>NC_137696.1:117411009-117844991 GCF_964034855.1 Anser brachyrhynchus | reverse complement strand
TAGATAGAAATGTGATTTTATGGACCTTTAACTTTTTTAAATTAAAATCTTATATCCTTAGGTAATACAGTAGTGCTGGTGTGCATTGAATTCTTGCACTGCATTCCAAATTATCTATAGCACATTAATTTTACCATAGATCTGTTTTTCAGTTTGTTTGAGTAAAATAGACAAGATAAAATTGAATTAGTCTGAAGTATGAGATTGTAGGGAAAATGAAAAGTCCACAAAGACTGTCAGATGTAAGAATTTAACTGTTACCACTTTTAAAAGTTACTTGTAAAATAGAGACTCTAGGAGATATATTTTGAATTTTTGATCTCCTTTTGCTGGCTGATGCAGTGGATATCCTGTTTCAGGGACACAGCTAAGACAGATATACCACATTATTCTTCTCAGTTTTGTCTCAAGTTAGCAATGGAAGTTTTTGGGACTTAAAAGAACCCCATATAAGGTTGGGCCAATAGCCTTTTTAGATATGTGGCTTGCCAGCCTCATTACAGACTTCAGAGCTGTAGGTCAGAAAATATCAGAAAATTCAAATTTGCGCAACAACCTATCTTCAAAAAAATTTTTTCTTCCTTATCACCATTAATTATGAGTTTCTGTATATCCCAAAACATAACAAAATCATCTACTTTCCAAAAAAGTGTTTCTGTATATCCCAAAACATAACAAATCATCTACTTTCCAAAAAGTCTTGATTCTTTCAAATCTTTAATATCTTCAGATTTAAATGAATGATTTTTTAATTCCATTTCCAAATATACTCTCCTCATACAGCCTGGGCTAAGATATGACAAAATTATTGGAGAGGCTGTTTTTGATATTTTCCCATGCAATGTGGTCATTAGGAAGCACTAGTATGAATACTCTAGAAGGCCTTTTTATAAGTGATTTTTAGTCTACTTGAGGAGAATCAATAATTTTGATAAGGGTTGTCCAAGAGATGTAAAGGTTATTCAAAATTATTTCAGGACCTGGAATGTTTGCTGGAATAAATATTTCAAAATAAATAAATTATAAATGTGCTGGACTAACACACCTACCATTTTTAGTTGTTCTTTTCTCTAAAAGTTTAGTCCTGATTTACTAAGATTTATGTAGCATTTCAGAGGAAAAAGGAAACAAACAAACAAACAAAAAAACAAAAAAACAGAGAAAACAAAACAGATAAGGGACAATGTTACAGAGACATTTACAGTTGTAAGTATTTTATTTGTTTTTTTGGGAATTCTGAAGTCCCTCTCAAGTCATACTATTTAGATGCCAAAATATTCACAGACTGAGAGTTAAAATTATTTTACAGATTAGAAATAAGTAAATCAGCAAATAAATAAATAAATAAATAAAGGTGAAAATGGGGGGAAAATGTGAAAGATGGCTATCTCAACTTTACAGCCAAGACAGCATTTTTGACCAAGACTTATTAGTCACCGGAAAAAAAAAGCTAAGCCGGTCCCTTAGGCTGTCTTTAAAGGGGCACTTACAAAGGCAATTCACATCCTATGTATGAAATGTGTTTTGAAATGTGCATGTCACATCCTGTGGATGAAATGTTTCTCCAGAAGTACTTATCTGTTTACACATCTATAGAAAGAATTCAGGTAATCAGGCTCCTAACTTAAGACTTCATCAATGCACAAGTTCTGGGGAATGATGTTAGGTTAAAGTTATTTATCTGAACTAATCTACTACTCTAATCAGTCTAATCTTCCCCATCTCTTTGCTTTAGAACTATATTGGGAGTTTCATCAGGTGCAGAAACATAGAGCGTTATGCATTTTGTTTTCTCAAACGACAGATAAGAAAAACATTACAAATAATGATTTTTTTTTCTCTGGTATTTCTGTATGTTAGTAAGAAGAAATCAGAATGACACTTCTAAAAGAACCCCAAAGAAATCAGAAAAAAAAAAGGCATGTCTAGAATTTAACAATTTTGAAACCCTTTTTTTTGAAGACAAATGGAAAGCTTTTCCTTGTGAACATGCCATACCTGTTCAACCCGAAACACTAGAGTTCAGGCTAGAGATAGATGATAAATGTAAGAATTAGTTTAGAAGTGATTTCAGGAGCTCCTGATCTATGTAATATCAAGCAATGTTCTTCTGTGACATCTGAATTCCCACTCAAGTGCCACTTCAGCATCATTTACTAGGGAGGTACTTTGCTATGTCAGTATATGCATCCTTGAAGTGGTTGTGGGAGAACAGCAGGTGAAATGTCTGCAATTTAATCTAGCTCCAGAAACTGTCACTTCTGGACACCTAGAAGATGATTTCTTTAAGTATAGTGTCTAGCTCGTTTATGAGGTAAGAGCTTGGTAAATTCATCTCTGCATTCTCGAGTTCAATGGAGAGAATTGTGCCTTCTGAAGTCAGATTTTAGAGATGTACATATATTCTTGTTTATATCTTGATTGTTTTGGATACAGGTATAGGTACAAGTAGAGTTTTCTATTTTGCAAGCAGTCAGCTTCACACAAGTTCATTCAAGAGCTGGATTCTGCTACTCATGAACTCTATGACTGAGGCGTTGGGGAGAGGAGATCTCAAACCATGTGAAATAGCATGACAACTGAAACACAGCCTCTGATCTAAGATTTCTATTCAGGTTCTTAGCTGCAAATAAGTGTACATACACAAAGACACAAGGACACAAAGCCGAATGTGCTTAACAGCAACAAAAGATGAAAGTCTGTAGGAGGAATATTGGTAGGCATGTTAAATAAATGTTTTGTTTAAATTTAAATGCAGACAAACAGGCTCTTCCTCCGGTGTCTTCAAAGGCATTTACTTTCTCCTCTGACTTTCAAAAGTATGCAGGTTTCAGGAACAGTGACTCACTAGAGACCTAAAATGTACGTATAAATCTAAATTAAATGAACTATATCTCTACCAGTTTCCGAAGACTAACTATATATAGCCTTCTGAAAAATCTAGAAGATGAAGCACCTGTCTGTGCTTCAGAAACAACATAAACAGAGGTGCAAGAATTGCTTCTGTTATATATAATTTCACACATTCCCTATATCTCATTTCTTACAACACAAAAAATTTAAAACATCATCTACTTCAGAAGTCACCTCCGAAACTTACATTGTTCTGTCTCCTTTTCACCCTCTCCTTCTAACGTGAGTATTTATTAGTGTAGAGCCCACAGTCCCACCCTGTTCCCTGTTCTCAGCAATGGTATCCCTCTCTGGCTGTTTACTTTCAATAACTGTCCCTTTCATATGGCTTGAGTTGCACAAAAAGGACCAGATCAAAATAGAAAATTTGACTGCTTGTCTGCTTAGGTACCTAAAGCCTATGTACATGTTCAGAATGTTAATGTCTAGGAACATTTAATGGCTAGGGATATGTACTTTTTTTCTCTTTGTCTAAATCTTAAAACACTGAAAATATCTTGAGAAACGTTTGCTATTTTACTTCTGGTTTGGAAATTATGCATTGCTTCGATTTGAGTACTGACATAATAAGGGAACATCACACAATATCTGATAACAATGACACTGAAGTAATGTGAGAAAGTCATTTATCTTTCTGTTTCATTCTGCTTGTGAGAATCTGAAAGTTGTTACCATTCCTATTTGAATAAATATTTTGGTGGGAATTTTACATTCATTTGAATATAAAGGATTGAAGACTTCAGCTATTTACAATATACATAGAAGTTAGATGGGAAAGAGATGGAGTACTGCTACTTATCAGCAAAATAAACTGGATCTTTTTATTTTTTTTATTTTTTATTTTTTAATATTAAAATACCTTCTGTCTATTGATAATCTCTTTGCCAGACATATTTTGTAAGTCTATTGCTCAGAAATGGTATCTCTTATTTCCCCTGTCTCTCTCTGTTCCCTCTCTCCCTTCTAAATTGCTTAGCAGCTTGGAGGAATCTGTCAAAAATTTCTTTAAAGGTTCAATATTTGCCTGTACAGGTATAACTAATTAATTTTAAAAGAATTATTAGAAAAGTGCATTTTCCTTTTGCCCTTCCTAGTATTGATATAGGAATTAATAGTAATTTATTACAATCAGTACCCGACTTACACTGAAAATTTTTGAACTCCAGTAAAACATCTAACTCAAGCACTTCAAGAACGTTCTAAAGTTAAAGGATCTTTGGATCCCTTGTGAAAGATCAGGTGATACGGGGAAAAAAAATACATCTGTCCCTTATGGCTTTATGTGCTAATTAACAAGGACCTAGATCCTGATGAATGCAGGACGATCATTGAATGCAATGATCCTGTGGATGTTCATATAGTATAGGGAGAAGAAGGAGAAGAAAGCTGGAGGTCTTCCTGTCTTATATCAAGGTTCCCTTATAGACTGGAGCCATTGTCCTCAGAAAAATAGTTAACTTTCTGAAAATCTCTTCTGAACTGTTTCTAAGAACCAGGTTGATATCTGGAGACAACAATTTATTCTTCCTGCTGCTGCAAGGTGCAGTGCTGACAGTGGGCTCTGTTCCAGTTAAGTGAAATATTTGACTTGACCTTAACCTAAATTATGTTCATTCTCATTCCTGGAATTAGCAGCCAAAAATAGGATGCTCAGCTTCCTCCTCTTTCCCACTCTAATAAACAACATTGTAGTTTCCTCCTCCTTTGCTGACACTTTTTAGTCTTGAAGATGAAGCATACATTATTTGGGAAAGTGAGGGGAACCTAAAATAATCATTAATAGTGTGGGTCTGTGGATTGAGAAGAGCCAGTGCAGGGCTGTATGCAACCAGATGTTTCAAATTTGATAGTCTAGGAAATGTGACTATAATACAGTTTTTTCCTGTCCACCAAATTTCATAGGCTAAACATATTATCTTTAGTTGAGGTGAAATTTGACAAGAGAAATTTTACTGTGGTTATGTGGTTCCAACCTGCCAAAGCCATGACACAGTCTTACCTGATCTGACTTTGTAAGGGTAATGCCACCAATTTCCTTTGGAAAGACAGTGTTACAAATCAAAAAAAGGAAGTTACCAATTCATCCTAGCAACCTCAGCTCTGCTAACAGAAGCTTGGACTGCTAAATTAAAGTGTTCCTTTGAAGCTTTCATTGAATTTATAATCTCAAGTAGAGAACACAAAGAGACATGAGCAACTAGACATTTCCATAGTTTTTTTTTGTATGATGTTTTTTGGTTTGTTTGTTTTTCTTTGGGAGTTTCTGGTCTGCTTCAGAGTGAGCTTCTTGCTGAACATGATTCTTCTGATCTCTAGGGACACCTTGTATTGGTATTAGGAGACAAAATTGCTCTGGCATGTACCTTACCTAGTTTACATATCTCTTAACAAATGCAGTTACATAAACAAAATCATATTCTTAGGTAAATTACTTTGCAACTCTAACAGCAGCCCAAGCTAGATGTAGATAGGCATACCAATGAATATTGAAAAATACTAACTTTACTGTTATATCAGGGAGGCATATATATATATATATAGTATATATATATTTTTCCTACATTCTAACTCCATGACAGCCATTCACTTGTGTGAAGGAATTTCTGAGGAGAATAAAAAAAAAAAAATTAAAATGAGCAGAGTTTTCCCACCTAAAACAACAATCACAACAACAACAACAAAAAAGTAACCAACCAAAAAAAAAAACCAAAAAACAAAAACCTCTTATAGTTGTCATGACTATATTGGTTTACAGATTCTTTTAAATGTGAAGCTTGACCCTTTTTCTTTGAAGCACTTACTTCTCATGGATGTGTCAAGAAGATGCTGGACTGGGACAAAAAAAAATAAATGAAATGGTGCTAGTGATTCATTAATTAACACTTTCCTCACTAAACCAGTACACTTAGCTCATCATGAAGTACTATGTTTTAGATGAAAGGTGAAATAGAAGTCCCCAACCATTTTGTTTCATTAACATCCCATGGTACTTTTAACCAGAACAAAGAATGTTAATTTTGATGTTCTTACAAAATTCCTAGTTGGGTAATTACATTCTGCTCCACCAAGCTCCCCCTAGAGAAAATTTAATTAAACTGAGTTGATATCTCTGGCACAGCGTAGACAGGTATCTGTACTGCAAAAGCCACCAGCACAATTGACATAAACTGGTGCTCTTCTGTGACAGAGAAAACAAGAAGTATTACTTCCTCCTCATGAGAATTGGACATCCTACTTCAGTCAATGGGTATATCCACATTGTGCCAGCAATAGGAACTGTTAAGCAATAGGAACTGAAATCATAACTCATAGCTCTTTTGGCTGTTAGCTAGGTTCTTAGTAGGTTTTATTAATGTTGTAAGTAGTGATTAAATAGATATACACAGGAGAGAAGAATGGGGAAGGCACTTCTATATGCAGCTGGGAAGAGGCCACACAGACACTACACGTTGTTATTCCTTTAATAATCACAGAACTACAGAATCACTGAGGATGGAAGGCACCTGTGGATGCCATACAGTCCAACGTCTCTGCTCAGAACAGGGTCAGATAGAGAAGGTTGCCCACAAAATCACAGAATCACAGAATGGCTGAGGTTGGGGACCTCTGAAGATCATCTATTCCAACCCCCTTGCCAAGCAGGATCACCTAGAGCACGTTGCACAGGATGGCATCCAGGTGGGTTTTGAATATCTCCAGAGAAGGAGACTCCACAGGCTCTCTGGGCAACCTGTTCCAGTGCTCTGTCACTCTCACAGTAAAGAAGTGCCCTCTCATATTCAGCCAGAATTTCCTGTGCTTCAGTTTGTGCCCATTGATTCTTGTCCTGTCACTGTGCACAACTGAAAAGAGACCGTCGTCATCCTCTTTATACCCTCTTCTCAGATATTTATATACATTAACATGGTCTACGTTCATACTTCTCTTTTCCAGGCTAAACAGACCCAGTTCTCTCATCCTGTCCTGGTACAAAAGGTGCTCCAGTCCTCCAATCATCTTCATAGCCAATCATCTTCGTAGCCCTCCTCTGGACTAGCTCAAACAGTTCTATGTCCCTCTCGTACTGGGGAGCACAGAACTGGACACAGTACTCCAAGTGTGGCCTCAGTGTCCAGTCAGTTTTGAATATCTCCAAGAATGGAAACACCATAATATTTCTGGGCAGCCTGTTACAGGATTTGACCACTTTCATAGTTAAAAAAAAAAAATTAAAAAAATGTATTTCTGCATATGAGTAAACAGAATTCCTTGTACTCATTTTGTGCTTACTGCTTCTTGTCCTTTTGGTCAGTACCACTGAACCATCCTTTATCTTCTTTACCCTGCTCCCCAGGTATTTATCTACATTAATAAGGTCATCTTTGAGCCTTTGAGCCTTCTCTTTTTCTCTCTGAAGAGTCTCAGCTTTTTTTTCTGTCAGATGTTCTAAGCCGTTATTTATCATTGTGGCCATTTCCTGGACTTGCTCCAATATGTCTCTCTTGTACTGGGGAGTCCAGAACTGGACCCAGAGCTTCAGATGGGTCACACAAGCACTGGGTAGAAGTTGATTTAAATATCAATCTTCTTTTTCTCCTACTTAGCTAGATGACAATCCCCCACTTGATGAACTTGTAGCATCAGGTGATAGCAACTGAATCAGGTGATGGTGGGCTGACAGTGTCTTTTTGAAGGAAAATATTGAGAAACTCAAGGATCAAATCAGTGTATTATCTGAACCTCAAAACTCTTGCAAATACTGTGTTTTCGATACACTTCTGTATGACTGCTACTATTTATCAGTTCTTAGCAATAGCTTAGCCTTTTAAGTCTATAATTAAACTGTCTCACTAATGGACAGTTAATGATTTAAAAGGAAACAATCCACCAATGTCATGTCCCTGCATTATACTCTACACATTTTAATGGTTTGTACTGAATTGGTTGCTTATTAAGACCTTGAATATCTGAACAATCGTACTATATTTTCTCAAAATAACATAACATGATACAATGTGGTTAAAGTAGAGTGACAGCCAGAGCTGTGGCTTGAATGTAAATGCTGCATTGCACCTTGGCAAAAAAACATTCCACAAATCTAGTGAGTCAGATGTAGCCTTGAGTTTGGATGATATTCAGCATAATGACATGGCTCAGAACTAATTTCCAAACAGTCCTTCATCACTCACAGCGCCTACTTAGTCATCTAGAGCCTGTGCAAGCAAAACTCCCAGTGACTTCAACAAAATAATGCCCTAGAAATTAATGCAGCATAGTTCAGAAAAAAAAAAAGTCAAAGTCAAGTAGAAAAACAATCACTTTAGAAGGTATATAACTTCCATCTTCGTAGTATCTCTGCACTTCACAATCTTTCCTCACAATACTATTAAAGAATTCCTAAAGTACGGATTTTATGGATGGGTATTTGATGAGTCCATGGTCATGTGAGAAAACTAGCAAACTGCAATAGCTCAATCCACCCTAGAAGAAAAAACAAACAAACAAAAAAACAAACAAACAAACACATTGTTTCAGGATAGAGAAGCTTCCACCAGTACTGTAGCTGTGTGGTACTGCCTGGGTGTGTTAACTGGCTGTTTTATTCATTTAATCTTTACAATTAAAATGCATCTTTAAAAGTATGAAGAGATGTTGACATTCAGACAGATTTCTTTATTAACAGTAATCTCCATCCTGAGATAAAAACAATACTCATATGCACCTAAAATGTGCCTCACTACATTCTGAAACAACTTGTTATTCTTTTCTTTTGCAATTAATTATAATAATTGATATAATTGATCCTATGCTTTTTTTCTGAAAATATTTGTGCAAGAATAACTCAATGATGAATAGCCAGAACAACTCTTCTAAACCAAAACTTATCAGTAGAAGATGATCAAGGAATAAATATAGATTTATGTACATGAATGTACATAAATGATGACATAAAATATGACTCGTTCTTCATCCAAAGGCAAATTTGCTGTACCAGATCCTGTTCTTAGAAAATGTGTTGTGGGCTAACACAGGCTAGCATGTAGGCACCACACAGTCTACTTGCTTGCCTCCTGTTCCCTGCAGCAGGACAGGCAAGGCAGTAGGAAGACCAAAACCAGAAAAACTCATAGGTTAAGATAGAGACAGTTTAATAAGCTAAGGAAAGAAAAAGGAGAAAGAAAAAACAAACAAACAAACAAATGATAAAAATGTGAAAGAAAAAATCAAGCAATGCAAAAACATCTCTCCATGTCTCAAAATTAGAATGATGCCCAAGCCAGTTTCTAAGCAATGAATACTTTTCTCCACCAGAATTATTCTCTTAGAGTTTTATTGCTGAGCAGACTGTTGGAGATTGCTTAAATAGTTTGGCAGTATGGATGATCAAGATCGTGGACCTGTTCTAAGACCATATTCAACATTTTGGTGCATGAGCCTGTGAGTTGCATATGTGCTTTATCAAAGAAAAAGATAAATATGACGTAGTGAACAAACAGCAATCCCTACACTGGGGACTTTAGGTTTTATTTTTCTCTTGTCTTGCAGATACTAACATGCATATCTTAAGAAAAAATTTAGTTATCTATTAAATTTTATTTTATTTTATTTTATTTTATTTTTTTTACCAGTGGGGTATCTTTATTTCCTTTTAAATTGAGAAACCAGAACGTTTGTTATCTAACATTTTCTTTTGATGGGTTTAAGTTATAGGAAAAAAAAAAAGTTAGGTACTTGCATTTTACCAAAATATAATAATAATATTTCACTACAAATTGCTGGGTTTTAATTTGACATTTTTTTTGTTCTGTTTTATCACGGGGCTCAATTCACTTTAAGCTATTGCTGGAAAGGGACTTTTATTACAGGATGGTCACATCCCTTACTTTGTAAACAAATTGACTTTCTTCCTTTCTTCTGTTTTGTTTGGCAGAGTAATTGTCTGTTGCTGTCTTGCAGCAGTTCTCATGGTTGCAAAGCCTTGTTGCACTATTTTAAATAAAATTGGTGGGCTGACCTTTTTGTCTATGCCCACGTCTTTATTTCCTTTTAAATTGAGAGTGAACTCTCACATAAGTAACAGTAATCAAGGAGCAGAGTTTTATTTATTAGCATTGATTCTACAAATCACCTGGTGCAGCAAACAAACTCTACAGGCAATACAATAATTTAACAATTCTCTTGAACTGTAGAGTCCGTCTCCTAACTCTTGTTGGTGGTACAAGGAAAAGTGAGACAAAACAATGAGCAGCAATCACTGTTCTTCACCCCTTTGCTCCTTTATGGCTCACCACACAATAATGTAATTTACCACAAGCAGGGAGATCCTCAGGGAACCCTTTACAGAACAGGATCTGGCCTTAGGCATTTACCTTTTTTTTTTAACAGCACTTTTTTATCAAGAAAAAACCTTGTATTTTCCCTTCCCCACCCCCTACACCAAAGTGAAAGATGGCACACTAATCATAGCACTACTCTCACTTCATAGACTGTGAAGTAAATTGTAACAGAGACACTGGAAATCTGGTGTTAGGGCCATTACAGTTTAAGATTTGTTCTAATCCTCATTTGCTTCTTTTCCAGGACATTGATCTATTGATTTGTATGTTGGTCCACCTTCTGTAGAACTAGAAGCTGGCCTCCTTAGTCAGCTGAGAAAGATAAAATTATCCCAGAGATTATTCAAAGTTCCAAAAAGGAAAGGACCGTGATAAGGTGTAGCTTGATGGGACCAGAAGTACATATAAATTCCAAAATTAACACTGAAACACAACTCCACTGCATTCTTCAGACAGAGGAGAAAAAAAAAAAAAAGAAAGAAAAAAAAAGAAAAAAAAAGTATTTCTGAAACACTACACTAAGAGCGTAGAAATATTTCTTATCAGACTGACTGATGAGATATAAAAGGCATCTCATCCACTTAAACGAGAAAAAGAGACACAAGGAAAATTTTCTTCAAACATTAAAACTCAATTAAAAGAAAAAAAAATAGTTTTCCAGTGCCTACAGCTCTGTATGTCACAATTGGTCCAGCTGATGTTTGTAGTAGGACTGGAAAGATACCTGGAGGGTTTCAGAGAAGCTTTTCTTGCTAGGTGGTAACTTCAAAAAGCATCATTGTGGTGTAATGTTTTTGGCCCTTTGACTATGAGGCAGACAACATATTGAATATCCATCTGCCAACCTCACTTTGACAAGCTGTTTATGAGTTCTTAGTGGCAAGATATATGCAGGATATCCGATATTACACTGGATCCTGCCAGGATGGATTGGATTAAAATGGGCACTTCAACACTCATTAGAAAGAAACACTTCAAGAGAATGCTTCTATATGTTTCCTGTGCAAGAGAAATATTCTAGGTAATGGGGCAAGAAAAGTAGGATAGGTAAACACACGGCAGTACCAATGATAATCATAACTAAAACTGAACAGCAGTACTGGTAGATGAAGGGAAGGCAGTGGATATAATATTTCTGGATTTTACTAAGGCCTTTGATACTGTTCCTCACAGTGCCCTTCCAGACAAACTGTCCAACTGTGAGATCAGCAGGCATGTACTATGCTCACTGATGAACTGGCTGAATGGTAGAGCTCAAAGGGTCACAGTGAATGGAGCTACATCTGGCTGGCAGCCACTCACTAGTGGTGTTTCCCAGAGCTCAGTTCCTTGGGCCAGTCCTGTTCAACATTTTTTATCAATGATCTGGATGCAGGAGTTGAATGCATCCTTAGCAATTTTGCTGATAATACTAAACTAGGACATGTTATTGACACTCTAGAAGGATGAGAGGCCTTGCAGAAGGATTTAGATATATTAGAGCATTGGGCAACCATCAATGGCATGAAGTTCAACAAGGGTAAATGCTGGGTTCTGCACCTGAAATGGAGTAATGCCAGACACAGGCCCAGACTGGGAGATGAGTGGCTGGAGAGCAGCCCTGCAGAAAGGGCCCTGGGGGTGCTGGCTGACAGCAGGCTCAACATAAACCTGGCAGCCGAGAGGGTAAAACTGTACATTAAACACATCATAGCCAGTCAGTGAAAAGACAAAGATATATCTCCCCATATATTTAACACTGGTGCAGCCTCACTTTGAATCTTGTGTGTAGTTTTGGACTTGACAATATAAAAAGGATAGTAACATACTTGAAAGCATCCAGAGGAGGGCAACAAA
This sequence comes from Anser brachyrhynchus, assembly GCF_964034855.1. Taxonomy (NCBI): domain Eukaryota; kingdom Metazoa; phylum Chordata; class Aves; order Anseriformes; family Anatidae; genus Anser; species Anser brachyrhynchus. The sequence continues at coordinate 117,832,926 of NC_137696.1, read as the reverse complement.
GCTGGTATGAGAGCTGGAAAGCATGTCCTATTTAGTAGAGGCTGAGGACACATGGGTCCAGCCTGGAGAAAAGAAGACTGAGAGTGACCTCATTGCTCTCTACAACTTCCTGAGGAGGGGCAGTGGAGAGAGAGGTGCTGATCTCTTCTCTCTGGTAACCAATGATAGGACACCTGCGAATGGCACAAAGATGTGCCATGGGAGGTTCTGGCAAAATTAGGGAAGATTTTTTTTCCATGAGGGTGTTCAAACACTGGAACAGGCTTGCTAGGGAGGTGGTTTGTGCCCCCTGCCTGGCAGCGTTCAAGAGACATTTGGACAATACCCTCAATAGCATGCTTTAACTCTTGGTTAGCCCTGAAGTGGTCAGGCAGTTCAACTCGATGATCTGTGTAGGTCTCTTCCAACTGAACAATGCAGGGAAAAACAAACAAACAAACAAACAAAACAGATCTGATTAAATCTGATTAAGAACAATGAAAGTGCCAAAGATGAACCTGCTATGACGAACCAGAAACTGCACCAGAACAGGTGAATATTTTGTTTAGCTGAAGATCAGAGTTGGTAGAATCCCCATTGTTTCTGTAAAAGAGAATATTATCAAGATACAAAAGTGAGTGTTACACTTAGATGTCCCTAGCCCTGAAAACAGGAGTGATGTACATCAAAGAGGAGAAATAACATGGAGTAGAAGTCCTTTCAATTTGACAGCATTTTTTTTGTTTTGTTTTGTTTTGCTTTAAAAAAAAAATGGTATAGTATGGATCAGAAATGTGTTACAGAAAATAGTAATAAAAAAAAGTATTATTATTCATTTCTGCCCAATATAAGTGGGGTAGTTTGTACATTATTGTTGTACCAATGACAACCAAAATCACAGACTAAACAGTTATAGAGTCCTTTGGACAATCTTTTTGCCTTTTGACTAGGCCGGCAGAAAGATTTGAAGGAACAGAGACACTTCTTACCATAACATTTATCTGTCTGTGGAAATGAACTTGGACAACTTGTGAAGGGAAAATCAAGATTTAGAGTAATAAGTATTTTTTAAAAATGTGGTAATATTTGAAATGCTGGTATGGGACCTTTTTCTCTTTCCTATGAGAGATTTTTGAAATCAGAAGAGTTGACTATGAAGAGTTGTCTTGGTTCTGAAAAAGAATAAAAGCACGTATTTTAAAACAGATTCTGAAGACTAGAAAAAGATGACCATGGTACTATGGAAAAGATAGGAGAAAGACAATTTGCTCACTGAAAATATGACAAACACATGCAAATTAGAAATATTCAGATTTGTTTGTGCAAAGTCACAGAGAACCACAAGAAATTTGAGTTATCATTCATGATGTGCCTTGCAAAACCTAGCGATAGGTTTTGTAACTGGGTTACAAAAAAGGCAAGCACAGTCATCAGAACATACCATGATTCTGTTTGTGGTGGCAAGAAGAAATATTCCTCCCTATTATGGGACAAGACCCAAAGAAGACTGCAGAGGATCTGCAGTTGGGAAAAAATAGCTCCTTACTCCTACAGAGGATAAGGATGGGGAACAAATCTGTGGAAAAAACAGAAGATGGATCCAGGCTCTTCACAAAGGGACATGATATGAGGATGAGAGACAAATAAGCTGAAATGAGAAGTTCAAATTTGATATAAGGAAAAACTTTTCATCTTTTCCAACTTATCTGTTTACTTATTTATTTTTGACAAGACTGTCAGGCAGTGGAACAAGTTGCCCAAAGAGACTGTACAGTCTTCATCCATGTGGGTTTTCAATATAAAGGAAAAAAAAATCTGCTCTGATGTTATGTCTGATACTCTTAGAGCAGGAGGTTGGACTAGAGACTCCTCAGTCTCTTTCAAGCTGGATTATACTGTGATTCACTGATTCTGGGACTGTGATATGTCTTCATACAGAAGCACTAATATGGTATTTTTATGTATATATATATTCTTTACTGAAATAAATTATTTGATTAATGCACAGTCAGTAGTTTATATATCCTTGTGAGTATGCGCTCAGCTGAGGTACAGAAAGCAAAACATTTCTGAAAAGTTTTCCTAATTAAAGCCTATTCTATATATGGTTTCCTTTACCAGGAACAATATAAACCAAGGTGATGGAAGAGACTTTACTCAGGGAGTTTAACTCACCATGACCTGTTTGACACTAGCAAAACAGTGGATAGCAATGTCTTGATCCCAATGGATTTGCTGATGTAAAATCAGTCAAATCCTCTGCCATGCTCTGAATGCAACGATAAATGCAGTAAATGAGAGGAAAATATAATGAGGGATTCTTTGGCAAAGCTTAGCAAAGATGTTATGTCATCATTATACTTACTGTATTCTGAAATCACAGTTGTCTGTCTTCTACAGCTGCAATATCTTCTGGATTAGATAAAGAAAACTATAGACTATTCTGAAATAGCCTTCAGATTTTGTGGCATACCTTATTCCCTCCCCTGTTTCCGTAGTTAACAGAAGTACAGCTGGGGCAAGAGACATTTTTCTGGACAATTTGTCATTCTGGAAACATCAGGTTTGTGCCAGCTGAAATACCTGGCTAAAAATAAGGGCAGGAAATGTAACAGCAAAGCTGAAAGACAAGTTTTATCTGTGGAATAAAAGAAATAAAAGAATAGAAAAAAAGGGAGGAATGGAAAGGGAGATCACAGGGAACTTGTGGGACTAAGGAAAAAGGGAAAATAATTTAAAAGGAGGAAAGGGGGGAGTATACACAGTGAGTGATAGGGCTAAATGCTGCCAAATAAATAACAAATTACAATTCCAATTGGATCCACAGAGCTTCCTGTATTGCACATGTGCAGAAAATGAGCATGACAGCAGGTATTTCTACTCTATGTAATTACTGTTTTAAGCCTAGAGCATTATTATACAAAGGATAGAAGTTAAAAAATGCTCAAGCTAGCATTTTAGGAAACTTTTTTAAGACACATTTCTAAGCAGTGCCACTAACCCGAGGGCAAGCTAAGTAATGCTAGACCAAAGTTGGCTTTTGATTCACTGCTGACTTAAATCTGGTAAAGTAGCATACTGAAGGCAGTCTAAAATACAGCCAGCCACAAACATGGGTTAAATTAATCTGGTTCAGCTAAAATGTAGTGCATGAAATAAGAGCCAGTCTAGTCAGTGTATAAAAATATATTATAAACTTTTATGACTTAAAATTACTGGACCTGAGTATAACTCAAACGAGGAACCTCCAAGAGATTTTTCCTGCCCTGAGAATAGTGACAGAAGCATGATGCTTGGGCTTTAGCTGCATTCTTCCTCCTGTTATTTTTAAAATGCAGAGACCTTAACTCTCAGATATTACTTTCTGACTGACAGTGAAGAAGATAGGTGAGGTATCCATTCTTCTCCCCCAGCATCATTTATATTCATGTGTTGTTAGAGTCTCAGATCTCTCAGAGGGATCTTCTATGCCATGTTGCAAAGTGCTACACACAACACTGGTCCATATTTGTGATATATGGCACATTTGCCTTACATGCAAATACACCACTGGTACCAGTGAGCATGGCTGGAACATGCTGTGATCATGAAGGAGTTTCAAACAAGGCCAGAAAGCCTTGTTCACCCACAGGCAGCTAAACCACAGTTTAATGCCTACATTAAGAAACAAAGAGAGCAGAGGGTGGAAAAGTAGTGTTTATTATTCCAGGGAGAGCAAGAGAGAAGAAAGTATTTAAAGACTTTTTTTTTTTCTTTTTAATGCAGATATTTTTGTGATAAGGCTTGGGGATGATATTATTTATAAGGACAATTATTTATAAGGGCAAAAGGATAATTTCACATAAAGGTTGAACTTCAGCATACCAAGGAGAAAGCAACAGGCTATGAGAAAAGAGAGCCTGAAATGAAAACCAGTTGTTCCATGAACTCCAATATTACAGTGCTCCAAAATGCACTGAGCTGCACCAACTGGCATATCATCGAAACTGGGAATAACATAAAACTGCCCACCCCTGAAGCATGATATAAGGAAATTTTGCACTTATGGAATACTGAATATATTCCAACAAACAAAATGTCAGGCAGCATTTCTCCATCTAGCTTCCGTGCTCAGAATATTAATGGAAAGTGGAACATTAGCAAAAACTCTGGTTGGATACTTTGTTGCTGAAGGCTTCTTAAGCAATTAATCATCTTTCTAATCAGAAGAAGATTGAAGACTAAGGACTTATCAACAAACAACTTACTTGGGTAAATTACTAAAAGCACCTAATTAAATTGATATAGTGGCTTACTAGGATGTAAACTTTAAAGTCTGAAACCCTGTAAACAGCACAAAGGTGTTTACCTATTATTCATGATTCATTTTTCTGTTGGTAGAATGGATAACAATAACTTTCTGATAGCACCATAAAAATTACTTTAAAGAGTGGCGTAGCCACATAAAGACCTTTTTCTTTCCCCCTTCACATCATAAATTGCTAGATAAGACACAGGGATTTTTATTAGATATGAAACAGTAAACTAAAAGCAATATTTACAGCATTGTATATCTTCTAAAAAACATGCCTTGAGCTTTCTGAAGCTTTGTAATACAGTTATTATTGTTTAAGAAATAATTGCTTCTGCTTCAAAGTTTGCTCAGTTCCATTAAAAATAAGGAAAAAAAAGTAGAACATGGTTAGGACCTTAGATGTGAATTCATCTCACATAACTTTATTCTCTTCACTGAACTTCCGTTGTAGAAAAACTATCGTGGTTTTCTCTGCTGATAATGGAGAATGGCTGGTTCCAGACTTCTCTTAGACCCATGGAAAAGGACTGAGGGAGTTAAGATTGTATCTCAGGCCTTGCAGTGAGCATGTAAATTTGGGTTAGGTCTTTGCTTATATCTTTTCTGGACATCCTAATTAGGGAATCTTAGGTTAGATGACAATACTTCCTATCTTGCTTTGAGAAGGAAAGAAACTACATTACTTTTGTAGCCAAAGCAGATATCTGGGACATGTAGAAATTGTTAAGTGCACTAATCAGGATATAATCAATATTAGTTTGCTTTGAACTTCAAGATAAATTTACTACAACTGTGTAACTAAAACCAGTATATAACTATTTTATAGCATTGTGGTGGCATTGACAGACACGATATATAAACGTTTTACATAATTATTTAAGCAGTATACTAACCAAAGGGCAAAGAAAGATGAACGTAGCTGCTGTCTCTGGTAGGAGACACCCAATTAATGAAAATTTGTTAGACAAAGGACAAGAAAGTGCTCAAGTAATTGCAGACAGACCATTCTGACCAATACAGGGAAGACAGCTGGAACAAGATAAGCACTAACAGGAGCAGAAGAAGCAGATGAGACTACTCCTTCTGGGAGGTGGGCAATAACATGAAGCGTCAGTAGAAGAAAGCAGATAAGCCTGACTCAGTTCTGACTTCTCTCATCAGTAATCTCTGAATCTTGATCTCAGCTACCAAGACCATCAGGGGCCACCAGCATGAACTATATGGCTATAGTATTGTGCGCTCATCTGTAACGCAGGTTATAAGTGGTAAAGACAGATAGTTTTGTATATATACTGTTAATGATTAACAAAGTATAAGGACTAACAATTAGCGTGTGCTGTTACTGAATGAATTAATTCAGCAAGGCTTTGATTTAAATTGGACTGATTAATCCATCTTCTAAGCACTCCTATCACAGACATCTCTGATTCCTTATCTGATACATATTTATATACATGCAATGCAGCACTCTCTTTCCTTGTCTTTCCCTACTGTCAGGTCTCCATTACTTCTCATTGCCTTCCTATGCAGTCAAAGATATGATGACACTGTTTGCAAGCTCTCATAGTGTTAGTGTTATACAAATAATAAAAAGCAGCAGATGCTGATTTTCATCCATATTTAACCAATCAGAGATAAATGGTTCCTTTTATCTGCAGCCAGACAAGCATAACTGGAGTCCAAGAATTTCACACATAGAATATTAGTGAAGCAAAAGACTGGTGCTTTTAGCTAACATGTTTGACTAGACTCCAATTAAACTACTACTACTACTGCTGCTACTACTACTACTACAAGAATATCTACCCTAACAATGGAGACTCACAGACGGCTATTTTTGAAAAAAAAAATAAAATTATATATATATATAATACTATTAATCAAAAGAAAAATAACAAGATTTTTCCTGGCTGTGATATGTCTTCAGCTGATAGTACATCCCCTACAGGAAATTGCACATGATCAGTTTTTACAACTGGATTTGAAAACACATTGGACAAAATATTCCAGAAAAAAATTGTTTCGGGAGAATGGCTCAGTAGGTCTATTCCATTCCTAACTTGTAAAATACTGGATTAGAGTAAAGTTTGTCTATTTCATTCTGATTTCTTTAATTCTGTAAAGTTGATTTTAGAGTTTTGCTGTTTGAAAGAGCGTTATCTTTAGTTATAGAGATGGGTTCTAATGTTGTTTTATCATTGTAGAAATCTCCACTTAGGTTAAACTAATGTGAAACAAGTGAGAATTTGTTCTACATACTTTATGATTTGCTACTATCAGCTGGGAAATGGTGAGAGCGATATTTACTGTACTTTCCTCCTCTGAAGGAGGAAAAGGACACGCAGACCTATCGACAAATCAATGTTGTATTTTTTTTTTTCCACAGAGAGCCAAATAGCTATGATTGTAAACAAAATCCAAGGCATAGTTTTACATCTTGTGGGTATGGCTTTTTCCAACTTTGTGTATGACTTTTTTTTTGGGGGGGGGGGGGGGTGTCATAAAATGTGGTAGAATTGAAGGAAAAGATAGAGTCTAGGAACACAGACAAGGGAAGAGTTCTCTGGATGTACATTTATTTTGGGATAGGAAAGACAAAAATAAAGTCCAAGAAGAACAACTTTATGCTCCAGTCTAGTAGATCAGTACCTCTCTGGATCATTAACTCCATTCAAAAAAAAAAAAAAAAAAGTCTGCAGCAGTTTCATACTGTTCTGTTTGTTACCTTGCACTCTGGTAGAGCTAATTGTCACCACGATGGTTCAAATCAAACTCAAAAGAAACTGTTAAAATAAACCTGAGAAAACCTGAGAAAGAGACGGCTAGGCTATGGAGGTGGAGGTTTTTTGTTTTGTTTTGTTTTGTTTTTTGTTTTGTTTTGTTTTTTGGGGGGGACGACATTACCTTAAAGTGTATTATTTTCAATCCAGAGAAAGTGAAGTCTGTATGAACTGACAAAATTTAATTTAGGGTTTGCTTAAAAGGGATGAAAAATGATGAAAGTTGCATAAAATGTACATGGAACTAGGGTGAAAACTGATCTACTTTTCAAGTTTTCCACATAAGGGAAGGAAATAGTTTGATTTGTATTATTTTGTTATGACGATATTATTAATGAATCCCTACCAATGCAAATAAGAACTTCTCTGAGTAGGGAGGTAATTGCACTTCTCATTTGATGCTGGTGTTCCATAAATGTACACACACATACACAAAAAACCACACAACCAAACAAACACAAAATGGTCTCATCTTTGATTACAATATTCCAGGATACAAGGCAATAGCACAGCAAAGAAGGAAACAAGATGTAACTTTTTAAAAATACTTGTAAATTACCTGCAACTAGTCTAACATTATAAAAGAGTTTGAACAAATTATCTCACATTTGAAAATATACTGGGAAATGGATGCATCTGAACTTCAGTGAGATTTTCTTTCCTGGTCTTGCTTGAAAACAAAAACAGATAAATACAGTTTACAGTATTTAGAAGAAGGTGGTAATATGATAGGCCAGTTTATCATTTATTTTTTCAATATAATGGCTGCAGATTCTCTGCCCACCAAAAAAAAAAAAAAAAAAAGAGCCTGTTTATTTTATTTTTTTTTATGATGATCTGTTACCCAGAAGAAACAAAGTGGCATTCTGTTGACACCATATGGTGGCTGAAAAATGGATTCCATAGTATTCTATTTGTTAGAGTATCTTCTGAGTTTTTGTATCCATAATTTATGTTGGGGCCTTCTCTGATTGCCAAAATATTCAAACAGCTTTCTCTTTGCAGGGTAGCCTGCGTGGGGGGAAGAAGGTTTTCAAAACAGCAGGACCCAAACAATCTCCTACTGCTCAGAGGAGAAATCATTTCCAAGCTTCTGTCCTTCTGGCTGCTTTCATTGTGATAATAATTTACATCCTGTGCAAAGAGACTGTTTGCATTCAGAAGAAGAAATCTGAAAAAATAAATAAAAAGAAGGGGGGGGGGGGGGGAGCAGTAGTTATGATCCTGCATGCTAATGCAAGAATCTGTGAATATTAAGCATCAATTAAAAGTTGCATTGACTACTAGGTTCTGACGTAAGTAGATAGCTAAGGCTTTCATATCTTAATGGGAAGTGATATGCAGAGGTTATTGAACAGTGTAGTTTCCAAGTGATTGCCTCTGCATCTGGCTTTCATAGAGAGATCTAGAGTGGTAATAGACGAGCTAAAATAATTAAGGCATATTTCTCCTGGTGTCTACTTGGTTATTATTTGCTTTTTAAGAGGCCTTATTTTAGGCAAAGATTTAAGTGTGACTGTGTGATTTACAAACAGATAATTCATATGTTCTTAATATGCTATATGAGGTAACTTGCATTATGTAGCAGGATAGGTCTTTTATAAGCAGCAGGGGTCCCAGAATGTCATTAAATTACTGGGCCTGAGGGACAACATCCCTCCTTTCTCACCTCCCTCTTCTCCGATCTATCACAGCTTAATGCTTGCTGCTGTTTGACCGGCTCTGCTTCCCTCTTGCCTCTGGGATGTTGGCAGTAGCACATATGATGATGAACGACCACCTGAGTGTTGAGGGAACTAAGAAGACCAGTTATTAATACTTAACAGAATAGGATTACAGGAACAGAAGCCCACCTGTTGTGGGGATCTCCTTAAGATTAGATTAGACCTATTTGACACAGAGATGTCCTGGTCTCAGAAGCTTATTTGCTCTCAGGAGTCAAATGGAGATATACAGAGGTTCTATTATCATTCCTCAGCTTTGGAAAGCATTCCTTCCTTCTCAACTCTCCAACCATCCTGGGCACACATCTGAGTTACTCCACCTGCTGTCTGTAAAAGTAATTTAGCCAGTAGCAAACTTGGATCCCATGAAAATTATAGTTTTTATAAAGAAATAAAATGGAAGCCAGATATTCCAACATTACATCTGGCAAAATGCTGCTCACAACTTTGCTTATTCTGAAGACATGCTGTTTTAGAAAATGGGTTCACCCTAACAGTGAGTTTGAAGTGAATATTATTTCTTATGTGAATCTGGTTAATGTTAGACACTTGAAAGTTCAGTCAGTGTTTAAATCTGGCATATTCTCTTCCAATACAAAAGAAAGAACAATTACCTCATATATAAAATGAAAATATAAAACTTGTGACCAAATTAACTTATTATATTTTTGCAGATGATACTAAAACATTATAATTTGGGGAAATCTTGAAATTCTAAAAGTAACTGTATTTAATCTGAGAAAGAAACCTAACTGTTACTGTAGTTAGTCTGAGAAAATTTCATTAAAGTATTACTAGAGTTATTTTCACTTGTGACAGATGTAGTACTAATAGTTCTTAAAAGCAAAACCAAGATGGACTAAAGTTCAAGCAACAGAAACAACGGATCTGCAAATTAATTTGTATATTAAGTGAGATCTAACTCTAGAAAGATTTATTCTACCTTACAGATCCCTTGCAAAGCCTTTTACTTGTATGTAGAGGTTTTTTTGTTTGTTTGTTTATTTTTGTTTGTTTGTTTTCTTGCTTGCTTGCTTGCTTTCCAGGACAGAACTACGTGACTATGTGCTGTAGCTATAAGCCTCTCCTACTTTGGTACCCATAACTTTCAAGGTCATATGTGTAAGTATTTCATTGTCATTGAAAGTGATGTGTGTTTGAGACAGAACTGTTCCTCTGCTCTCTACTCCTGAAAAATATGATTTCAGGTATTAAAGGACTAAGGAATTTAAGCATTCTTGATTAGGGATTATAGAGATGAGAATGACAATACCCATGCAGCCTAATGATCCATTGTGATCTCAGTATATTGATAGGGGAAGACTTATGACTGAATTTACAAGCTGCATATGGGAATGCTGGTATTATAATTTGGAAATAGTTTAAGACTCTAGAGTGATGAAGGGAGGAGATGTCTGTTCCTAACTATTTTTTTTTTTTTTTTTTTTTTTTACTACCAAACTATGAAGCACAGAAGGAGGGCCATGATAACACTGATTTATTGTTTTATTAAAACATTGATTCATGCTTTTACAGTGCTTTGAAAGTGAAATGCTTCTATTAGGTCAGATGATACAGGTGTGGAGAAAAGACTTATTCTATCTACAAAGCCTTTTGTTCATTTGGCTCAGGGGATCTCATAGGCTGCTTCTCCCTTGGTTTGCAGATGTGTGCAACACCAGGCCCTGAGTTCCTTATTCCTTTGTCATCCACATCTGTTAGCTGGATTAAGTTAACAATGGCGTCTGCCTCTCCAGCACATCACTCTCCAGAAACATGCATGTGGGAAGCTGTAAAAGGAGATACATGTTTTGGCTTTGCTTCTAAATGTGGTGATGACAACATTGAGAACAGAGTAGTGAATCAGTTAAGATGTTGTACAAGGAACTCCAGACCACAGCACTCACACTATTCTTTCCAGCCACAACAACTTTATATCAAGGGTTACATCGCCCTACAACACTTGACTTGATTATGTCTGTAGACCATTGTATCCAAAACAGTACAATGTTAGAAAATGTAAAGCATCTGCAAGTGCTACATTTTATTCTTGCTAGCAGATGACAATAAACAGTTCTATTCAGGGCAAATGGCACTGCTTAAAAGAAAAGGCATTGAGAAGATTATAAGGGTATTCAACAATTAAATCCCAAGCAAAACTAAAGAGGTTGTCTATCATCAGGGGGGTCACTGGTAAAGCTGCACTATAATTAAAGTTCTGGGATTTTTTTTTTCAAAGGGCTTGATTCTACATTTCACAACAGTATTTTAATACCAAGATACTTGTCTTTAATCCAGTGAAGATACACCAATGTAATGAAGAATGATTTCCAATATTATTAATTTCTCTTATCTATTCCTGTTTGCCATCTAGGAAGATTAGGAAACAAAATGATAATTAATTTATAATAAAGTTGATCCAGTATATAAAGATTCGCCTGCAATATATTTTGTTATGTATTTTGAAAACAATCAGTTTAAGCCATTATTAAGAACTCTAATTTGTATGTAAAAAAGAACGTTACTTGGGAAATCCTGCTCCCTGACAGCAAAATTGTCATTTACTTCAGCAGAGGCATAGTTTCTGGCATTGTCTTATCTTTAAAATAGTTTTGTTTTATTATTTAAACAGAAATAAAATCTGTTCTGGAAAGACCAAACACTTTACCTGTGGGGAACACATGCTAAGGCCACCTTCTCCTTCTCTTAGGACAGAATTGATTTTACAGATTAAGGATATCTGAAGTTAGCCTCATATTTTCTGCTTAGATTCCACTTCAGGGTAATGCTGGACACAGCACAAAACATTTATACACAGCATAGTCTTCTCCAGAGTAGAGTGATACTATAGACCCTGCACCAAAATCCTCAGCTAGAGATGAATGGAGCTTGCATTGCTCTCTATATCTTTTATAGTAGATTGAGTGCAAAAAATACTTGATGTACTGCAAGAGAACATGTTTATAAAACATTTCTAGCTAAATGTTTCCATTTTAAAAATTTTATTCTTTGGATGAAATTCAAGTACATGTCCAAGCTTTAGGTAAGTATCCAAACCACCAAACTCATCTGTCACTCTGGCAAGCTATTATGGCTTCAAAAATAAATAAACTACATTCTCAGTATTAGTGTTTGCAGCAGAATGCTATACACACTAGATTTGACAGCATGTTTAATATGTTTTGCTTTGTAAAAAAGGTAAATATTATTATCTGCCATTACACAGAGACCAGAACAGTACCAATAACTTGTTCATAGAAATGTAATATTTCATTCATAAACACACACTGATGTGCAGGTATAAACATATAAACTGAGTCCATCTACTTCTCTAAATAGAAGGGGAAGGATTACCTGTATAACTTAAGATGTGATTTTCTTCACCATCGTAAGAATTACCTTTTCTTTTTCAATCCCAATGCTTCTGTCCTTTAGTTTGTGAATGCAAAATCAATATGCTCTGTGGACAGTGCACCAAAAACCAGACTCATAAAAATTTAGAACTGTTATTCAGGTGCCTAACCTCAAGGTTTAAATACATCAATCATTTCCCACACTCAATAGAAAGAGATGCAAGGACACAATTTCACTCATCTAAGGTCTATTCCAATTAATAATTAATAAGGAAAAAAAAAAGAAACAGGAAGTGATGCAAAAAGAGATGTGTTGATTTGTAGAGAACAATCTTTGCAGTTTTCTGAATTTCTGTGAATGAGTCAGGACTAAGAAGTGGAGTGTCACACAAAATATGTGGCTTAATTGATATCCACTATAGGACAGATGCGTCTCTTTTATGATGTGAACTGTTTTTCTTTCACTACTCTACATACACTCCATAAGGCTTCTACCTTCAGTGTCTCTTCAGTGGCTACTTTTTGGGGTAGGGGAGGAGTGGGGGGTACAAATATAACCTTTGTTAATGATTGAGCTTATTGCCAATAATTTTGTGTTGCCGTTGCCTTTTCCTTATCTGCTTTTCACACATTTCCTTCATTGATATTCCTGCATCATTCTAAGTTGTTTTTCTTTTATTTATTTTTTAGGAAGCTCTTTAAAGTCTCTGATTTCTTTAATCACGGTTGCAAATCTCCTGCAACCACAGGAGTCAGAAGCCATTTCTCTTCCTAGCATTTTTCTTGTTTAGTTTGATTCAAAGAATCACAGAATCAGAGAACGGTTTGGGTTGGAAGGGACCTTAACGATCTTCTAATTCCAACATGTCCCTGCCATGGGTAGAGACAATTTTCACTAGACCAGGTTGCTCAAAGCCCATCCAACCTGGCCTTGAACACCTCCAGGGATGGGGTATCCACAGCTTCTCTGAGCAACCTGTTCCTGTGCCTCACTGCCCTCAGAGTAAAGAATTTCTTCCAAATATCTAATCTAAATCTACCCTTTTTAGCTTAAAGCCATTACTCCTTGTCCTATCACTACACCTCCTGACAGAAACTCCCTCCTCAGCTTTCCTGTAGCTCCCCTTTAGATACTGGAAGGCTGCTCCTTCTTGTTGCCCTTGATGTCCCTGGCAAAATTTAATCCCAGTAGGGCTTTGGCTGTCCTTCGGCTTTTCTTCTTCCTTTGGATTCTTATTCCACTATTCTTCATGTTGTGCATACGCAGCTTGGTAGCCTAGACCTTTGTCACACCTAAAATTTAGCTTCTTTATAGTATTGTCAAATATTCCATACCTCTGACATTAGTTTTCAATGGTGTAGAACTGAATGTCAGTACTGCATAAAGAAATGGGGGACAGGATTCTCCATTTATATATACATATATATATATTCTTAGCTTAAAAAAAATAAAAATAAAAATAAAAATAAAATAAAATAAAAATAAAAATAAAAATAAAATAAAAATAAAAATAAAAATAAAAATAAAAATAAAAATAAACATAAAAATAAAAATAAAAAAAATAAAAATAAAAATAAAAATGTGGTGGGCACATCTTCAGCTGGTTAACAAACTCCCTTGAAGACAGTAGAATCTCTCGAGTCTACACTCGCTGAACATATGGTTTCAGGTCTGCATATACTCTACCAAGGACAGAGGCCAGCAAGGTGTTAAAGACTATGTGATCTTCCCCATGACTCCAAAATAACCTGTGTTAGGGAAGGGTCATAGAAACTGCAACATCTTTCTGACTGGGAATCCCATTTTTTGCATGGGGAGTGCTCACAGAATCACAGAATCATCTAGGTTGGAAGAGACCTCCAAGATCACCTAGTCCAACCTCTGACCTAACTCTTAAAAAGTCCTCCACTAAACCATATCACTAAGCTAGATTGTTGAAGCCACTTCTCTTGTTACAGAAACAATGGAAAAAATCAGAAAAAAAATGCACTGCTAGTTTCAGATCTGTGATCCATGGTAGTATTTAAACCTGATCTCTCAAGCCATAACTACATATAGAAGTACCATGCTTATTATGATTAGAATCATAGCAATATGAAAATAGATGCTGGGGTTTTATTTCCAACAGGAATAGATTGTCATTTGCTTTCTGGTTTGGTTTAAGTCAAACCCTTACAGCTACATAACACAGGCTGTCATCAGTGTTTCACTTTCCTTTAGAGTCTGCTAGTCGTGATGAATTTGTTTTCTACCTCATCATTCTAACTTGAGAGCAACATCAAATAGTTTAAACACAAAACCAGTCAATTTAAAAGAATGTTAACTACTACACAAGTATGAAAACATAGTAATTTGGGAACAGAAATAGTCACAAATATACATTGCAAATTTTGACCCTAATCATAACAGAAGGCTAATCAAAATATATCCTCTGAATTAAAAGTAAAAATAATTATTGTATTTTTTAAAAATAATTTTCTGAAATGCCATATATGTTGACCATGTGATAATGGACAGTAAAACTGGGGAATAACTCATTATCCATTAGATGGCCAAATCTCCATGTTACTAAGTAGCTTTAGAAGACTACCTTCTAATGATGTATTTAAGATCTAGAATAAACACAGTTTTATTCCTTTTAATCACCAAGCAATGTCTGGCATTGATTGTCAGTATAAAGATATGTCAGGCCTCAGGCCATCCTTGCACATCAGTCACCACTCATTCTGCTGAAGACATCAGTCATGAAACATTAACATTTTAAGACAAAAATCAGACTTCACAGGCATCACAGCAGATGTGTGAACAAAGAAAATCAACAGTTGGGTTTGTTAAGGGAAAGCCATATGAATACATATAGAGCGCTGCCTCATTCTCTTTTTTCTTTGATTATCTTTCTCCTTCCTACCCTCATATCCAGTAGTCCCTTTGGATGTGATCCTTGGAAGTTATACACACTCAAAGCATTTTTAGGTAAGAAAGGAAAAATACCTTTCAGTGGAAGAAGCCCTATAATTTCTGATCACCATAAAATGAAATACATTGTATTCCATTAAATCAGACTCAAGGGAAGGCTGCAAAACACCCCTTCCTTTGCCTATTACTCCAGTGAGAGCATGAACCAGTGAGACTTTTTAGGTGAATTCACATGGTGAATTCTTCATACCTGAAAGATCCTTCCATCTCAGGTTATCCACTGCAGGTTACATTTGTTCCCTGGAGGTCTACACAGAAAGTAAAGTCACCATTCTTTACTAGAGCCCCCCCCCTGTACACAAGAAGAGCTCTACCTGGCTTTCCAGTTTCCAGACACTCATAATACCTGTGTTAGTATGCAGTGTCACCATAGGTGATCTGTCTAAATTTTGTTCTGGATTAAAGAAGTAAGGAGTAGATTGATGACTCTACTACTATCCTATTGATTTCAGCTGAAGTTGGTTGAGCTTGTTGCAATTCAGTATCAGACATGACGAGTGTACCAGAGCCTTTCAAATATACCTTCAGTGTTGGTATACTTGTCTTATTCCAGGAGCTGTATAATAAAAATAAATTTCAAATACAAGTATTTAATTCAAGTATACATCAGCTTTATACCTAAAGGTTTGGATGCTCTTCTGAAGTTTATCAGTACTTAAATTGTTCTGGGAGTCTTGTGATGGGAGGTGTTAAGAGATTCCCAGCGTTGATGTTTTCAATGTAGGAAGAAGAGTATTTCTAGCATTTTTGGTGGCATGTCAATAATATTAATAATAATAACAACAACAAAAACAAGTAATTTATGAAAAAAGTAAGTATTATGTGGATATTTTGACGTCTCTAATGAACATCCATTTGAATTCAGATCCAGCAGTAGACAGATCCCTACTTCCTTTAACGTATCTATGGGAAAACAAACATCTTGGACAGTATGGAAACAATGGGTTAAAGGAGCAATATTTGGACATCTAGTGGGGATACTTTTTTTTTTTTTAATTTGGAGGACAAACTCGGTATCCCTTTTGGAACTGGCTTTGAAAGTATTGATATTAATTTAGCACAGGTGCTATTTGTCTGTTTTCTAAAGGGTTTATATTTACAAATAGATCTTGAAACGTAGATATAAAGTCAGGTCTGACAGAATAGATAGATGATGATCAGAAATGGCTGGAATATTGGAATGTCCTACATCTATCTGGCTTCCAGTATCTCTGCCTTTATGTTCTCTTTCCACATGTAACTTTTTTTTATGTTTTAATTATCCAGGAAAACATCTAATTATTCAGGGAACCATTTCCAAACACATGAAAGACAAGGTGATTGGGAGTAATTAACAAGTATTTGTGATGCCTGACCTACCTGTTAGTCATCTATGATGAGATTACTGTCTTGGTTGATACATGGAGAGCAGTGGATGTGTTATTTTTTACCTTAATAAGGCTCTCCTAAAACAGTCTTGTGCACAAACTGAAGAAATACAAGCCAGATAATGGAAAGTGAGATTGACTGAAAACTGGCTGAACTTCGAGGCCCAAAGGATTGTGATCTGCAGTCAAAAGTGAAATTGGAGACCAGTCACTAGTGGTGTACTAGGAGGTTGATAATGTAGCCAATCCTGTGCAATCTTATCATTAGTGACCTGGATGATGGTGCAGAGTGCACCCTTCCCCAAAGGAACCTTGACAGGCTGAAAAAGTGGTCCAATACTTTCTTTCATGGAGTTTAACATAGAGAAATATAAAGCATAATTATCTTTTCATTTTCATTAAAAGTCGGTCTTCTTGATATAGATATGACTTTTTAGAGTTAATATGCATTAGCTTTTATATGATGTATTAATCAGGAAAATTATTTGACTGCATGAGGATTTTGTTCCTTTATCAACAATATTATTGCATTTCATTTACTTGATTTTCTTTTGACTACCAAATTTAACCCTGTTTACTGATATTATTTTATAAAGTGTTGTTTAGCACTGCAGAAATGTCACAGAAATGTGAATTGATAGTCTTAAATGCATGGCTGAAGTTATGGGAGAAAGATGCAGATATATGGAACTTCCCTTTTTCTCCTGAACTTTTCACATCTTAAATCACTGATGATGTGGTTGGACTTGATGATCTTAGAGGTCTTTTCCAACCTAAGTGATTCTACGATTCTATGATTAATACTTTTTAGTGAAGTATGTATATAAACAGAAAATGGAGCCTGAGGCAACTTTGATTTCATAAATATCTTTGTAGGACAGAATTTGGCTCAAAATATCTCTACATATTAATATTGTCTGAGTTCTATATACGTATCTTTTAGGAGAACTATTGAAATGTTTCTCACTTCAAAATGTGGCTATATATCAGGGACCAAAGAGATCCCAACAGTGACAGATTTCGTGGTGTATAGAAATATCTAAGCAGTATAGACCAAACCAAAACAGTAAATCAATATTTGAACTGTGGTTAAAAAAGGTATCTGGGGGTTCTGGTCAACAGCAAGCTGAACATGAGACAGAAATGTGCCTTGGCAGCCAGGAGGGCCAATTGTATCCTGGGGTGCATCAAGCACGACATTACTAACTGGTTGAGGGAATTGATTGTCCTGCTCTACTCTGTGCTAGTGCGGCCTCACCTTTATTATTGTGTGCAGTTTTGGGAGCCACAGTATAAGAAACACATAAAACTGTTAGAGAATGTCCTATGGAGGACTACAAAGATGGTGAAGGGTCTGGAGTGGAAGATGTATAATGAGCAGCTCAAGTCACTTGGTTTGTTCAGTCTGGAGAAGACTGAGGGGAGACCTCATCACAATTTACAGCTTCCTCACAAGCGGGAGTGGAGGGGCAGGTGCGGATTTCTTCTCACTGGTGACCAGCAATAGGACCTGAGGAAATGTCTTGAAGCTGCAACAGGGGCTGTTCAGGTTGGATATCAGTAAAAGCTTCTTCACTGAGAGGGTGGTTGGGCACTGGAACTGGCTCCCCAGTGAAGTGGTGACAGCACTGAGCCTGTCGGAGTTCAAGAAGTGTTTGCTCAATGCTCTTGGACATATTGTCTGATTTTTTGGGTGGTCCTTTGGGGACTCAGGAGTTGGACTCAATGATCCTTGTAAATCCCTCCCAACTTGGGATATTTTATGATTCTCATGCATTCAATGTGCTAAGGGAAAGTGCAAGGAAGTCTGCACAAATGTACACCTTTTTAACTGTAATGGCTTTCATGCAGAATAGAGACTCAAATCCCACAGCAACGGACAGATGGGAAATGGCAGTGAACTTGTATCAAACTCTCATCCTCCAGACTGAAGGCTAAACATTTAGTATTTGTATTCTGGGCAGAGCACTTCCCCTACCATGTTAAATGATTAAAAACTGAAAAACAGGGAGATTATCTCCTCAGCATCAATGCTGAGGCATTTTTCCATTACTGTTATTAGTTTAGTAGTGTTTTCATCACTGCTGATCCCAAGGTTTCATCTTTAAAATCTTTAGCATGCTTCACATATTACTTAAGGGATTAACAAAGAAGTTTGTAATTGATTCTGTTTTTTCAGGAATACAAAACAGAAGAAAACTTCATACAAAATACAAAAGTTTTCAGCATGTAAAGCTCTGTATCTATACTTATGTGTGAACATTCAGGTTTTAATGATTTCAGGATGGAGAACATTTTTGTTTTGCTCTTCTTATACAAAGCTGAGAACTATATAGGGCTGGTCTATAACTTGAGATATGGAAAAGGTAATACTATCTTAATAACAAGCAAATAATAAGGGAAAAAATGTCAATTAGAAAGGCTAATAGGATATCTGTATCTGAAGAACGTGTCATGTGTCTTATGAGAGGGGAGTTTTTTTGGGGGGTCTTTTTTTTTTTTTCTTTTTTTTTCTTTTTTTTTTTTTCTTTTTAAATAAAGCCATTCTCTCACATTTGAGGTCAAATCCACTCTGGATTTCATATATATATTAATCTAGGATAATTGTTTTGTTTTTCACTTTGAAAAGAACAGGGAGAGATAACAATACAAAAGGATTACCTGAATCTAAGCAAGCAAAATGGGCTAACAAGACAGGGATATCTATGTGCTCACAGACATAGGTCACACACATCCATGTGTTCAAACATTGGCCTGTTTTCTCCCAGCTGAATCAGCTGATCTAAGGAAAGACATTACTTACGTTACATCCTTAGATGTAAGGCATCTGATATTACTTCCTTAGTAACATCAGTGAAACTCTATATGAAAAAAATGCTACTAACAATAGAATTTGTCATGGAGTATCAGATCAGTGACAGGAAAACTGAATACAAAAATTCTTGGTTAACTTCTTGACAGTGAGGCAATTAATCAAACAAGATGGACAAGGATATGTGACAATGCCCTTTTCAAACCTGATTGTAAATGCAAATACAATTACCATATGATGGTGAGAAAAGGTAATTAAAAGTAGCTTTATGTACACTGCCAGTAAAGTTTGGTTTAAATGTTTATGTCTTCCTTGGTTTTTGTTTTGTTTTGTTTTATTCTTATTATTTAAAAAAATGTGTATTTTTTTATTTGAATACAAATATTTACAAGATAATATATGTATAAAAGAGAGGATGGCTAATGAAGTTTTCTTTATATTAAAAAAACAAAACAAAACAAAAAAAATCAGAACTAGATTCTAGTATCTGGCCCTGTGGCCACATGTGATGTTAAATGAGGTGAAGAGCTAAGACTGCAGCTGCCTTCTCCAGCTGCTCCAGCCCAGGACTGCTCCTGTCTGGCTGCTGGGACCCAGTACAGTTCCTGACACTACTGATAACAGAGGCTGCCCTGGCCAAAGGCTGCTTCCAGCAACACTTACATACATGACTCCCATAAGACAAACACAAACAGCTGACACCCTTTCCTGTTCTCTTGCCAGTAGAGACAGAAGTTCACTGGTGCAGGGACACACACATACACTCGTGGATCCCTCAAACACCAGCACGACCTTTCTGTCCATCCAGCACACCTGCCCAGATCCCAGGCCCTCTTACGCACTTCACAGGTCACCTACTCTCCAGCTAGCCCAGCTGTAGTTCACTGCAAACACACAGAACTCACACACTCATCCCTCAAGCACATCACATTCTCAAGTCCCCCTGGGTGTACCAGAGCAGACCTCCTGCCTACCTGATACTCCAGATCCAAGGACCCTGCTACTCACCAGGTAGTCCAGCTTAAAGTTTGCTAATGAATACACACCCATAACCCACCCACACGAGGTTGGAGAAGATACAGACACTTCCCCCCCAAGCTGCTGCCGCCAGGTACGCGGGCTGTGACACATGGACCTGCTCCAGCCACTGGTGCAGAGCCCACACCTACTTCACTCACACCAGTCCCTCCCCAGTAGCTGGTTTGGGAACAAATGCCGCTCAAAGGCTCAGAGTCTGTGGGACCATTTCAAATCCAGAGAGCTATGGCCCTTCTAACTGCTGGTGCCAGGACCCCACTCCAGTAGCTGGTGCCACAGTTTTGGGGCCTACTCCCCCAGCCTGACTTCTACTTGCCCACACTCAGCTATTGCCAGTACCTGCACATAGTACATTGCCAGCACATAGTCCTTGCAGCATGCACACACACAGGGGAGAGCATGCAAGTACACAGGCAGAGGGAATTAAGAAAATTAAGAAAAGATTTAATGAGGAAATATAACATAAGACTAACTGCAGTGATCAGGCAGAAGACTTAGCCAGACAAGCACACTCACTGGCCCCATTTTACACACAACTAGCCGTTTATACCTATCCTCTCCTTGTTCCTCCGGCTCCCCCTTCCCCTTGCACATCTCACATAGGTTTGCAGAACTCTGCAGTTTCCTGCATCCTCACAGTTAAGGGCCCCCTGGTTCAGTATTTTATCAGTTGCAAGTTTTCTGCTTCCTGGAAGCAGCACCTGTAGCTTGTTAGCCCACCAGTTAGCGTGACTGGAAGGTTTGTTTCTGGTGTCTGTCTCCCAGCGTAGGAATCCTCAATCAGATAACCCTGCTGGAATAAATATTCCTACATTTTCACCTGTTCTTCGTAAATTAGTGTGACTGACCAGCCTTGGTTCCCATCACTGCACCCATTTCTTATTAATCTTTTGTTGCCTTGGAAAGGGTCCTTGACCAGGTACCATTAAAGGAGTATACACTCTCCTTACACACCCTTACACGCAGTAATACAATCTCTTTCTCTCCAAAATAGAGTGGTAGCATCCACACTGCCTTTTGACACCAACACCTGGATTGTGCTCATTTTTAAGCTACGGCCAAACAACGAGAAGCAGTTTTAGCTGGCAAACCTAGTACCAACCTGAATAATTTAACAACAAAAAATCAAGTTCCTGAATGCCAGCCTGAGCCCTTACAGGTTTTAATTTCCTAACTCTATTGTAAACTAATGTGCTGTGTCTGTCTGCGATGGAGTTAATTTTCTTTATAGCAGCCTATACAGTGCTGTGTGTTGAATATGTGATGAAAACAGTTTTGATAACACACCAGTGTTTTGGTTATTGCTGAGAAACACTTGCACAGTGCCAAGTTTTTCTCTTTTTCCTACTCTGCACCATCTCCTCCAGCAAGGAAGCTGGGAGTGCACAAGAGTTTGGGAGGAGACACAGCCAAGACAGTTGACCCCAACTGATCAAAGTGATATTCCATACCATATGACATCATGCTGAGCAATAAAAGCTCAGGGAAAGGAGGAAGAAAGGGTATTTGGGGGATTATGGTGCTTATTTTCCCAAATAACCATTACACCTGTGAGGCCCTGCTTTCCAGGAAGCATCTGGACCTCTCTCTGCTTGTTAAAGGGAAGTAGTCAACAACTCCTTATTTTGCTTTGCTTGCATGTTCAGTTTTGCTTCGCTTATGAAACTAACTTGACCCTGACACATGAGTTTTATCACTATTGCTTTTTCCAATTTTCTCCCCTTTCATTATGGGTGGAGTATGAGTGAGCAACTGGGTGGAGGCTTAGCTGCCAGCTGGAGTCAACCCACCATACACAATGTTCTGAAGACTTTCCTTCAAGTGCTCTTTAAATAGCAAAATTTTCAAGTCTTCCTCTTAAATATAGAAATAGAGAGAGATACAAACAATTCTGTATGAATTGGAGGACCCGGTCACAGAGCTTGATTATTCAGTTACTAAAGGAGTTGCAATGATATGACTATTGCTGCGGTGATTGTGATGAGAAAAAAATATGGAAGGGAGATCTCCACCAGAGGGAATGAAATGTATGGAAATATAAATGGAGGCCCTCATCCTTTCTGTCTCTGCAGGTTGCTGTAATACCAGCTGTGGTCTATTCATTGCTTGTAAATAGCTCTTACAGCCAAATCTCAGAATATGGCCAAACTCAAACAATCCAAACCCAGTGACTGTATTAAAAATATATACATAATTGTGAAGAGAAAAGCTGGAAGGAAGAGATAATTATGTCTTCAATGTGGCAAAAAAGAAGGATAAGATAAACAAACAAAAACCCCAAACCACCAAATCACTCCCCCCATCCCTCTACCCCACAATAAAAAAAGAACACCAAACTGAGTCCAATTCAGATCTTTGTTGAACTCATGGGTGACTCTCTATCCAATAAATATAGTCCTTTAAGCCTTTTTCACATTCTTTTTCCTCTGGAAAATAAAATCTTTACAACGTGCTTTTGGTGAGCCCTTAACAGAAGAGATGTCTTTGTGTGTTAATTTGAATTTATAAGTGATTTCACTGAACAGAGTAAACCCAGCTTTATAATCCCCCACCAAGTGTCTTTGGCCACATTTCTATGCATAGTGCAGAATCTAGCTGTGCTGAGCATGGTTCTGCAATGTTCAAGGAGGGCCTGATGGAAAACCTACATATGTCAGCTAAGGTCTTTCACTTGTCCCCAGCAAGATTTTATTAAGGTCTTTCTACTATGAGGCTTCCTGGAGCATGTATAACAATTAACCAAGTGGTTGAGAATAGGAAGTAGCTTCTGGGGAAGGAAAATGGTGATGGTGATTTCTAATGTGAATTTTCACTAAAAACAATATGTGAATTTGAAGTGTACTTCAGGCTTGTTTGGGGTGGAAAATCTGTCAAGCTGAAAGTCATTTATTTAAGTTTATCTCCCTCTAAATGACTCTGGGACCTTAGAAATGTTGCTAAATAAGTGAAGCTATTCACAAAGTGAACCCTGGCACCTGCAGCAAAGTTAGGGAGAGAAGAGATACTTCAGAATTCAATTTACTTTGTATTAACTTGAGAGCTGATACTCATCATCTGCTTTAACTGCTTGTTTTATCTAAAATGCTAGAGTCACATGAACGGGAAAGAAAATTAAGAGATTTCAAATTTGTTGCTCTAAGCAAAATGACTTCCTTATCTAATCTAATAAGAGGCTGGATGAGTTTCCCTGTTTTAATAATCACTGTGTTCCAAATTTCCCTTCCATTAAAAAAAATTAACATAAATTGTCTGGAGAATTTATCTTAGTATAATCAAGAAAGTTTTCTTCAATACCACCCTAAAACATAAACGTGATAGTAGGCTGACAAACTTTTGCTAGAGGCTTTTCCTACCACAGTAGAATTTTAATGATGCATTTGAGATTTTAGAATAACAAAAAAATTTACTTATGAAGACCAGAAGGATGTAGACATCTCAATGCCAGTAACTGATGTGAAGTTGGGTGTGATTAGTACAGTACAAAGACAGGAGTCTTTTAAAGAAGGTCTACAAGAAGAGGTGTTGATTTACAAGGTGGCATTTGACTTCTAACTACATGTAGTATGATGTAGCACCGAGATATAAAAAGTGTTTAATGTTTTGGTGCTCCATATTAGGATCCCACATTTACCAGTCTGAATCCAAAACGATATTTGACTTCAGTGCTTATTTTAGACTCCCTGAAATTTTAAACCTGGTTGTCACTCCTGTTGAGATTTAATCAACTGTGGTTTTTTAATGCTAACAACAGTTTATCACTAATAGAAGAGGACTTGTATGAAAGATGATTAGTGGTAGGGAGGTCACTTCCTCAGATGGGGGTGGAAATCGTACATCTTATGTACTTCTGACCAGATTATTTTGTTGGTACTCTATTCTTTTTGGCCTGGATGTGTGCCTAAGGAAGATACAGAATCTTCATAGAATCCCAGAATCATAGAATGGTTTGGGTTGGAAGGAAATGAAAGATCATCTAGATTCAACCCCACTGCCATGGGCAGGGACACCTCCCACTAGATTAGGCTGCCCAAAGTCCCATCCAACCTGGCCTTGATAACTTCCTGGGATGGGGCATCCACAGCTTCTCTAGGCAGCCTGTTCCAGTGTCTCACTACCCTTGGAGTAAAGAATTTCTTCCAAATATCTAATCTAAACCTGCCCTCTTTTAACTTAACCCACTACCCATCATCCTGTCCTTCTTTACTCTGAAGGTGGTGAGGCACTGGAAGAAGTGTCCCAGAGAAGTTGTAGATGCCCCATCCCTGGAAGTGTTTAAGGCCAGGCTGGACTGGGCTTGAAGAAGCTGATCTAGTGGGAGGTGTCCCTGCCCACAACAGGGGAGGTGGAAGTAGATGATCTTTGGGTCCCTTCCAAAGCAAACCATTCTATGATTCTAATACCCATTCCCTTGCTGTCCTAAGGGTCATGCAACATTGCTAAGTCCCATACAGTGGTCAGCAATTACAAGTTATTCGTCCAATGAGAATCCTGTCTGTGATTTCTGGTCACACAAAGGTTAGATTATACATCTGTGGCAGTTTAAAAGGGTCTGAAACTGAAAATAAAATGAAGTTGTGTGCACCAAATGGTCTATCATACTGACTTGAAATGTAAAATGGCTTTTGTGTAACTGAGAAAGGGGCCTCTGTTGATTTTTAGTGATGAAAAATACTGTATAATTGTAAGATAATGTATTATTTTAGGAAAGTATGCACTGCAGACAGTATTGAAAATTTAGAAGTTCAAAACTGATTAGTTAATTATAAAACGTAAGCACACACAGAAATATGTATGTATACAATTCCACATATGTATTCTAAACCTGTTGAAAGTCACCTACTAATTACATTTTGTTGAGGTTTAACCCGGCAGGCAGCTAAACACCATACAGCTGTCTGCTCTCTCCTCACCCACCACCCCCAGCCCAAGTGGGATGGAAGAGAGGGCTGAAAGGAAAAAAAAGTCAAAACTCGTGAGTTGAGATAAATAGTTTAATATGATAGAAACTGAAGAGAAAATAATAATAATGATAATTATATATATATATATATAAAACAAGTAATGCACAATGCAATTGCTCACCACCCACAAGCCAATGCCCACCCAGTCCCCGAGCAGCAGTCCCCCCTCCCCTCGCCAGCCCTCCCAGTTTTTATTGTCCCACATGATGCCATATAGTATGGGACATCCCTTTGGCCAGTTTGTTTCAGTTATCCTGGCTGTGTCCCCTCTCAGCTTCTTATGCACCCCCAGCCTCCTCACTGGCAGAGCCGTGTGAGAAGCTGAAAAGTCCTTGGCTTAGTATAAGCACTGCTCTGCAATAACTAAGTCATTGGTGTGTTGTCAGCATTATTTTTCCCCTAAATCTGACACATGGAATGTACCATCCACTATGCAGAAAATTAACTCTATCCCAGCCAAAACTAGGACACATTTTCAAGCTAAACTACAAAATTGAGACTACAAAATTCACTTAAGTAAAATGTATTCGGCTGTATCTTATTATTGTTTGTCTCCAGAATATCTTTAAAGTCATTACCAACAATTGTGAGACTTGTGAGAAAACTACAGTAATTAGCAATGTTGATTCATACTTAAAGGAATGTGGAATCTACTCACCAGAGCCTTTTGAACCTAAAGCAATCATTTAGAGAGGTATCTTGGTGTGGTTTAAAGGAAAATACCTTCAGGAATTGAATATTTCTGTTAAGTAACTGTCTGGATCAGATCCAAATTTGCTTTGAAAATTAAATAAAAAGCTTTGGATACTTCTGAAGCAATGACTACAGAGTAATTTGAATGTCTGCTGGAGACACTTTAAGGAAAGAGAAAGAATCCAACACTATACAGGTTTGTGTTTAAAATGAAGAAAAAATATAATGGATATAACCACCCTAAATTTGTGCTATCTTTCACTTCTCATGGCTTCAGGATTTATAAACTCATTTTCAGGGTAAGAGGCTCCCTAATGCTCTACCTGTCCAACAAGGGGTCACAAAGGTGATGGAGAGACTGGAGCACCTCTCCTATTAGAAGGGGTGAGAGAGTTGGGACTGTTCAGCCTAGAGAAGAGGAGGCTCGGAGGGTGGGGATCTTATCAATGTCTATAGATACCTGAAGGGATGGTGCAAAAAGGATGGAGCCAGGATCTTTTCAGTGGTGTCCAGTGTGAGAACAAGAGGGGAGGGGCACAAACTGTAAAACACAGTGTTCCTTATGAACATCAGAAAATGCTTCTTTACTGTGCAGGTGGCTGAACACTGCTGTAGATTACCCAGAGAGGTTGTGGAGTCTGCCTCCTTGGGGATCTTCAAAAGCTGCATGGACATTGCTCTGGGTGTCCCTGCTTGAAAATATTTCAGGCTATTGAATCGCAACACAAATTATATCCAAAGCCAAGCCACTAGAAGGATCCACATTGCATATATGTCTATATATGTCAATATATTTTTCACAAATGGCCTTTCAGCCTGATGAGACAGAGAGAACAGCATGAGGCTGTTGGTGCTTTTGGTTTTACCCTGAATGTTGTTTGTGTTTCTGTCTGTGCTGATCTCTGTGGCTGACTATGTATCTTCATGTGTGTTGTCTACTTGTGTCTGTGTCACTGTTGGGAGTACATGCCCAGCTTTGCTAGTGGCTGGCCATCGGGACATGGAGCTGTAGCAGCCTCACCTCTATTAGGCTGTCAGACTCAGTGACCCCTACAGAACCACAGGATAATTCAGGCAGGAAAGGACCTCTGGAGGTATCTAGTTCAACCTGCTGCTCAAACCATGGTCAGCTAGAGGTCAGACCAGGTTGTTCAGAGCTTTCTCTACCTGGGTCCTGAAAAAGTCTCTGGACAACTTGTTCCAAACCTTGACTGTCCTCATGGTGAAAAAAATTTTCATTATAACAAGTCAGAGACATGTTCCTCCCTTCATCTTCCAAGCAAAACCGAATGTTCTCCTTAGAAGATTATGTTTCAATTTTCATTCCAGGGTTAGAATAGCTTGAAGTACTTTTCAGCAGCTGATTACTCTGACATGTTGCCTGGACCTACTGTTTGGCTATGTTAAGGATAACTAGCTAGCAAATGATATGCTGTCTGTTAGTCTTGCAGGGTTTCATATATGGTTTGAAATTTAGTGGATTAAGCCATGACAGCCAACATCTGAGACTTACACTGAACATTCAAAACGCTTCCATGTATTTGGAATATCAGGTAAATAACAGCTCACATTCTTTACAGCTTACACAGACTTTGACTTCCTTGACAGGTTCAACATACATTCTTTCTGACAAAAGTGTGGTATATTTTTATAATTCACATTGAGACTCCATCCATTTGCCTTTGAGGTTTGGAAAACAAGAATGGAATGACCATACTCTTGTATTTAGCAACTGGTGTAAAATGAACACGGGGAAGAACTCTGTTAAATATTTGTCATATGAGTCCTTGACATGCTATACCTATTATTTTCCAGTAATTCTCTTTCGTAAGCAAAAATAATAGAAGCTATTAATACTGCTTGAAAGTAAATCTTCCACCAGCAATTTCTAAAAGTCCTGATCTAAAGAAATTATATTTATGAGGTGAATGATGAACTATTGCTAGCAATCATTTTTTCAGATTTCTCAAGCTAGCAGGCAACCTACATTTATACAATAAAAAGCAGACTTCCAATCCATTCCTCTTCACAGCTTTTTCTCGGTCACCTAACAAGTTACTTCACTGTGGGTCCCAATACCTGTATGACTCCACCTATTCTTCATTACTGATGAATGAAAATATAAAATTACACGACATGACTCAAGTTTAGATTTTGAACAACCTTACTTGTCTCATTTCTGGCTAAAATAAAATAAAATAAAAAACATATTTTTATTTTTTGGTGTGTGATTTACAAGCAATCCTACAGTTTAAAGGAATTAGAGCATTTTCCAAATAAGAGTAGAGGATGCAGAGAAAAGAACTGCTTGAAAGTCTGGTGTTGTCAGGCTATTTTGGCATTCTGTCTCTGTGCTTTATATTGTGAGCTTTTTGATCACTGTCTGAGTGTGAAGCCTTTGTTTTCCTGAAAAAAATTGTCACATAAATATAGGTATTACAGATGAAATAAGCCTATTAGATCATCTCATCCCTTTCCTTGTCAGGGCAAGATCATTTCCTCTGGTAAATTATCTAGTGCAGGCCTAAACAGAAAACAACTCAATTTTGTAAAAACAAACAAATGAACAACAATAACAAACATAAAACAAACAAAAAATCATCAACAACAAAAACACCAGAGATTTCAGCATTTATTTTCATTCTGAATCAAAAGACCATCTGAATCTCATGAGAGAACAAGGTAAAGAGAGACCAATACCAAAAAAGCTCCACCAATGTTAAAATTCACTGCGAATTTGGAAAGCTTGAGTTCCTATTTCTTATGCTGTAAATATTTTAATCTAACTGTCTCACATTCTGGCCAAATAAGAAAGCTGTTAGATATTCTGAAGAACCATGTCTCTCTTAGAAGACTCTTCTACACTTGAAAAGAATACACAGTTTTGGATGTTTGTTTCATTTCTGGTATAATTTCACCAATGTTAATTTGAAGTGCATCTTATTAACACCTTCTTATACAATAAAACCACCTTAAATAATATCTGTCTATCCTTGATGTTTATAGCCTTCAAATATCTGTAGATAGTTAATGTGTACCTCCCCTCGCTCCAGACATTGCTTAGCAACTTATACATATTTATTTCTTTTAATCTTTCACTGTAAGTCAATCCTTTCAGCCCCTTAATAATTTATTTTGCTTTTCCTTGAATTTCCTCCAATGCGTCAAAATTTTTTCTAATACTATGAGGCCCTGCATACTTTATTCTAGACACATGCTCGGAAGTTGACATGGGGAGAGATAGAAGCGGAGTATCAGTAGCTTATGTTTGCTTCTTTTGTTATTTTGCATGCCTGAAGTTGTTGTGTTTTCTTCTTTTTTGTTGTTTTTGTTTGTTTGTTTCATAATACCTGAAGAAAATCTTGTTATTTTGCTACTTAAAGTGAATGTACTTACTATATATATGTCCACATACACAAGTTGGAAAAATAAACAGGATTTAATGTGTTTCCCTCCTGAAAGATCACATAATGTCAAAAGACTGATAAACAAATGAAAAACCAATACAGTTAGATATCTGGCAGCTGTAGAATCTCTGAATTTGTAGATCTCTTCATGTTGGTGATCTTACAATCATTTAAACCGGTCCTCAAGTGAATATGTCAGTAGTTTCCCGTATGGTAAATTCATATGCATACATAGTTATCTGTGATATGTAACAAAATGAAACATTCTCTATAGTAGCTGGATCTTGTGAGTGACTAAAGATAGTACTTAATTTCACAAGGCAGTTTTGCAGGTTGACAGCAGTACTGATGGAAATGAAGTCCCTCACACCTAGAAGACCAGCCAGCTCTTTGGAAGGTTTACCATGCGAGTTTGGGATCAACAACAAGATCAAGCTCTTCACCAGACAAATGTTTAGAGCTGACCATGCTGATGGAGCACTGTGGTATTTGGTCCTTGTCAGTGATTGTTTATCATTGTCTGGGGAGATGTCTCTGGAGGTCCTTAATCTGTTCTCAGGTGGCACGATGTAGGGACCACTGAAGAAACATTGCAGTGTATTGGATACTGAGGCCAACCAAGGAGCTAGTGATTAGGGTATAGCTGAGTGTGCTGTTTGATGTGTTCACACTGTCAGTACAAACATCACCTCAAGTACTAGCTATATATATTTATATGTATATATATATATATAAAATTATAATTTTTCCTCTGTACTCAGCTCTGGTAAGGCCGCACCTTGAGTACTGTGTTCAGTTTTGGGCTCCTTGCTTTAATAAAGACATCGAGGCCCTGGAGGTTCCAGAGAAGGGCTACGAAGCTGGTGAAGGGCCTGAAACACAAGTCCTATGAGGAGTGGCTGAGGGAACTGAGGTTTTTTGGTCTAGAGAAGAGGCTCAGGGGAGACATTATTGCTCTCTACATCTACCTGAAAGGAAGGTGTGGGGAGCTGGGGGTCAGCCCCTTCTCACAGGTAACTAGTGATAGGACTAGAGGGAATGGCCTCAAGTTGCACCAGGGGAGGTTCAGGTTGGAAATTAGGAGACATTTCTTCTCAGAAAGAGCAGTCAGGCATTGGGACGGGTTGCCCAGGGAGGTGGTGGTGTCACGTTCCTTGGGGGTGTTCAAGGAAAGGTTGGACCTCGTGTTTAGGGACATGGTTTAGTGGGTGACATTGGTAGACAGGTGATGGTTGGACCAGATGATCTTGAAGGTCTTTTCCAACCCTAACGATACTATGATTCTATAATTAGAAATTAAAGTTGTGCAAAGCTGTGCAAGGATGGACCTGAAGGATGGCAGATTTGTTCACAGTCAATGTCTTCATAGGTGACATTGGTCATAAAAGGCATTTAGTGGTATGTGATCTTACATTAAGTGAATTGCATGATAAAAGAGACTTACCATAAATACATTATCTTCTCAGCTAATGAGCATCACTTAGTCCTTAATAATATTATCATTCTCAACTACAAGAGACTTGCAATGACAAAGTGCTTATTTTCTCTCTGCTAAATGACTTTAAAATGCATATATCTCAGGTGGTTTGGGAAAACAAACAAACAAACAAACAAAAACAGAAATAATCTGTCATAAAACTTCATTTCAGCTATTTTGAGAAATTTTTTCTGTTTGATATTTCCATTGGAAAATATGTATAGACATAAATCAGCTGACCTTTCAAACCATAATGGACTTTTATATTGGAGAATTGTAAATTTCTAAATTCCTGTGAGTAAATTGATTTTTTAATTCAAAAATAAGGTTTAAAAAATATGTTTTCACTCAATCTATTACAATTCCAGACTTTTTTTTTTTCCAAAATACTTTAATATTAGATTTTTTCCATTATGTTGGGCAATAAAGGAAGGATATCCTCGGTAACAATTATAATAGTTCTACACACCCCAATGCAAAAAAAAAAAGAAAATAATTTGCTGTGATGAGGAAGCCTTTATTTATCTATTTATTTATTTATTTATCTTGCAATAATCCATAAATTTTCTTTCTTTCCTGCTATATGAAATCTTCAATGTACTGTAAATACACATCATTTTCCTTTGGTGAAATGTTTACTATCTTGTTTTTTTTCAGTCTCAAGATTTATCTTCTTGATTGTTTTGTTTGGTTTGTGTATGTATATTTATCTAAAGATCAGGATTTAGTGTTTTGATTCCCAGAGTTCAGCGATTCTTTTCTTTTTCAGCAGTTTGTAGCATATGACCATGAGGTGATATTTTCTTTATTTGCTCTCTGTCCCTTCATTCATTATGTTTTGATTTTAGCAAGCTGCCGCACCTCTGTACTTTACTTTTCTGATTTTCAAATAGGTTCAAAATATTCTTCCACAATGCAACTGTTCTTCCTGTTTAATGCCACCACTTTTAATTTATTTCAATAACGTTTTTGTGTATTACTGCCACATCATCCTCCTAAGGCACTTTGATAGATCTACACAGTATGTAACGTGTAAAGGACATAAATATGCCTGATATTGATAGCTGTGATGCTCCACCAGTCAATCCCATCTATAGCCCAGTTTCCTCCTTGCAGTTACATCTAACCTTGCTCTTTTTCACTCTCTGAATTTGTTCAGTTATGCATTTAATCTTTTCCTCTAGCAGATTTACTGACTAGAGAAATTTGTCATTTATGCATGAAAATCTCTCCTTAAACAATGTATCATACTTATAGAACACTTTATATTTTGGGAGAATTTTACAAATATTAACTAATTAATCAAAGATACCTATATAGAAAAGAAAATAAAACTTTACTATTTCCATTTTCAGACATCAAACTGAACAGAGACATTTAGGTAGGTTGCTTGAGGCAATATTGAAAATTGGTGGTACACTTAAAATGAAAATTCAATATTTCATGGACAACATTTTTGTGCTTAAACATTTGGGATGTATTTTTTTTTTTTCACTGTGCTTCTATCTCAAAACCTATGAGAGCTTTCCGACAACTTATCACATGGTTCCAAAGCAGATACAATGATTTTGCTATTTGTCATATTATTTTAGCATTGCTAATTGACAGAAATCAAAGCTTTATATTGTTGAAAAAGAACTTACAGATTTCCTAATGTATTTGATTTAAAATGTTTAACATATATATCATTAATTACATCTATTTTCTCTCTCAGAATTTGTGTTTTTGTGCACACGGATTTCTGAGGATGTGAAAATATAAGTAAACCATTAAAAACAAACAACAACAAAAAGCCACTTTCCAAAAACATGCCTGATACATGTAATGTTCTTCAGAACAAACAGATGCAGGTTCATGATTTGTAAGCAAGGTCAATATATCAACATGTCAGTAATAATATCAACATATAAGAAAGACAGAATCATAGAACAGCCCAGGTTTGAAGGGACTTTGAAAAATCATCTGGCCCAACCTTTCATGAGAAAGAGAGTCTGGATGAGATTATCTAGAACCTTGTCCTAGTATCTTGATGGGGATTCTACCACATGCGTAGGGAGGTTGTTCCGCTGATTGACTGTTTTCACTGTAAAAAATATTCTTTCTTATATCAAGCCAAAAACTTTCCTAGCACCCATTAACCCTTGTCTAGTCCATGTGGCAAATTGGGAAGAGAAAACCTTCATCCTCTTTGTAGTTGCCCCTGAAGTACTGGAATACATTGATGACATATCCCCCGAGCTTTCTTTTCCCTGGGGGAAAAGACCTAACTCCTTCAGTTTTTCCTCATAATGTAAATTGTTCGGGTCATTGACCATATTTGTGGCCCTCCTTTGGACTCCCTCCAGTCTCACCACATCTTACTCGAATTGTGGGGACCAAAACTGGACACAGTGCAGCCTGACAAGTACTCGGAAGAGTGGAATGATCACATCTCTATCTCTGCTAGTAATGCTCCTGTGGATGCAGCTCAGGATCTGGTCTGCCTTCACTACTGCAGCAGTACACTGCTGACTCACATTCAGCTGTTTGTCCACCAAGACCCCCAGGTCCCTTTCCAGCCATTCACAGAATCACAGAATCGTCTAGGTTGGAAAAGACCTCCAAGATCACCTGGTCCAACCTCTGACCTAACACTAACAAGTCCTCCACTAAACCATATCCCTAAGCTCAACATCTAAACGTCTTTTAAAGACCTCCAGGGATGGTGACTCAACCACTTCCCTGAGCAGCCCATTCCAATGCCTAACAACCCTTTTGGTAAAGAAGTTTTTCCTAATATCCAACCTAAACCTCCCCTGGCACAACTTTAGCCCATTCCCCCTTGTCCTGTCACCATGCGCGTGGGAGAACAGACCAACCCCCACCTCTCTACAGCCTCCTTTAAGGTACCTATAGAGAGCGATAAGGTCGCCCCTGAGCCTCCTCTTCTCCAGGCTGAACAATCCCAGCTCCCTCAGCCGCTCCTCATAAGACTTGTTCTCCAGTCCCCTCACCAGCTTCGTTGCCCTTCTCTGGACTCTCTCGAGCACCTCCATGTCCTTCTTGTAGTGAGGGGCATCCATTCCCAGCCACACAGATCCACACAGATCCAAGCCTATACTGATCTCTGGTTATGTTGTCCAAAGTACAAAACCTTCAACTTTCCTTTCCTTTCCTGTCCTGTTTTCTTTCCTTTTCTGTCCTTTTTCTCTCAAGAACTGCAGCGCCCTGGTGATTATGCTTCCTACCAGTTAGTGGAGCACAAGAACATAGGAAAACCTTGCCTAATCCAATATTCTTTCTCTAGCAGAGGCCAGCTAAGAAACTTAGGAAAATATGTTAGAGATTGTCCCCAGGAAGGCTTCATTCTGATAAGATTACATTGATCTCTCAGGAGTGAGGATTATAACTGCTCTCAAAGCATTCTTTAGCATTAAGTATAATAACTGTGGCTCCTCTTTTTGTCAATACAAGCAAGCAATTCTTTTTCTAAAGCCTAATCTACACTTAAAATCATTTTCAGAGAGGACTATGACTATCCTAAAAATAAAAAATCTAAGGAAAAAAAAATCCTAAGAAAATTAATCCCATTTTAACTTGTTTTATTTGGTGGATTGAGGAAGGAAACTCTTGGATAAAAGTGCTTTCTTGCTGGTTCTACTTGCTTATCTACTACTGGACTCAAATACTGCATTAACATTGAAGAGCAGAAGTACAATGGTAGACTGAAACTGGAGGATATATACAGTGGATAATTCTTCTAATACCACATTGGGTGTGTTGATTGATGAGAAGTTCAACATGAGCTGGAAATGTCCCCTTGTAGCCCAGAAAGCCATCTGTATCCTGGGCTGCATCAAAAGAAGCGTGACCAGCAGGGCAAAGGAGATGATTCTCCTCCTCTGCTCTGATCTTGTGAGACCCCACCTAGAGTACTGCATTCAGCTCTGGGGCCCTCAGCACAAGGACATGGATGTATTAGAATGCATTCAGAGGAGGGTCACAAAGATGGTTAAAGGTTTGGAGCACCTCTCCTATGAAGACAGGCTGAGGGAGTTAAGGTTGCTCAGCCTGGAGAAGAGAAAACTCTGGGGAGAACTGATCTTGTATATGGCTCATGGAAGCTATTTCCAGGCATGTGAAAGGCAAAAGGTGGTTGGAAACAGTCAACATGTATTTTGACCCAGTATTCCATAACAGACTATGATGAATTATGTTTTAGACAGGAAGACAATAAGTTGAGTGGAAAACTGGCAAGACAGTTTTGCTAAAAGTTTTATGATTAGTGGCAACCAATGACAAACCTTCAAACTCAGCAGTAAAAAGTCCAACTGGTATCAAGCTAATAGTTCCTCATGGATTGGTACGGGATTCAGTACTGTTTGGTGTCTTTACTGATGATTTCATGGAGTGCCCTAACATGGAGAAATGAAAGCTATGGAAAAGAGTATGAAGTGAATTCTTACTGTGGTCTTCCATGGTGAATTACAAAGAATAGAGAGACAGACTTTCCTCAGATCTGCATAGTGAAAGGACAAGATACATTGGGCGCACATTGCAACAAGCAGTTCTTCACAGTGGGGTGGTTAAGAATTAAAACAATGTGCCAAAGAGGCTGTTTCACCTCCATTCCTGGAAATTTTAAAAACCTGAGTGGACAAGGTTCTGATCAATCAAATCCAACCTGAAGATTCACCCTCTTTTCAATGGAGTGTTGGACTAAATAACATCCAGAGGTCCCTTTCTATATGTTTTCTATAATTATATGGTTTTATATTTTGTATGTCTCCTTCATCGAAGTGTCTGTTTTCTAATGTTAACTTTTCCTTTTTGTCTACTGTCCTGTGACCCATCCCTGTGTAAGATGCAATGCTTACTTTATGTTTTGTCTGAAATATTTCTCTGGTTGATAAGAATGTGTGCAATCCACATGAGTAGGAACTTGTTTCATCCTGTAATCTGAAGTAATTCTCTGTACCTGGTACCTGTACCTTCTCTGTACCTCATCTTTGTGAAATCAGTCCCAATCTCTGCCTCAAAGCCAACTTTCTTTCTCCTTGCCATTCAAATACCTCTGTGGGACATCATCTCCTCTACTCATTGTGGTTATCGAGACTCCACTCTCCAGTCCCATTTGCTGAATATTTACAGTTGGATTATTTGGAAAAAAAATGCTACAGTGGACATACAGTGAGGATATAATGCCTCTTGTACTCTGCATTAACTATGTATATGTTGAGTATCAAAAATCTTATTACTCTTCAAAAACTTGACAAGGAATTAGGAAAGACTTAACATCTATTCTCTACCACAAATGAATAACAGCCATGCCATAATTAGGTGCTGAGGTGGGCAACAAGCAACAAATTTATGCCTTAGAAAAGCCAAGAATTAGTAAAAGGTTGTTCTCTCTCCCAGTGTTGCCTCTGAGGCACAGTATCCCTTGGGGCACTGTAATCAAGCCTGTGGAAAAAAGCCATCTGTATGACTTTAAAACTGTGAA
This sequence comes from Anser brachyrhynchus, assembly GCF_964034855.1. Lineage (NCBI taxonomy): Eukaryota > Metazoa > Chordata > Aves > Anseriformes > Anatidae > Anser > Anser brachyrhynchus. The sequence continues at coordinate 117,796,582 of NC_137696.1, read as the reverse complement.
GGGAATCACTATGTGATCTGATACCTCATAATCTCATCATGGAGAGATGGCTTTATTAATGAATGCATTATATTTTTATCACATGCTGAATGTTTTCAGGCAATTAACCACTGGAAAAAAAAAAAAAAGGAAATTAAAAGCAATTGCCATTGCCTTATTTTTGTTTGAATATGATTAACTGAAAAGACCACATAATATGCAGTATATTAAAAAAATATATCCTATGAATATTTACCAGGCATTCTTAATCAACTGAGAATGCATGGAAGTCAATGAATCACTGTTTTCCTGAAACCTTAGGTACTCCTAGAATAATGTGCTGAAGCAGACTAAGCTATTGAAATGTTCTGACAGGTCAACTACAAATTTATCACAAAATGCTAAGATGTACATATGCACAATAGACAGTGAACTTGAAAACAAGATTTACAGTCGACTGAGTACATAAAACACATGATACCTTTATAGATACCATGGGAATACGGGGTGCCTTACAGCCTGGAATATAATACACACACACACACACACATACATACATGAATCCTAAATACCAATTCTGATACTAAATCATATCATAGACATGATACTAGATGATATACTACATAATAGATTAGATACTAGATACCTCCTGGCTGTGGTCTACTACAGGCCACCTGATCAAGTGAAGCCTGTCGACAAGGCCTTCCTGCTTCAGCTACAATAAGAGCACTTCCATGCTCTTATCCTGGAGAATGCCCGTCAATGAAAAAATATGAAAAAATATATCCTATAATATGTCCTATTTCTCCTATGAAGAAAGGCTGAGACAGCTGTCATTGTTCAACTTGAAGAAGAGATGGCTCCAAGGAAACCTCATTGCAGCCTTTCAATACTTAAAGGGGACTTATAAAAAAGGTGGAGAGCAACATTTTAAATGAGCAGATAGTGATAGGACAAGGGGGAATGGTTTTAAACTAAGAAGGGAGATTTAGATTAGATATTAGGAAGAAATTATTTACTCTGAGGGCGGCGAGGCACTGGAAGAGGCTGCCTAGAGAAGCTGTGGATGTCCCATCCCTGGAGGTGTTCAAAGCCAGGTTGGAGGGGGCCCTGTGCAACCTGGTCTGGTGGGAGGTGTCCATGCCCGTGTCAAGGGGGTTGGAACTAGGTCCCTTCCAATCTAAGATATGATTCTATGATCATCATGTTTTCCAAAAAACCTCTATGACCTAATGGATATTTAACACTTCCCAGTTACATATCAACATTTACCACAGAAAATTTTGGAGATGTTATATGAACTTTTCCAAACTCTGTGTTTATCACTGAGACAAACACGCTGTTTCAGAAAGTCAATTGAAATTAGAGCTTAAATGTCAGCACATTTGAATACAGTTCAGTGAAAGGAAAGTAAATATGGGTAAGGATGGAGAACATTTTGCCTCATAAGTGGATGCTGAAGCATCAGATGAAGCTCTTTACAAGTTAGCACAATGCTCAGGTGTTCAAATATATTCTAGCTTTTAATGGCAATTATAGGTCATTATATTATGAGGACATGGAGGATTTGCTTAGTCTTGGACTTTAACATTTACCACAGGCTGGGATTGGTTACTATCATAAGGAAAGGTCCAGCCATAACAACTTTGGATAAGCAAGGATTCTCCCACCTTAACGAATCTTTGACTTCCTGATGGAGATGGCTTACAAATCTCTTTGAATCACTGAATCCATTTTTTAACAGAGGAGAATTTTGGGTTAGAGTTTTGTCTTATGTGCCTTAGTTTCCTCACTTACACTAACAGCAATACATATATCTTTCTAACACTGCTATATAATATTATGACTGATGGGTTATAGATTAAGTTTATTAAACTGAGAGATAAAAGAGTTGCCCCAGTAAGTACTTGCCTGGAGCAACGATAAAAGTTAATGTCTTTCAGTCACAATGTTGATATATACGTATGCACACTTAAATGTTTTCATCATAAATACCCTTCAATCCTGCTTTATGGCCATGAATTTCAAAACTGTATCTGTTTTCCTTTAGAACTAACATTCTAAATTGGAGTTGAAGTAAAAGGCTGAGAAAAGGAAGGATGAAAAAAAAAAAAAGCATTATTCTCTTTTGATGAGCTAGCTAAGAAGCAAAGAGCTACATGAATTATCAGATTGTATCATCACAGGTGCATAATAATTTTCATTGAATTCAGCTGCAAGCCTTGAGAATGTATTCAGTTCATACATGAGCTCAAAAGTGAACTCTTTGCCAGATAGCAGAAGTGTTCTTCTGTGCTGAGGTAAACAATGAAACACACAGTCAATCAAAAAAACACACACACAAAAGGAAATGAAATAAGAGCCTACATAAAAAAACATATCACTTACAGTACTTGCAGTCAGGTGCACTTTTTTTCAATTACTACAGATAAAGAAATCGGTATCTAATACCTAATACCAGATACTGTAACCCTAATTCTGAATTTCAGAATGATCTTTCCTAATTCTCACTTGCCTCAGAATATTTTGTTTCTACTGCATGTCTAGTTACAGATATCTCACGAGAAAATCAGTGATATTGGTTGAAATCCTTTGATAAAAGGGTATTTGCAGAAAAAAAAAAAAAAGATTAGGAAATAGTTCAATTCTCATGGGAACTTCAGAGTTAGGTTTATGAATTCAGAAATAGAATTAAATTTAATGAGACTTAGATGCTGAAAAAGTAGGTAGGAATAAAGTGCCATTATCTTTAGGAAAGCTTACCCAAGTCATGGAATTTTTTTTTTTTTTTTTTTTTTTTAAGGAATAAAAGGAATTATGTAGGGAAGAGAGGAACCCAATATGAGATAAATTATTGCTGTTTCTTTTTGATATGTGCTTTCTGGCTTCCTGTAAAAAAAAACACTTAATGATCTAAATACCACATATTCCCGAGGCAATCAATATTAGTATTGTAATGTTTTTTCCAGTTAGCCGGTCTGATTTTTTTCCATACTCTTTGTTTTATCTTCCATAGATATTAAACACAAAGCTGACTGTAATATATTTTACACTCTTCTTTTTCTGTAGATTGAACAAACATAGGTTATTGGTGGTGGTGCTGGTGGTTTGATTTTGTTGTTTGTTTGTTTTCCTGTTTTCTTCTTTGTCATGTTTTCTAGATCTGGCTTTGATTTTTCTTCAATTAGAACAATTTATTGAAGTGCAATTCTGGAAAGCAGATAGTGCTCAGACTGAAGTATTCTCAGTGATTAGTGGGGTTTAAGCACTACTTTCTAACTCTTGGTCTATATAAATAGATATAGCTATACTATTCAGCTATACTGAATGTTATAAATGCTCATAGAGCATCTGCAACCATAGTATGTCTGCTCCCCACTTCTAGTCCTCAGATGTTCCTTGAAGAAGTGCTATCTAATTAACCATTCCCTTTCTTCTATTTCTCCCCCTTTTCTGCACTAGAAATACACAAGAATATAAAAATATTTAAATCCCCTCCACCACTCCCTCCCCACTTTTTTTTTTTTTTTTTCAGGTTATTTCTGCAATTTGAGAAGATAATTTGCCACTGTAATTTTATCTAAAACATAATCAGACTCCCTCTCAGTTTTTTACATCTGCATTCTCAGTAAGCAGGCTAGTTGTTTAAAATCCATGTTGTTAATTCTGATGCTGAACCCTGCAACATTTAAACAGATCCCTGAAAAACCCAGTCAGACCAGTGTTAAGCCTCATATTGCCTGACTTATTCCATTTGTCCTGCATGGCCTCTGAAAGAGAGCAAGACCCTAGAATCCAACCTGCTGGTTCAAGACAATGCTCCTTCTTGAGCTGACTTTACAAATTTCTTTCACAGCATGGTGATGTGGATGGATGCACTCACCAGCTGCTTTCATTTGTTGATCAAAGTTCTCTGCTCTACCACAGACCTCTCCTATTTAATCAACTTCCCATTTCCCAGAGGTAATGAACACAGAACATGTGTTTCTTTTAAAGCATTGAGTAGAATATCACAACTTTTTGTTTGTTTTCTTTCTTCTACACGGACACTTTTTGACCAAGGTGCTGGGTGGTCTGTGGACATCCCAGATGTTCCAGTTGGACTGGCATTTCTGGAAATGAGGCTGTTTCCTTTTGTAAGGACACAAGATATGTCATATTTGCTTGTTAACTATATATCATTTGTTTAATCAGGGAGTGTTATTATCTTTCAAATTAATCTCCTCAAAAACATTATTATTATTATTATTTTAATTTAATATCTGCTCCTCCCTGCCTTTACTTCTAAATGCTATATTGTATCTCTAGTCACCATTTCTGCCAGGGTCAAGTGAAATTAAGGCACAATAAATTAGGTATATCTTCGTCATTGTAAAATACACATACAGGGTGGCAGAATTTAAAGATGCTATTTTAAATTCTGAAGAACTGTGTTTTATTTAATACAGAGAAAAACTGTGCCATCTGGTAATTATAACCCCTATTGACAGTCATGGTGCAAATGTTTATTTTCAGGAGATGAAGACATTTTCTTTGGACTGTACTTTTGTTTCTGTCCTCAGAAAGGTGTTAGCTTAGGTGTTCTTAAAACTATTTTTTCTTGGGCAGAGACAAAGACAGTTAAATCTGGCTAAAAGTGGTACTAAATTTTAGTTTGATATGTTTTATTTGGTTATTTATTAAATATAAGGACCTGTTAAGATAGAAAGATGCCCATTCTGTTCTATTTATTTTAATTCTGGAAATATTAACTTTCTGGGTCAAAAGGAAGAAGATATTTAGTAACATTCAAATATACGAGGAGTTACTCTTTTTTTTTTTCCCCCTATATTTGCTTCCTAAAGACATATATCACCCATTGGCAGTTTCTAAGAATAAAACATTTTTAATATTGTAGATTTCTCAAAGTCAAATATTGTTATGAAAACAGAAGGTGCTCAATAATGATTTCAAAGTTCCATTGAAAAACAAGTGGAATATTGTTTCTTACTTAAGGTTGGATCATTATTATTATTATTATTGTTATTATTATTATTATTATTATTATCATTATTATTATTACTATTATTTTGTTGCTTTTATTTGTTTGTTGTTTTTTATTTTATTTTATTTTGTGTTAGTTAAAGAAGTTGAGAAAGTTGAGTTAAATAGAGAAAACCAAGGAAACTAGGAGTGGATGAGCTGAAACAGATTTTGATAGTGCTGAGTCTGATAAGTCCTTCAAAAAGTTCTCAAAATTATAAGGAGGGGTAATTAATTTCAGGGGGTAATAAAGAAGACAGAGTACAAGTGGGAACTGAAGGAAAGGTAATTACTGTAAAGAGAAGAGACAAATGAGCTTGAATAAACAGAGTATATCCATATTAGGAAGAAAAGATGCTATGAGCTGGAGAGATCCTGGCCATTCAAGAAACCTTTGATATATGCCATAGAAAGTCAAGGATCAATGGATAAATCAGGGTAGAGGATGGTAAGGTCTCTGATATCTAAGTAAGCCAAATTATTTTGATTTGTCATGCTTTTATATTGTATACTTAAACTTCTGAACATTCCAAGAGTCTTAAACTGTAAATTAGAAATCCCAGTAGGCTGGTGTTCTGGGACTATCCTGAACTGGGCGATCCTGTTGGGAATGGTGTCTGGCTAAGGCTAGCCCCCAGGTCATGCATGAGGATTGCCTAAGACAGTGTTAGCCTGGATCACAGCTGCCATAGTGTTTGTGCCAACAATATTTAGAGGACCACATTTTCAAGCTATGCCTGCTATGACCCTGTGATTGGTTTACTGAGGTATTTCTAAACACATTTGTGTACTCACCCCTTAGAAGTGGAGTCATTGAAAAGGGAAACTTGCATAAATATATTTTTTTCTGAATCATTATTATTTCCCTTGGAAAAATCTGTTGGTGTTTCTTTCACAGTAAATGGATGAAATTCAGTTGGAAACCATGTCATCAGAACCCAAACTGAAGGAAATGTCACAGCCACTGAGACCCTCCAATAGAATGCCTCCAAATTCTCCATACCGTGACTTTACACAGTTTCTCTGACAAGTGGCAACCAGAGTCTGGTGTGTTGGACTCAAAGAGCAACATTCATATTTGTAAATGAGAAGTGCCAAGGAATGAGGCAGGCATTAGAAACTGATTTTTCATAATACTAAACAGGTCCTTAATTTTGTTTTGCTCTGAACTAGCTGCCTTTCTCCAGAAAAATTCCTGGGCACATCTCAGAAGCTAGGATAGCAAGGGGTTGTACCTGACAGGCAGCTTTTATGAGTCCTTTCTGTTTTGAAAGGAAATTAACAGTACACAGAGGCTGGACAGTGTCATTGGGAACCTGGTCCAGTAAGCATTTCCTGATATAGTTTAATTTACTAACACAGATGTAGCTAGAGAGTCTGTGAATTGCATCTCTCCATAGGTGCAGCACTGCCAATTAATAGGCTTTTCTGTCTTTGTATCTTCTTATTTGGAGGAAAGGTATGAGATAAGACTTACAGTTTTCATTATTTATTATTTCAGTAAGTCTCCAATAGCTGAGGAGAAAAGTTTGGATATTATGCTGTGCTGTGAATGTTCAAAAAATGAGAAATGAATAACATATTGTTTTCAGAAACTCAGCTAATGATTTCTTTGGATCCTGTGCAAGACTTTAGCATATTCAAGACTGGCAAGTCTGTTGGCAGCTTATCAGCAATTTGGGCACCATGATATTACCACAATATTTATTTCCATGGAATCACCATTATTTTAGCCAGGAAACTGAGGAATAGTGCTAAATAAATTGAAGGTGATGTGCCCTCTTTAGGTATTTTTGTGTGTGTGTGTGTGTAAGGGGGGTGGGTGGGGGGTGGGGAGTGTTTTTGCTCTTTTTCCATCATATGAGGGAACATTAAGGAGAATAAATTAAAACTCCCAAATTCTTAAGAAGAATTGCAAAGGTAGGGAATATAAAACTTTATGAAATTCATTCACTGTTCCAAAACTAAGAACTGAATGGAAAGACTAATGTTATGTTAATTTCTCGCTGTTATTCTTAATCCTACAGAGTGGATTTTGTCTCACTCCACTGATTGTTTCAAGTATACTACTACTTTATGTCTATGACTTCATAATATTATATTTCAAACATTTCAAATCCAGAAATGCCAGTTTCAACCACTGTAGGTGGAGATGTTGATTGACTGTATTCCTAACAGCATCTTCTATGACAATTACAGGTATTGAGGTTAAAATCACAAGTTTTAAAATTTGAGAAGAGTTAGAGAGCTAGTATTGATGTTCAACCTGTCTTAACACATATATATATTTTTTTCTCTTATTTAAACACATACTTTTACTAGAGATGGATGAAGAACAACACTATCCCTTTGTATTGATTTTTGCATTTTTAATGTTACTTTATTAAGCTAATCTTTTTGATTTTTTTTTCTTTACGAATATTATTTTTATCAAATAATCTTACAGGTTCAATAGATAAGGTGAGGTGTCTTATTTTGAATGGTTGTTAAAGAAGCTCTTGTTAATTATGTCTTTTCAAGGGTTCTGAGGAAATATTAATAAGAAATCAGGTTTTAACTTCATTGTTTTGCCACAATTCCAGTTGCTTACATTCAAGTGAACAAAAATAATTTTGGAAGGCACGTTTCTGAATCACATGATCACACATTTGTGTATCAAAAGAGCATTCATGGAATACCATTTGCTTCAGGTTGATTGGTGAAAGGAAAAGTATGCAGGTCTTACAGCTGTGCAGCTAATAGCATTATTTCAAGCAAGACTTAGAGCAGACAATGAAACCAAATTACCTCAAATACAAAGGTGATTCTGCTGTCCTTCAAGGGAAGCCATTAGAAAGTCAATGGAATTACTCATTTTTTTAGAAAAATGGATACATTTCTCCTCCCTCCCCCAAAAAAGTCAAGAACCCTGAAGGTAGTGAGTGATGAAAGAGCACCCCAAATAGCATGAAGCTTGATGCTAATAATTAAAATAAATAAATAGATAAATCCATCTTCCATTAAGGTGGCTTAATTTCTGTTCTCTTTCAGAGGTGTATTGGTAATCAATTGAATCACTACTACTACTTCATTAGGACTAGTGATTTGCATGGAGAATTTGTACTAAACAATACACAACTTTAGATTAGATAACCACTGAATATAAATCAGCTATGGAGTGCTGAACTGAGCAACTCTTTGAATCTCTAAGATCACCAGTCTATTAGACTTATATAATGTAATTTAGTCATATATAACTACATAATTTATAAGCTTTAAAATAGATCAACCATCTATTAGGCTTTGTAAAAATGAAAACTTATTGCTAAGATTAAAATATACGAAAAAGAAATTAGCTAAATCTGGAATTTACCATCCTACTAAAGAAAGCAATTATGATTTTAGACTTTCAAGAACAATGGTTTTAGCTGGTATTATCTCCTTTGTTTTTTACAGACAGTTGGATGTGTTTGTCCTTTTTTAATTCTTAGATCCAGTTCTAATCTTGGTTATAGTGGTATAAATCATGTATATAAAGCGTAACTTTGGTTCATTTGAGTTGCTCCTGATTTGCACATATATAAGCAACAGCCAAAACAGCCATGAAAATCTTTTCACACAAAATCAGTATAAGAATTCCAGCACATACCTTATAGTGTAACATATGTAGGTCCATACATAAAAACTCTCAATCTAACTTTTGATTTTTAGGAAGAAAACACTTTTTATTTTGGCCAAGTTAAAATCCAAAATTTCCAGTCATTTTTCAGCTTTACTTTCTGAACCACAATTTGAGCTGCCACATACTCAAATATAAAGGTGGATTTAAAGGTATCTGCAAAGCAGTAGCTCTCTCTCAGAGAATGAATGAATTTGGCTGATGTAATCTGGATAATTAAATTTCTGTATTTCTGCTGAGATGTTATTTTTTAAAAATCATATGTTTAATATTTGTATACTGATCTATCACCTCAGATATCTCAAAATACCCAGCTGACAGTTTTATCTGTGGATTCATAGAATTTTTAAACCTCTGCTTATTGTCATGGGGAAAATTTTCTTTTACACAAAGACAGTATAACTGGACTCTGTTTCCTCTTGACTGTTTTATGCTGATTCTTCTATATGAAAAGAGTTTCTATTCTAGAACTCTCCTCAGAAATAGAAAGAACGGGATGAATCATAACTTATGAATGCAACAGCTATCATGGAGCTGGGAAACCACTTGTTTTGACATCAGCATTACACATCTAATATTTGACATTTGTACACAGCTAAACCTCCCTGAGCCACAGAAGACATCTCCTAAACATAATAGCCAATAAATCCACTGTGTAATGTAATTGGTACATTTTTGTCATGACAGCCACACTGGTGAATACTCTCTGCTTTGTTTACCCTCTCGCTCTCCCTTATCAGGGTAAGGACTCAACTAGCATTCTTGCATAAATGCAACAAGTGATTGGTGTTAGGTGTATGCATGGTAGTGTTTATTTCTTTATTTTATTTTTTTAATATATCTGAACACAGTGCTGACAGAATAGTTCCTCGTATGCTTAGTACAACCCCTGGGTGAAAAACTTTGCTGTCTACAAGATCACACATGCATATATTTCATGGGTTAGAAGTTGTACATTTAATCTTGAGAGCTCATGTTGTTTTTGTCATATGAATTTGAAATGTAATATGTAAATGTAAATTTGTCATATGAATTTGAAATGTAACAATCTGTGTCACCTTGGGATGTTTGTATTGGGACGTTATATTGAAACCCTGTGCTGACAGGGAAAAGATGAATTATCTTAAAATCATAGATTTTCAAGCCAGACGGAATTCTATGATCAGATACTGTTTCCTCCTATGTGTAACATAGGACCCATACAACACAAGCAGCTATAATTTGGGCAAGCTTACGTATCTGGCATTCGTTTGAAATTGGCAATGATATGACCCTCTTGCAGCCAGACATTTTGCTGGAAATGCTATAAAGATATATTGTTCACAATTGAGACTGACAATATTCAATCGCTTTTATAGCTGATAGTCAAATAAAGTTGTCTTCTTAAATGATAGTGTAGCAATTCAATGACCTGATAATTTAAATATGTGGGAGTCAATAGGATATTTAGTTTGTTTTGAGGGTTTCATATTAAACATTATTCTTTTGATTTCTTTATATCTGCTTTATGATTATTTCAAGTAATATAGATTAGTTAATACAATTTCTATGACAAGATACCTATAGTTTCTATTAATTTCTATGTTGAATTTGGAATCTGACAGATCCCTGAAGCAGATCACTGAGATATGAGAGCATTCTGTGACTCACTGAGATGGGTATCTCTTACCTTTGAAAGATATGCACACGTGCACATAAACTCTCCTTCTCCTACAAATATTCCACTTGTTGTCCAAAAAAATTCCTGAGGGAGGTGTACACTCCCCATCTTTGGAGGTATTCAGGACGCTACGGTAGAAAGTTCTGAGAAACCCAGTCTGATCTCACAGCTGAACGTAGTTTGAACAGGTTGCACTAGAATACTCCTAAGGTCCCTTCCAATCTGAATTGTGTGATTCTGTGTCCTTCTCCAAATAATGCCTATGTTCTATCATGTAGAAAACAAATTGGACGAAACAGAAATTTCATATTTCTGATCTTCCATATTTTATTTTCTTCCTTTCTCAAAGTGTAGTGAAAAAAATGCCTGAAAATATACTTGGCCATATCACCTTTCTTTTTTTTAAGGAATATATTACCACATTATTTTCATTACACACTATATTTTATATATTAGAAAATTCTTATGATTAAAATAAACAGCTAAAATTAGTTGTTCATTAAGGAAGATAGCCTTTACCAAAGCTCCTGGATGTTTTTACCCAACAATTACAATGGGGTTAATCTATTTCTCTTTGATGACTAAAATGTACATATCTGTTATAAACTAATTATTCTATTATAAACAGATTTTATAATATTCTAAAACATTATTATAAAATACTAGCTTTCCCTACTAGTAATGTGAAAGGAACTGGCACCTTCAGATGCCAATTCATCCCATCCTGAGGTAAATATCTATGATAAATGAGTGTAAAGCATTTTGGAAGGCCTATGTTTCTCTCTTTTGAGATATTCCTTATGGAACCTCTGAAATTGGAGAACATACTTCAAATAGACGACAAATTTTTGCATGGCACAATATGGTAATGTATTTTATAAATTATTTTATACATTCAACCTACTTCACTTTTGTTGCTCTTCTCTTTATTATTCTCTTCTATGTTTGCTTTTGCTTCTTTCTGCCTGATACCAATTGTGAATCAGCTGTGTTTTATTACTCTGCTTTTTCAAGTCTGTTCTGTCGTCCTAGTGCCTCTGTGGTATATATAATGATGGGATTATTATGATAATGTTGTGGTACTTACAATTTGTCTTTGTCCTTCTATTTGTTCCACACTTTTTTTTTCTTTCTTTTATACACATTTTCCCTTTCTATACCTCTTCCCTGCATAGTTTTCAAATGTTGTTATACAACCTCATTTTTTGGCATTTTAAATGATGACTTTTTAAAGTTACAGACTCTTGATGTTATGACCATAATGTATCAAATATACCAAGACAATCCAGTTATTATAAGCATTAGAACTGTATATGCTTAAGTACTGTGTTTTAACTGACATGTCAGGAGTATCAAAAGTTACCATTCAGGGAATTGACGGTGCTCTTTGATTTCAGTTTTTACTCTTCCATTCTACTTATCTTTTCGTTTTGTATTTAATTTTCATCAGTCCATGTGGGCCCAAAATGCTCATTACCACATTTTATAGTTTTCCCATATAGTTTGAAATCCTAACCTTTTTTTTAAAAAAAAAAATATATATATTATTATTATTAGCAATATTTTGGGTATTTACATACTGTTTGCAGATTCTGATACCATTTCCTTTATATTTCTTGTTCACTTTTCTACTTGTTATTCCAATAGGTCTTTAAAAATAACAGTAGTGAAAGTGGAACGAAAAATAAAAGCTCATTATCTTCACAGATTGCTAATACTCAGAAAACTGCAAAAAAAAAAAAAAAAACTTTGTCAGGTGCAAATCCTTTTCACTTTTATTTTCCCTTAACAACTCTGTTATTGAAGAAAAGACCCATGTCCACAATGTAGACACCTATGTTTTAACTAGCCAGTCCAGGGTCATTTTATAATCAACAGAGAAAAATGGGCATTTCTAAGTGGTGATTTGTCTTGATCTAGTTTAGATATAAGCAGGAGGAGGATACAAATTATATTCTAGTTTTGTCCATTTCTCTCCCCAGACTACAAAGAAAATCTAGAGAACTAATTCATTGTACAGATATCTACAATAGAGATATAATAATTCAGTGAGATGAATCCCACTTACGGTAACAAATGGCAAAATTCCAACATATAAACTTAAAACATTTGAAAGAAATTTATTGAATATGCAGAACTCCATACCTTTGCAAAGGATATTTTTTAAGAACAAAAGGAGTGTTTTTCCAGTTCTTCCTGAGCTCACTCTTGGTCTGTTTAAAGAGGTGTATGCCCTTATCTCATTCTTACAGGTAAGAGGCAATAACCAGGGAGGGAATGGACTCTTGCATGTTCTCTTGTCATGTGAAGGAATAGAACTCAAGGTAACATCTAGGATGGTGTTATCTAGCAGTGAAATGGCTATCAGCAAAATTCCACTTCCTTTCATAAGCAAAGGTGAAGTACGAAAGAGATTCCCAGGGTGGTGTTTTTAAAAGGCTGCTTGTGGAAAAATATGTTTTGTTCACCATTCGTTATGGTCAATGCCTAAAAATATTTTTTCCTTCTATGTCTTCTTAGCAATTGGACAGAATGCGTAAGAAATGTTAAGGAGATAGATTTGTTTTTGTTCGTGCTAGCTAGAGGTAGGTAATTGGGAGACTTTGTTCTTTGATCTCACTAACAGTTAGAAATACAGAGTGCACCCTCAGCAAGTTTGCTGACATCACAAAACTCAGAGGAGCAGCTGATACCCCAGAGGGCTGTGCTGCCATTCAGAGGGACCTCGACAGGCTGGAGGGTTGGGCTGAGAGGAACCTCATGAAGTTCAACAAGGGCAAGTGGCTGGTCCTGCACCTAGGGAGGAATAACTCCATGCAACAGTACAGGGTGCTGAGGGGTGACCTACTGGAGAGCAGCTCTGCAGAGAGGGACCTGGGAGTTCTGGTGGACAGCAGGCTGACCATGAGTCAGCAATGTGCCCTTGTGGCCAAGAAGGCCAATGGTATCCTGGGCTGCATTCAAAAGAGCATTGCCAGCAGGTCAAGGGAGGTGATCTTGCCCCTCTGCTCAGCCCTGGTGAGGCCCCACTTGGAGTATTGTGTCCAGTTCTGGGCTCCCCAGTACAAGAGGAAGCTCCTAGAGCAAGTCCAGAGGAAGACTATGAAGATGATTAGAGGACTGGATCACCTGTTGTACGAGGACAGTCTGAGAGAACTGGGTCTTGTTTAGTCTGGAGATCTGAAGCAGCATTGTAATGCAAATGAATAATTCTTAACATTTTAAAATAAATAGTTATTAATCACTGATGCTTCTGTATGATGCAAATTATACCTGCTTCCAAAATGGGAGTAGTAATATCTATGTCTATAAAGAATTCTGAAAAAGCTATTGAGATATTTCTAATGGGAAGACAATACTGCATAGTATATTCACAGGAAGTTTTATAAATACATATACATCTCTCTCTCTTTATATAAATATATGTATATATATACAAAATCCAAGTACTTTTGGAAGTGAGTCTGTTCAGTGTGTACTGTGGTTAAGTATTGGTCAGCTTGGCTATTAACAGCTCTGCTAGTACAAATAAATGATAATGAAAATATATTACTTTTTGCTGTCTGTGTTGAACTGTTGCTCAAAAGTAAGAATATTAATAATTACTTTTGTGTGAATTTAACCTTTTGTTTTATGTACAAATATATGTATTAAAATGGGTTTTATAAAATGTTGTTAAAGATGCAATGTGTTACACCTGCCATTTTGAAAACTATTCAAACTATAACCTGATTCATTTAGTTAGTTGCATGAGTAAGAAAATATGTTTGACTGCTAGTTTGCCATGAGGAAAAAAGCAAAAAGAGAGAAGGAAGTAGCAGCATTTTGTGAAATGTGAATGCTTCCTTGAAATAATAGGCATGTCAAACTGCTGTTTCCAGTAAGGCAAGTTACAGATAAAAAAACATCCCATAATATGTCACTGATAGTCTTGGCAGATCATGCTGGAGCCCTGATTCATTTACATGTGCGCATATATATATATATTATATATATATATATATAATTTGTATGTTAAAAAGCAAAGGCTTGATTCTGTTTTTACTTAGCTGTTTTCTTTGGTATTACCTTTAGTTTTCACTGCCTGAAAGAAAAAATGATTGACCATTATGGTATTGCTCAGTGCTTAATGTGGTTTCATGTATGAATGATGTGACATATATTTTTCCACAGCTCTGGTCTGCACACAATATTGTTTTTTGTTCCCTGCATTTTGGCAATACTAGGGTCTCTAAAGATATTGTGATTTTCTCAGCTATGTGTATTATTGAAAACTCTTTGCAAATAAATTCTGCAAAACATTTTGATCTAGAAAAAGTTCCCACAGGTGTTTTCTTATAAATATACTGTCTATGAAGTATGATTTTAATTTGATTACTTTTGATTCTTCTGACAAATGATATGATGATTTTTATTTTATCTTATTTTTTTCTGGTGTCTTAGTGAATGACATATAATTTAGTTTCTCATTAGAAATCCCTTATGCTGGAAAATAAGTTTAACCTAATATTGTTCTTTGGAAACTCTTTCTATCAACTTTACTTCTGATAAGCACATTTACTAGATTATTTTATTTACATTGGGTAGCCCTTTACAGTGTACCAACTGCCTCCATGGGAATGCACGTGGAATGAGAAACTAGTCAAAACAAGTGAGTGCATTCCAGCTCTTAACAGCTGAAACCTGTAATCATGGCATTTTCTAGCCTGAATAAACACTCTGGGAGCCCAGCTCTCTGAGGTCATATAATCAGGGAACTAGAAAGATGGCGTTTGTGGCATAACAGTCAGTATTATGGATACTGTGGTAAGATGCTGAGGACAAAGCACGTGATTTTATTATTATTATTATTATTATTATTATTAATTACAAAGAACTCAAACTCCCTAAGCATTTAAAACAAACAAAACTTGCCTCGTGGATACATATATTCATATACACTTGCATATTCACACAGACACATGAACTTGAAAGAACTGGTATGCTGATAATCTTTGTCCTACTCATTCCACTCATTAAGAATCCTAAGTATTGAAATGAAATTCAAAGTTCAAATGAGATTCACAATAGTTCTATTTTATCTTTACTGACCTATAATAAAAAGGCAGAAGGGACAAATAAAATAATAAGTAAAAATGTTTCTGGACTCAGTAGTAACCATATTGATTTAATTCATCTCACTGGGGTGCTACTATAACGCCACAAAAAAAGTGTTGGAAAGTTCAGAGGCATTAATCTTCTTATCTGTGCACTGAAACTCACTCTGAAAAGATAGATGAAGGAGGGCTGATGAATGCTGCTTCATTAGGAGAATTTTAAAATGCAATTTGTCTTCATGAAAACGAGGGATTACACATTTCCAGCTTTCTCTTGGGCCTGCTGGAAATATTTTTAAGCAATAACCTCTGATGCAGCATAGTCTTTATAGGATGTCAGTAATTATAGAAGAGAGGTATATCCTGGTCAATCTGCTCATGAATCACAGCAGTGGAAAATCTCAAAACTGCAGATTCAAATTTCCTACATATGATTATGTGATATCAGAAAGAAAAAAAAAATACTTTTAACTAATTTGGTTCTATGTTCAGTAGATTATGCAGAAGATTTTCATAGTGCTTAAGGCTAATGGTGCAGGTGATGAGCTAAAACTTGATTAATCCTCAAAATTTGCAGGAATCAAAAAGCTTTTTCCTAATAGAATATTGGATGTTAAAATAACATTCTAATAGACTAATGGATACTCTTGCTATTACTCACACCTTAATTCCAGACTGCCTTGTATTGCCTAGGAGTTTTATGACAGAACTGCAAAATGTGGAAGAAAAA
Source organism: Anser brachyrhynchus (assembly GCF_964034855.1). Taxonomy (NCBI): domain Eukaryota; kingdom Metazoa; phylum Chordata; class Aves; order Anseriformes; family Anatidae; genus Anser; species Anser brachyrhynchus. The sequence goes on along the minus strand of NC_137696.1, from coordinate 117,780,437 downwards.
AGAAACTACAGAGGTGCAAATGTTACATTTGGAAACAAAGACCAAGACCTGTCTAGGCAAACACAATCTTGCTGAGACGGGGTTTCAAAAAATCCCATTGCCTGATTGCGCATTCTCTGTCTCATCACATAGAATCCTTAACATACAGGGATCTGAAACCAAAGCCAGTGAAGCCAATGGAGAGATCCTCATTAATGTAAAATCATCATCTAGGTTGGAAAAGACTTTCAAGATCCCCTATATACCTCCATGAATGGGGACTCCACCACTTGCCTGGGAAGTCCATTCCAATGTTTGACCACTCTTTCTGAGAAGAAATTCTTCATAATGTCCAATCTAAACCTTCCCTGGCACAACTTGAGACCATTTTCTTGTATCCTGTCACCTGAGAAAAGAGACCAAGTTTTCACTAGGTCACATAAAGGACAGAAAACTCACAACCACGTTGCAGCACTAGATAAAAACTTATAGCATTTCAGAGGAAGAGTACTGCCCATGTTTGACACGATGAAAGCTCCCCATTTTCCCTTTTCCCTCCACTTATTTGTCTTTTCAGCCTTCTATGCAGAGGCACCCTTTGACCATTACTCTGTCTGATCCTACCTGTAGCTTTATTATAGAGTTGCAGTGGGAGGGAATGTCAAAAGAGAGGGCACTAATCCAACTCTTTTACTAGAATGGACTTTTAGACCCCTTTTCTGCTGCCTATCCTTTTTTTCACCTCTTGTATACTCACTTTTTGTAATATCTATTTTTTCACCTCTTGTTATACTCACTTCTGGTAAAATTCTCAGTCCGTTTGCAAAACAGGAGTTTTTATTCCTAAAAAAAAAAAAAAAAAAAAAAAAAACAACAAATAAAAAAAACCACACACACAAAAAAATAACAAAAAAAAAGACCAGGCCATCTCTCCTTGCTGCCTTCACTACTCATGGTGCCTTCCCAGAGTATTCTGCATAGCAATTCCCTGAACAAGTTGAAGATGCCCTCCTGACAGTCCTAACCCTGCTGCCTAATCTCCAGGCTTCCTCTTGACTATCAACTCAGTTTGAAGCTGTTTTCCATGATCACTGTCAACATCATCTTTTTACACCCTCACGGAAAATAAATTTTTTCTTAAATCTAGTCTGAACCTCCCCTGGCACATCTCTGTGCCATTCCTGTGTACCCTATCTTCGGTTACCAGGGAGAAGAGACTGACACCTCACTCTCCATTGCCCCTCCTCAGGAAGTTTTAGAGAGCAATGAGATTGCATTCTAGCTTCCTTTTCTCCAAACTAGAAAACCAACGTGTCCTCAACCTCTCATCATAGGACATGCCTTCCAGCTCTCTTACCACTGTTGTTGCCTTCCTCTGGATACTTTCAAATGTATTAATATTCTTTTTATATTGTCAAGCCCAGAACTGCATACATTATTCAAGGTAAGTGTTCACTAATGCCAAATAGAGTGGAAGAACCACCTCTTTTGACCAGGTGGTTATACTGTGTTTAATGCAACCCAAAACACTGTTTGCTGTCTTCACTGCTGACTCATGTTGAGAGTACTGCCAACCAGCAGCCCCCAGGTCCCTTTGTGCTGAGCTGTTCTCTAGCCACTTGTGTCTCAGTCTGTACCTGTGTCTGGGGTTACTCCTTCCCAGGTGAAGAACTTGGCATTAACCCTTGTTGAACTTCATGCTGTTGATGGTTGCCCAGTGCTCCAATGTATCTAAATCCTCCTGCAAGGCCTCTCGTCCCTCTAGAGAGTCAACAGCACCTCCCAGTTTAGTATCATCAGCAAACTTGCTAAGAATGCATTCAACTCCTGCATCCAGATCACTGATAAAAATGTTGAACAAAACTGTCTGTGGAACTGAGGCCTGGGGAACATTGGAACAGGTTGCCCAGGGAAGTGGTAGAGTCACCATCCCTGGGGGTGTTCAAGGAAAGGTTGGACATGGTGCTTAGGGACATGGTTTAGTGGGTGACCTTGGTAGTAGGGTGATGGTTGGACCAGATGATCTTAAAGGTCTTTTCTAACCTTAATGATTCTATGACCACTAGTGAGTGGCCGCCAGCCAGATGTAGCCCCATTCACTGTGACCTGTTGAGCTCTATTGTTCAGCCAGTTCATTACCAAGCGCACTGTGTACCTGTTCCTCTCACAGTTGGACAATTTGTCTGGAAGGACACTGTAAGACAAAGTCCTTACTAAAATCCAGACATTACATCCACCACCTTCCCTTACTCACCAGGTGACCTTATGATAGAAGGAAATCAAATTACTAAGGCAGACTTACTCTTCATTAATCCATGTTAACTATGCTTGATAATAGCTTTGTTCTTTAAATGCCTTTCAATATTCTCCAGGAATATGAGCATGTCAAGAGCTTATGGGTAAGAACTGAAGGGCAGACTAATGAAGCTGACATCATTGAGGGTGATTACTACAGGCTACCTGATCAGGAGAAGTAGACGAGGCCTTTTACAGAGAAGCTGGAAGTAGCCTCACAATCACAGACGCTGATTCTCATGGGGGACTTTAAAGACCCTGACATCTACTGGAGGGCAAGCAAGGCACAAATAATCCAGGAGATTCCTGGAAAGAATTTATAATAACTTTCTGACACAGGTGATGGAGCAGCCTACAAAGGAAGGAGTGCTGTTGGACCTTGTGCTATCAAACAAGGAAGGACTGATTGGATATGTGATGGCTGAGGGCAGCCTTACCAATAGTGACCACGAGATCATAGAATTCAGAATTCTGTGAGGAGGAAGTAAGGCAATAAACAAGATTGCTACCCTGCGTTTCTGAAGAGCTAGCTTTGGCCTCTTTGGGGACCATCTTGGAAGAATCCCATGGGAGTGGGTCCTGGAGAGAAGAGGGGTCCAGGAGAGCTCGTTAATATTCAAGGACCACTTCCTCCAGGCTCAAGAATGGTGCATCCTTATTGACAAGAAATTGAGCAAAGAGTGTAGGTGACCTGCATGGATAAACAAGGAACTCCTGAAAAAACTCAAACACAAGCAGCAGTTGTACAGGAAATGGAAGAAGGGACAGACCACTTGTGATTAATATAGGGACATTGTCAGACTATGCAGAAACGAGATGAGGAAGGCCAAGGCCTATTTGGAATTAAATCTAGCTAGGGATGTCAAGGACAACAACAAAGGCTTCTTCAAATATGTCTATAATAAAAGGAAAACTAGAGAAAATGTGGGTCTGGTACTGAATGGGGCAGGGGCCCAGGTGACAGAGGACGTAGAGAAGGCAGAAATACTGAATGACTTCTTTGCTTCAGTCCTCACTGCTAAGGACAGTCTTCAGGAATCCCTGACCCAGGAGACCAGGAAGAAATTCTGGAGAAAGGAAGACCTTCCCTTGGTTGAAGAGGATCGGTTAGAAATCATTTAGGCAGTCTTGATATCCACAAGCCCATGGGTTGCAGCCATGATTGCTGAGGGAGGTGGTGAACACCACTGCTAGGCCACTCTTGATCATCTTCAGAGGTCATGGCAATCAGGAGAGGTGCCTGAGGACTGGAGGAAAGAAACATCACCCCAGTCTTCAAAAAGGACACGAAGGAGAACCCAGGAAACTACAAACCAGTCAGCCTCACCTCTATCCCTGGAAAGGTGCTGGAACAGCTCATCCTGGAGGCCATTTCTAAGCATGTGGAAGACAAGAAGGTTATTAGGAGAAGTCAGCATGGATTCACCAAAGGGAAATCATGCTCAACCAACCTGATTGCGTGCTACAATGGGACAATTGGCTGGATAGATGAGGGGAAAGCAGTGAATGTTGTTGTCTACCTGGGCTGCAGCAAGGTTTTCAACACTGTCTCCCATGATATCCTCATAGGCAAGATCAGGAAGTGCAGGCTGAATGGAAAGTCTCAGAGGTCTGTTATCAGTGGCACAGTCTAGTTGGAAGCCTGTAGCTAGTCATGTCCCCCAGGGGTCAGTACAGGGTCCAGTATTGTTTAGTTTATTCATGAGCAAGTTGGATGAAGGAATAAAGTGCCTTCTCAGCAAGCTTGCTGATGATACAAAATTGTGAGGAGTGGCTGATACCCCAGAATACTGTGCTGCCATTCAGAAGGATCTCAACAGGCTGGAGAGATGAGCAGAGGGGAGCCTCTTGAAATTCAACAATGGCAAACGCGGGGTTCTGCACCTGGGGAAGAATAAACCCATGCACCAGTACTGGCTAGGGGCTGACCTGCTGGAAAGTAATTCTGTGGAGGACTGGGGTGTCCTGGTGGACTTCATGTGAGCCAGCAATGTGCCCTTGTGGCCAAAGAAGGCTAACAGTATCCTGGGCTGTATTAGGAAGAGCATTGTCGGCAGGTTGAGGAAGCTAGTCCTTCCCCTCTACTCAGCCATAATGAGGTCTCTTGTGGAGTACTGTGCCCAGTTCTGGTCTCCCCAGTACAAGAGAGACATGGGAACAATTTTACAATTGTTTCAATTTTGGTGACCACAAATGGAAAGTCACTGGTCTCCCAGTCATGGTCCTCTAACTCAGAGGACTGGGCAGCGCATGATCTATAATTACTATTAAAAACTGAGGGGGAAAAAAATATTAAAGAGCTCTGCCTTTTCTTCATTGCCGCTTGTTAGATGAATATCTTCATCGAGTGTCAGTCCAACTTCTTTTTTTGTTTGTTTGTTTGTTTTTCTCCTTTCTTTTGCTGTTGACATACTTTAAAAAAGCTTTTTTGTTGTTGTTTGACACCACAATGGCCAGTGTGAACTCAAGTTGAGTTTTGGCTTTTCTTGTTTTCTCTCTGCAGATGTGAACTGCAGCTCTGTAATCTCCCTGTGAAGCCTTATCTTGCTTCCAGAGATCACATTTTTTCTTTTTCTGCACAAGTTCCAGGAGGACTTCCTTGTTCAGCCATACCTGTCTTCTGCCCCACATATTCACATTGCTTTTTCACTTTATTCCCTTCAGTAAATTCTTCCCCTCCAGCCTGCACTTCTAGTACCACTCCTCCAGTGTTTAAGCCTAGGCAATGTTTGAAAGGAGGTGGGAAGATACTGCAAAAAATAATTCAAAATTTTATATATGGGAAATGGAATATAGTATTGAATTGACAAAAAAATATTTCAGGCCTGGAAAGAAAGAATCTGAAAACAAGACTTAAGCAGCCATGCATATAATGTCTGAAACCACAGAGGAAATAGCCGACAAGATGAGTGGTAACAAGGTGAGCAACATATCAAAAAGAAAAAAAAAATCCCCCTAGAGGAGACAAGATGGATGAAGAAAGCAAACTACTGTATGTGTGAGAGTGTGTTTAATATACTCAGCTGTGTAAGACCTTCAGGGAAAAGGTCACTGAAGCTAACAGAAAATACACTGTCTTTATGGACTAATGCTACTCTCAGACAAAGGACACTAGTGAAATTACAGATGTATGTGCTCCCTTCCCACACTGTTGGTAAAGTCTCCCCATAATATAGATCAGCAGAATCCCGCAGGTCTGGAATCCTCCAGCGACATAATGAAAATACAGAACATACAGGAGCTGATGATCCACCTATGGAAATGTTATAAAAAGGTGATGGAGATGGTGGGGACCATCTGTGTGCTGTTTTGCGAGGACAAAGACAGGAGACAAACAAAAGTAGTAACACTTCCACAAAGTGAAAACAGAAAGCTAGATGAAGGACAGATCTCTGCTCTTCTTTATACCATGAGTCTGTCTTACTTTTTAGTCTGAAGCCATCTTGTGCACATTGTCTAAAGTTTATGAGATTTCTGGGATAGGTATGCTCAACACTGCATAATATCTTCCTGTAAGATTGTCTTCCTGTCTGGATTTCAGCTTCAGAAACTGCAAAGACCATGGCAACAGCCCAAAGTCAGTATAAGCACTTCGTGATGTTTGCTTTACATCACATTGTGTATGTCTCATTTGGTTTGATTAGAGGCTGTTTCAAAGCTCCTGAAGTTTGACTGTTTGTAAATCCACAGCTCTGAAATGAGGTAACAATTTAATGAAGACAAATATGTACTCCTTACTAATTAAAAATAAAATCCAGGGCCTTATTCATTGTAGGCTTCTCTTTTTCTCATAATTTAAAAGTGCTGATTTAGAAGTAAGTCAGAGAAGGAAACATCTTACCTTAATCTTAGCTATTTTGAACACTTTTGATTCTCAGCTACTCAGGTAATATTCAAGGAGTTATTTTACTTTTAAAACAGGAAGCTGTGGTAGTTGGTAGGTTAAATTAACTACTCTCCAGAAATGATAATTCCCCTCTTCATTATAAAGTAGATCTAGATGAATAGGTCCTAGTGCAAGGATCTCAAATAGTATAGTTGCAACTGTGAATGCCTAGCATGGAATTAAATGCAGTGTAATGTCTTGATGTCCAGGTGGAGACCAGTGATGAGTGGTATCTCTCTGGGGTCTGTATTGGGACCAGTATTAATCAACATATTTGTCAGCAACATGGAGTCAGATTGAGTGCAGATGCCACCAAGCTGCAAGGTGTGGTAGACATGCTGGAGGGAAGGGATGCCCCATCCAGAGGGACTTTGACAGGCTCAAGAGGTGGACCTATGTGAACCTCATGCATTTCAACAAGGCCTAGTGCAAGGTCCTGCACCTGAGCTGGGGCAATCCCAAACATGAATACAGGCTGGGCAATGAGAGGATTGAGAACAGCCTTGAGAAGAAAGACTTGAGGATGTTGGTTGATGAGTAACTCAACATGAGCTGGCAATGTCTGCTTCCAACCCAGAAAGCCAACCATACCCTGGGCTGCAACAAAAGAAGCACAGCCAGCAGGTCAAGGGAGGCTATTCTCCTCTGCTACTCTGCTCTCATGAGACCCCACCCAGAGTACTGCATTCAGCTCTGGGACCCTCATGTCCCCGAGGACATGGATCTGTTGAAGTGAGTCCAGAGGAGGGCCACAAGGATGATCAGAGGGCTGGAGAACCTCTCCTATGAAGACAGACTGAGAGTTGCATCTATTTAGACTAGAGAAGAAAAGGCTCCTGGAAGACCTTATAGTGGCCTTCCAATACCTAAAGGGGGCCTAAAAGAAAGCTGGGGAAGGACTCTTTGTCAGGGAGTGTAGCAATAAGGCAAGGCAATAAGGCAATAATAGCTTTAAACTGAAAGAGGGGAGATTTAGATTAGATGTTAGGAAGAAATTCTTTACTGTCAGGGTAGAGAGGCACTGGAACAGGTTGAACAGAGAAGTTGTGGATGGCCCCTCCCTGGAAGTGTTCAAGGTCAGGTAGGATAAGGCTTTGGCCAACCTGGTCTAGTGGAAGGTGACCCTGTGGTCACGGCACCGAGCCTGCCAGAGTTCAAGAAGCATTTGGACAATGCTCTCAGAAACATGATCTGATTATTTATTTATTTATTATTTATGGGGGTAGTCTATTTGGGACCCAGGAGTTAGTCTTGATGATCCTTGTGGGTCCCTTCCAACTTGGATATTCTGTGATTCTGTGATTCTAAGCTGAATCCTGCCCTTAATGTCCATGTAGAAATCTACATACAGACATTTTAAAATAAGCATTTTAATCTCTGAGTAAATCCTCCCTTCCTTGCTTAAATTAAGGAGACAAATTTAGCTTTAAATCACCAAAATTAATCTTGATTCTAAGCTCTGGTGTATATGTTCCTATGTAAATTTGCTAACAGTACAGCATACTCCCTATAATTTTAGCTTTGGATATAGACTGAAAGCAAAAATAATTCAAATTATAGTTGTATGTAAACCAGATTTTAAATCCAAAGGAATGGCCCAGAAATCTCATCAAAATGCTTAGTCTCTTGACATCTGAGCTCATATCTACCACCCCAAAAATATACTGCTAATGACAGTCACGATCTGAGACACAGTAACTGTCCTGATATCACAAAACAATGGAACAGAACAACTTCCAATCGAACTTAATGGCAATGGTGTGCTCTCAATCTTTTGTGTGACAATCTACTTCTACAGAGTACATAGTATACAGAAAACTCTCCAAGGAAATGTGGCCAGAAGGATAGTGAACAAGATGGAGAGTCATCTGCCTTAAAATGCTTTTAGATATCATTGATGTATTTTTTTGTACCCGCTCTGGAGTGGCAGTCACTCTATGGTCTACGTGTTGCTTACCTTATGTCTATATGGCTGTCTGTGGACAGCTTGAAGATTGGCTGTGGAGAGCTTGTCCAAATATGCCTGGTGGTATGTCTATGAAGCTGTGCGCTCTGTGGTACAGAGTCAGAGAATCATATAAGAAACTGAGTTGGAAGGGAGACACAAGGATCACTGAGTTCAACTCCTGACTCCACACAGGACAATCTAAAAATCAAAGTACATTATGCATGATCCATAATCTTATTGAACTCTTCTGAATGCATTATCCATAGACTTATTGAAACTCTAACAAGCTTATTGCTGTCACAACTTACCTGGGGAACCTGTTCCAGCACCCAACCACTCTCTCAGTGGGAAGCATTTTCATTATATCCAATCTGAACTTCCCTTGACTGCTCCCTCAGGTACTATCTCTGGTCACCAGAAGAAGAGATTAGTTCCTCCCCCTCCACTTCACTTCCCCTCATGAGGAAGCTGTGGGCCATGATGAGGTCACTCCTCAGTTTCCTGTTCTGTAAGCTAAACAAACCAAGTAACTTCAGCTGTTCCTCCTATGTCTTGCACTCTAGACACTTCACCATCTTTGTTGCTCTCCTTTGGACTCTCTTATGTTCTTATATTGCAACACTCCAAACTGCATGTGAGGTGAGGCCTTACTAGTGCCGAATAGACTGGAACTATCACTTCCCTTGAACAGCTAGCTTTGCTGTGCTGAATGCACCCCAGGATATGCTTGGATCTTTTGGCTGCCAGGGCACACTGCTGACTTGCCACTGACCAGAAGCCCCAGATCCCTTTCCGTGGGGCTGCTCTCCAGCCTCTTATCCCCTAGTCTGTACACATGTTTAGTGTTGCCCTGTCCCAAGCGCAGAATCCAGCAATTGCTCTTGTTGAACTTCGTATAATCGGTGATTGGCCTATATCTAATTTGTCAGTGTCTCTGCAAGGCCTCTTTACCCTCGAGACAGTCAACATCTCTTCCTAATTTAGTATCGTCTCCAAACTTACTCAGTATGCATTTGAGTCCTGCATCCAGATCATTTATGAAAATAACAAAGAGAACTGGTCCTAAAATGTAGACCCATTGGAACCCCACTAGTGACCCCAGTAGGTCACCAGCCTGATTTAACCCCATTTACTTTAGACCTTTGAGCCAATTGTTCACCCATCATATTATGTACTTGTCTAGCTGTATGCTGAACATTTTGTCCAGAAGAATACTGTGAGAAACAGTATTGAAATTCTTGCTGAAATCTGGAAAGATTACAGCTACTGGCTTTCCTTGGTCAACTAGATGGGTAATTTTGTCATAAAAGGAAATTAAGCTAGTTAAGCAGCGCTTTTTTGTCATGAACCTGTTATGACCAATGACTACATTGTCTTTCAATTGTTTTTCAGAATCTCAGAGAATAATCTTCTCTATAACTGAAGAAGTATAGAGTATGTGCTCCCTTGCTCTGTGGAGGAATCTGGAGCTTCAGGCCTTTTCAGACTTGTTCCATAGAGAGAAGATGAATCCACTCTTCAAAGGTAGCCCCAGGGCCACTTTTAAGTAGCAGCATAGTCATTGATGTCTTTTAGGATGCCCTGGAGGATCCCAGATATCTACACAGGGTCAGCACATATGATATAAAATCTACAAGAACTCATATTATTCTGGACCGGCATCTGCAGAACAACAGGGAATCACACTTGAAAGAGAGCAATAGATACCTGTGTTCAGGTAACTGTTTCTCAAATTACCTCAACATTTAGAAGAGGTGGTATGTATAAAACAAACACGTTTAAGGTCACTTTAACAAGAAGACAACAACATGCTTTGACACAATTCCTTTGTCTCTCTTGCCTCATATGTAAAATGGTGAATCTTAATATATTTGCTGTCATCCCTGAGAGAACATAACAAGTTCTACTTAGGTTTTTGAGGAGAGAGACTGATGAAATAAAACAGTAACTTTAAAGCTTATGTCACCACTAGCCTTAAATATGATATGAAAGTCCTATTCTGGAATACTTGTAAGGCAAAATGAAAAATGTAGGCAGATCCCAGTATGTATGAAAATGCAGATATAACTACAATTTAATATAGAAAATATATGAACATTGGAATAATTTAATTGAAAAGTAATGTAGCTATCATAAACTAAGAAATAGCACAGCTGGAGGATTTTTAAAGTGATTTGGAAGCAAAATCCTCTCGTTGAATTAGAGAATAAAAATTCACTTAGGGACCTTGTAGCATAGTAAAGCTGGTAGAGCTTCTATAGCTAAGGGCCTGTCAGCATTTCCATTACAAACCAGTACTTTCTGGGGATTATATTTCATCTAGAAGAATCTGATGTGAGATGAACTTGGGATAAAATGTCTCAAATTTTCAGTAATATAATGGTAACTTTATTATAGTAAAAATCTGTATTCAGCTCATATCTGTTGAGTCCGCTGCATGCCTACATTACACATTTTAATATAAAAATACCTGAGCTAGTGCTGACCCAAGGTGCTATGCCCACATAATACAGTTCAGGTAAAGTTTTTAAGGCAAAATAATTTTGTTAGTGTCATGCTATACCCAAGTCACTCAGACAAAACTTTCAGCCTGGTTTATTTTCTCAGGTGAGTTTTATCACCGTAAGATATTTCCATTACCTTAAGAATTCTCTTAATCCATCTCTGCCTCTCAGAACTGCTGATGAGATAAAAGGATCAAAAGGTAGCAGGTATGTGAAAAAGCATTTTCTGTCTGGTCTGTCACAGGTCTGGTTTGGGCAAAAAAAATGGAGAAAAAGAAAAGAAATGTAAGAATTCTGAGATAATTCCAATGGAAACTTAATACACTCTGTTTTTCAAAGGAATTAATAAATGTAAAAACCAGTGTTCTTCTATTCTGAATTATGTTGCAGTGACTGTTATGGTGCAGACATAGAGGCTAATTGCCAGTGGTTCTTTGTGCATACCCAATCAAATAACTTGGACCATTGAGGAAAAACCTTCCAACCTTCCTGTCTTTGGGACACTTCAATCATGGAGCTTCAAAGCAGGGTTTCAAATGTCATCATTAATGACAAGAACATACAACACATTTAAATATTTGTCTGGAGAAGTAGAAATAGAATATGGAACAGAAAGGGAATCAGTGATCCTAGCTACATATTATAAGAGTTTATGTCCCTACTCTCTCATTTTTTTTATGAACCCTTTGTCTTCTAAATGTTGCAACTCTAAAATTTAAATATATATATATATTTATAAATCAATTTAAGAAGAAATTTGAAGGAGGGAATAAAGAAGGATGTATTAAAAAGAGTAGGAAGACCTAAATGCTGAAAGCAAGGAACTTCTACTAATGAGGTAAGTAGATGGATGGGAAGGTGAATGTGATAACATTATTACATTTCTCTTTGGGGAACAAAGTAGCTTGCTGCAGGTGCATGACCCAACAGTCAGAGAAGTTTTTTTTTAGTTTAAAATTTTTCTGACTAGTATTAACAGAATAATAATATTTATTAATAATAATAATAAATTATTATTATATATAATTAATATATATTGATTATATATAATATAATTATATTATATATTTTTATAATATAAAATAATATAATTATATATATTATATATTATATAATTATATATAATTATAAAATAATGTATAATTATCATTATATATAATTATATTATATGTATAATTAACACAGAAGTAAACGGCTTTATCTCTTTATTCAGTTTATTTACATGTGATGGAATACCAAATCTAAATTTATGGCAACTCATTTGTTTTCTGTTGGTTGTCTACATGAATTTTTCATATACTTTCTTTTCTAGCACGTATCTTCATGTCTTGAGTGTATAAGAAATATTGCTAGCTAATTGTTACAGTTTCCAGCATAGAAAAAGAACTGCTAATCAAGGTTGTCACAAATTTTACAGTAAACATTTAAAAATAATTAACATTTTTCAATTCCAAACAAAATAACAGAGAATAGGTCTCTAAGGACTAAGATTCTTTGGGGTCCTTACAATCTTGCTGAGGTTGACAAAGTAGCAGTAATCTAGACAGTATCAGCCATTACTTAGTCTCACCTCCAACTTCAGATTTCACCAGGCTCGCATCTGTGAATCCTAACAGCTTCTTCATCCATGACTGATATTATCAACTCCTTAGCTTGCTCAAGGTCTCTGGAAATGTATAGTCTTCCTTGGAAACAAAGCTACAATTTTTGCTAGTCTGGTACACGACCACATTTTTTTTTCTTTTTTTTTTTTCTTTTTTTTTCTTTTTCTATTTTTTCTCTGTAAGAAAGTCTTGCAAAGGATTTTTTTCTGGCAGAAGCGCTTGTTAAGGAACTACAAGTGGCTTCAGAGAATGGCTTGAATTAAAAAAAAAATAAATCAATGTTCTTCCCACTGTAAGGAAGAACTAACCTTTTCTCGCTAACCTTTCTCTATTTTGAAGGTTAGTGCCTGGATAAAATGTCTTGCAAGGGAGTGAAGCTGGATTCCTCAATGACCTCATGAGTTTCCAAGTCATGGATCAATTATGTGAATTGACACTTTCTGTCCTTCCCATATAATTTTTAATATGGAAAATAAAAACATGATTTATTATTAGATTCAGCAAAACAATTTATATTTTTTTCCCCCCACACTGGCAGTTCAGAAAGATAGAATAAATTTGCCTTTTGGTTACACAATAGACTAATTAATGATACCATAAAATTGCTCAGCTTTTGTATTTATCCCTATGAAGTGGAACAACTTCCACTGGAGAAAGAAAATGTACCATCTACTTACATGCATTCTCATTGTTGGGCCGTGTTCCCAGCTGGAAGAGTTTTAAGAAGGGAAAACTCAAATACTTTCAAGCTGAAAGCATTTAAAGACTGTATTTACTGTATACTGAATGAGTGTTCTAAGTGTGAAAATATTGTGCATTGTTAGAAATTCATGGCTGAATTACTTTGGTTAGTCCTGGGAAGTTACTTGCTTAGGACATTGGTTTCTCCCTTTAGAAACACAGAATTCCTCCTATTTGCTGTGGAGACAGTGCAAGCACCTAACATGCTGCCCAGACAGTGCTTTTGGGATAAGGTGCCCTGATTCAGTACAACATGAGCACATACACAATGTTACAGTGCCTAGAAGACCAAATACAAATTCAGGCTAGAAATAAAGTCTATGTATTTAACAAACAGAAAAATTTAACATAGGAAGAATTTATCAAGGGCTAGTGTAGATTTTCCATCAATAGAAATTTTAAAATCAATAGTGGCTGTGTTCCTAAGACATTCACTGTACTTCAAACAAGCACTAATTCACAGTCTTTATAACAGCTTGTATCATACAGAAGCATAGACGAGACAATCCCTTGTAGTTTTACTGTCTGAATCTTTGAAGACAGCTACTTCCATTAACTGGAAAAGTAGAGAGGAAGCTTTTGTCAATAATAGCAGTGATATATGAAAGCAGAGGTTAAAATAGGCATAAATGGAAAACTTCATATGCTGCTTCTTCTGTACTAAAAATAAGACTCTCATGCTCCTTCCACGGTGCATCTGTTGTTTACTCATCATATTATATTCCTGATAAGGGGACACACATTCAACACCACTGTCTGTGGACAGAAGAAAGTCTATAGCTCTACCCCAGATCTTGCAAAGAAAGTCCTTCTCCTTCTGTTTCTGTCCTAAATGATTTTTGAGGCATCACACAAAAAAAGTAAGAAGATTATTGAAAAGTATGAGGAAAAAGGGGACAAAAAAATTATTTCAATATGCTATGCACAATTATACCAATTCACAGGGTGAAATAATAAATAATGTGAAGTTGCCTGGGGGTGGGGGGGAGAGAGAGAGAGAGAGAGAGAGAGAGAGAAAGGATAGAGAAAGAGGAACAAAAAATAAGGAAAGCAACCTTGCACTGATAATAAACTAACATGAGGCTTTGCTAATTTCTGGATACCCCTAGCAAGATGCCTGTTGACAAAATACATAGGTAATTTACTTATCATCTATCATTAGGTGTATGAGCACAGCAATGCAATCACCAGAATTTTAGCCTCCAGATTATAGAAGTGACAAGCATCCAGAAGACCAGTTAAATTAAAACACTCCTTGACAAATTGGATACTTGGTCTTGTAGGCATCACAAAGGTTTTTCTGTTCATTTATAAAAGGCTGTGTAGCAATATGCTAGTTTACAATTACCTAGTGAGAAATTCAGAATTTTATAATGATAAAACCAATATACTTTTATTCACCACACATCAGAAAGAAATATTTGAAGAACCTATTTCCAGAAAAAAAGAAAGAAAGAAAGAAAGAAAGAAAGAAAGAAAGAAAGAAAGAAAGAAAGAAAGAAAGAAAGAAAGAAAGAAAGAAAGAAAGAAAGAAAGAAAGAAAGAAAGAAAGAAAGAAAGAAAGGAAGGAAGGAAGGAAGGAAGGAAGGAAAAAAGATATGATTATACCTCCTAAAAAGCAATAAAGTTCCAGGCCTGGTTTAGCATAAAACAGACATGATGGCACTAGAGAAGAATTATTAATTCACGTGGAGAATATCATTGGGTGTATATTAAGTTGAAGATTCCAGTTAGAGACAAATTCCTTTGCTTCAGTTTAAAGTCTTTCTTTATACTATGCTCCTAAATAGGTCTGGGAAGAAATTTTCCTATTAAATTATTTCTGATGGAAAACGAAGCTTAAAAAAAAAAAAGTAAAAAAATCATTACATGGTTTGAACTATGTTCCGTTCAATTAGGAGTGAATTCAGGAAATTCAATGATGTACGATATAAATGAGGCCAATGACTAGGCAGTGGTAGGTAACTATTGAAGGTAACATCTAGACTGATAGTCTGTGAGGACCTTAATTTTACATTCATAAAATTAGTTTTTCAAAATCAAATTAATTTGATGTTAAACGAAAGCATTTGAGTTTCTAGACAAAATATTAAAAAAAAAAAATCATCCCCAGGTTGTTGTTTTTTGTTTTTGTTGGTGTTTGTTTGTTTGTTTAATCTTTTCTCAAATTGCACATTACCTTGCAAAAGTAGAGGTTTTTTTTTGTTGTTGTTGTTTGTTTGTTTTTTTACAGATAATTTGAGAGGAAATGGCTTTCTTGAGTGTTTTCTCTACTATAGGAAGATAGCAAGAAAAGAAGATGCCCTGTTCTGAATATATGATTTGAATACTTCTGGAATCCAGAGTTTGAAAACTTCTATCCTCTGTTTCAACTTGGTTTAGGGTATGTATATATATATATGTATTTTTATATATATTATATACAGGTTAGTTGACATAAGGGAAACAGCAAGAATGTTATTCCTCTGATTGGCTGAACACAATAGGTACACTCTCCCTCTCTGTGTCTGTGTATGTGGCTCTTCAGTCCCTCAAAAAACATATTTCTTCACTGAGAAAACAACTATTTTCTTCGCTGCAAGAAGAAGAAGTGGGGCAGGAGGAAGGTTACACTTCAGGGGAGGAAAAGTCTCTTCAAATACTTGAATTAGTTTTCCAAAACCAGCTGACAGTTATTCATAATACTTCTCTGTTAAGTGACTTCCTTTCTGAATGCAGCTATTGGAGATGGAGGAGAGCAGCATATTGTTATGACAAAAGGCAAGCAAGACCCACTCTGTATGGGGCATACTAAACGTTGTCTTTATTAAATATTGATTTTAGAATCTTTAAGTCTCTAAAAGCTTGGAGACACTGATTAAATTACTTGTTAATCTAGAAGAAACTGGTTTTGTTGTAAACAGAATCAACTGAAATAATCTCAAGAGGTTTCTTATATTATGGGTAAACAACTTTTAGGCTCAAATACTGAAAAAGCTCTGGAACTGGTAAACATAATATTTGAATAAATTCTCATCTCATATGAATTGCTATCTGAATTTATGTAATAAATATACACCATTTTAACTTTATCTCTCTGGTAGATTTGATTTGAGTAAAGACAAATTTTATCATTGAAAATTAAACACAATTGCCACTGCTTTCAATAAAACACCCTTAAAAAAAGTTCCAGATAATTTTTTGTTCATAAGTTCTGGGACAAGCTTTGGGGCATGCTACTCACTATGTTTCTGCAGAGGCTCACAATATGCCTTCCCCTCCCCAACATGATCTCTTCCGTTCTAGGAGTACCACAGTTAAGTGCTTTGTACCTGGCAACAATCCATCATGGGAGACGCAGTGTGGCTAAGATATTAAGGAATTGGATGTTATGTTCAGGAGGACTGTCTAAAAATCTTGACTAGCTTCCTTATATCTCTTATTCATAGAATCATAGAATGGTTTGGGTTAGAAGGGACCTTAAAGATCATCTAACTCCAACCCCCCTACCATGGGCAGGGACACTACCCACCAGATTGCTCAAAAGCTATATCCAACCTGGCCTTGAACACCTCCAAGGATGGGGCATCCACAGCTTCTCTGGGCAGCCTGCTCCAGTGTCTCACCACCCTCTGAATAAAGAATTTATTCTTTTGAATTTATTCCTCTGGACTCATTCTAATACTTCCGCATCCTTCTTGTGCTGGGGGACCCAGAGCTGAATGCAATACTCCAGATGACGTCTCAAGACAACAGAGTAGAGGGGGATAATCACCTCCCTCGCCCTGCTGGCCACGCTTCTTTGGATGCAGCCCAGGATATGGCTGACTTTCTCGCTGCAAGTGCACATTGCCAGCTTCTCATCAATCAACATCCCCAGGTCCTTCTCCTCAGGGCTGCTCTCAATCCATTCTTCACCCAGCCTGTATTTGTGCTTGGGAGCACCCTGGCCCAGGTGCAGGACCTTGCACTTGGCTTTTGTTGAACCTCATGAGATTTGCACAAGGCCACCTCTCAAGCCTGTCAAGGTACCTCTGGACGACATCCCTTCCCTCCAGCATGTTGACCGCACCACATGGCTTGGTGTTATCAGCAAACTTGCTGAGGGTGCACTCAATCTCACTGTCACTTACTCAGTTTTGGAACTTTAAAGGTTTGTGAAATAAAGGTTCCATCAACTCCCATAGTTTTGCTATTTGTCATTCCCACTACCACAGTTGATTTTTTCAGAGCTGGTTTCCAGTTAAGGTATTGGAAAACTACATTACCTGAAGAGTACAACGTGAACAACTAAAACAGTTTGATATCATTAACAAGAAGTTTACACATGGTGGGTAAAAATTAAGTTAGTCAGCAGTTAGGGAATGGAATTTAAAGCTAAAACTCCATATTCTCCATGCCCTGGGCTTTCTGACTCTGCAGCTGTTGGGTATCCCATGTGAAGTATGTTCCAGTTTCAGGGAAAATTGACCATTTTCCATCTGATGTATACAAGGTACAAAAGGAACAGGCTTTTGTAAGTCTTGTGGAGAGATTTGTCATATGGGAAGGATCTCAGAGTTTTTTTGAGTCATCTTTCACATTAATCCAGTTCAGATAAAAAATACTAAAGATACAGAATTTCAGACACAGTATTAACATTTCCTTTTATCTGACTTTGGCATTCGTACATTCATCTAGTTAACTTAGCTGGTTCAACCTTGTGTTAGCTGCTCTAATCAATACTTTCTCTCACACGTATTTTCACAATGGCTTCCTATATCATTCTTCACCAGTATGAGAGTGTAATAATAATAGTTTCCAATCTTTAGCATACATATATAAAAAACATTTCAAGCAAGGATAAATTCAGTTAGGATTCTGAATACTTACTTTGATTTCTTAACAGTAGAATAATGCTGTGTATCTGCAGGCCCTAATGAATGCAGAAGATCATGTACCTCATAATCTTTGAACGTCAGAACATTCTTATGCAGGAGAAATTAAAAAAAAAAAAAAAGTCCTTATAATTTAACAACATAACACAATTTTTGCATGTGTTGATCTAAAAAATTGGTGTATTTCTTTTAGCCAAAAGCTTCATCTTAACCTACCTGACTAGCAATTAAGATAGATATCTCTAACATATTACAGAATCACCGAATCACAGAATGGCTGAGGTTGGAAGGGACCTCTGAAGATCACCTAGCCCAACCCCCCTGCCAAGCAGTATCAACCTAGAGCTTAATGCGCAGGATGGCATCCAGGTGGGTTTTGAATATCTCCAGAGAAGGAGACTCTACAACCTCTCTGGGCAACCTATTCCAGTGCTCTGTCACCCTCACAGTAAAGTGCCCCCTCATATTCATCTGGAACATCCTGTGCTTCAGTTTGTGCCTGTTGCCTCTTGTCCTGTTGCTGGGCACAACTGAAAACTGTTTAGGAACACAATTGTTCCTAGACGACTATGGAACAACATTTTCCTTTAAGACAATATGGTAATTTGATCTACTCGCTAAAAGATATGCAGATGTAAAATCACTTAAAGCCAAGAAATCCTGTTAGAAGATTTTTTAAAACATTTTCTGTAGTTCAGTGAAAAGGCATAAGTCAAATTCATGAATATTTTTTTTTAAATCTATAACTTATTTCATATAGAACATGAGAATCATCTCTACCAAAGTATCTATGAAGTCATTGACTCCAAAGTTAAATACGTGCTCACTGCTTTGCTCTGCTAAAGTCAAAGGCATTTGGATCTTCCCATATAAAAACTATATATTATTGTTATTTCTTCCTATTACCTGAGATCTCAATGGGAACATAACTGCTAATGTATCTCTAACTTAGGCTGTCATAAGTGAATTCAGAATTTTATCACCTTCTTCAGTATTGCAAGTATTCCCATCAAGGTTGCTTTCTGACGTCTATATTCAGTGTGACTATATTCACTGCATGCAGTACTGCTGTGATAATGTATCATGAGATTCTATTGCACAGTAAATAATTGGTTTTATGCTTATACTTTTCATACCCCACAGTTTCTTCAGTTCCTGACAGACCCTACTTGCCAATTTTTATTTAATTTTTAATAAAATTAATTATATGACAGCAAATTACATAGGGAGGCACTCTTTTCCTCTCTTTTATATAAGCCACATATTTGATGTTCTTCAATGCATTTCATGAACATCAATGATTTTCAGAAGTCTAATAACATCTTTTAATCTTTCTTCTCTACTACTGTTTCACTTCTGACAGTATGGGATCTGCCCTGTTTGGAGCCCATAATTTCTACAAAGCTCCTAGCACTTAAAACTGCCAATTCTTATTTTATGTTCATCTCTAGTGAATCTAGTACATCCACTTACACAAGATTAATAGTTTCTAGTTTCTGGCCACGTATCATACAGTCTAGGTTTATCTTTTTCTCTACTATCTCTCTTCTTTTTACTTTCTGGACAAAACCCAGTTCCATTCCAACTTGAAATATATTAAGGCATAAATGTTTCTGTAGGCTAATTTGGGCTTACCTCAACTGCATACAAACTCCTCCATAGTATTAATGTGTAATCTCATGCATAATATTACATACTCTTTGTTTCTGCTTTGATTGCTCCTTGGCTATTAGAAAATCAAAGTATGGCTCAGATTCTTCCAAATAAATTCCATTGTTGTGATCTACATTTCATTTGCTTTAGTCACTGACTTGTCTTTGAACTATTTTAACCATCGGATCTTCTGACTAATTGTTATCACTTATTTATTTATTTATTTTCTGACAGAAGTTTATTTTATAATCTCTTTGAATTTTCTGTTCACTCTTTTCACTGTAATATAGATTTTGAAGAGTTTTCACGTCCTTAATAGTTATTCCTCCAAGGCATGCTTACACTTCTCTTTATCCACTTTTTTCAAGGGTCTCAATGATGCTTCTTCATCACTTTCTCCAGAATAACCACCAGTTCCTCCTTTGCTCCTTCACAGTGCTTTCCTCCTGAGTAGATTTTATTTTATTTATTTATTTTTTAATGCTCTTTTATGGTATGGCCAGAGCTTTACCCAGTATTCACATCACTATTTTTTTTTCTTTTCTTTCCTAACTCATTTTGTGAGAAGTATGCCAAGAACCTGAGCTAGTCAAACAACCACTGGCACTACTGCTACTACTATTAGTATCCCCTGTCTCTGAGGCACTTGCATGTTGCACTCCCCAGCAGTTCATTTCAGCTGCTTCAGTAGAATATATATGTTGAAGTCTATGCAGTCTCTGTCAACAATTCAGAATCTACAGTGTACTTAGAGAAGAATAATGTCTGGTTAGTAGAAGCAGATCAAATGGTACATATTTTATCAATAATTCCTGGGCTGTGTTGATATCTGGTCATTCTACATGCAATCCACAGAAGTCTGAAACCTTCATAGATGTTCATCTGAGCATCTATTTAAATATTAACTTCAAAAGTTTTTTATCCCTTTCCTCTGATGAACTGACTCAGGTGTCTTCATTTACCTCTTTGTTTTTGCCTAATGGTGGCTTTCTGAGCCTGACATGGTCTGATGTACTTGTCTGCTGCACGTCTAGAGGACGAGGACAAATTCAGGGAGCCCAAATTCATAGGCAATAATTAAACTAAGGTTTTGGCATTAATGTATCAAAGGTCTTTCTACCCCAGAACCAGATAATATTATTTATTGATCTAGAGGATGGTCTCTTCTGGGCGCTGGTTGTAGTCTATGACATTAACTTGAAAAGTTCTTACTTCACACAGCAGAAAAGAAGAGATGGTTCATAATTGCCCCAGGCTGTGATTGCACATATTGTTAAACACACCTACTTCATGGCTTGGTGCTGGTTCCTAAACTGCCAAATTAGATTGTAATTGCAGAGATTTGAGAGAAAGACCCTCAAAGGATTAAAGGAGTAACCTAATTTATGTGACATCTGCAGCTGTATAAGTTGTTGTCCAGGTTGTTGTAAGAACAATTTAGCTTGTAATACTGGTCGGTATATAGAATCAAGGGAAATATCCTCTCTAAAACTCTGGTTCCCTACCTGCTGTGTTACTTAATGCTGACAAAGCAGTAAGTTCTTAATTAGACCATAAATTATTTGCAGTAGAAGCTGTGGATGAGATTCTCAGCTTGTACAAAATCAGTATAACTCCATTGGCATCATTAGGACAATGCTGTTGTTTTTTTTTCTGACACTGTCAAATCTTACAGTTTTATAGTCAGCCTCACCATTTGTGATGCTTTTCTTAAAACCTTTGCTGCAGTAGGTTTAGGTGAGTATCTCCTATTTTTAAAATTTGCATCTCAAATTTGCAGAGATGCAGAGCTTGAAAACATGTCTTCAGTAAACCGTCAAGGCTTCAGATCCACAGGCTGAATGGAGCTCATTACATATGCTATATATTTCTGTAAATCCGCAAATGCCACTCTCATAATTTCACTGGGTAAAGCCAGAAGGGGGTGCAGGAAGAAACTCCAACTTATTAACAAAGAATTTGGAACAGTATTGGCTTTGATGTATTTTTGTTGGATGTCTAATAGATGTTGGGGAACTGCGGATTTGCTAACACTAGCAACACTTCCACTGCTCTTAATGTTTTTCTTGCTACCGATGGTATATATACATTTGTTACTACTACTACTGCCAATGGTATCTTGTGAAGCAGGGAAACACATTTAACCTGTTTCATTTGCAACACTGCAGCTAAACAGGAGAGTTAGAATCTTTCTCAGAGATCTAAGGATGGAGCATTTAATGCCTTCCCCCTACCTCTCTGTCCTGGAGCTTGGTGTTGGAACTTCAGTGACTCGTGCTGTAATGTGTTCTTTGAGAAAGAAGACTCGAGGGTGGCATATTTGACTGTACTATCAGAACATCTACGCCTCTGAACTTGAAAGCCATAAACAATGGAAAGAAGACAATGTGTTGTCTACTGTCATGAAATCCAAATTTTTCATTCTGTCACCCTTGGCAGAGCTCTCTCTGACTCACCTGAGAGGACAGGTGTTTCTTCTGTGTCTTCTTTAATGAGGGTGAGTGTGAGAGGGAGCTTGTTTTCACTGTATTTTTATCAAGGGAGGAAGAAATTGCTGGCTGTTACATTTTATCTGAAAAGTGTATTTAAAAAGGAAAATAACAAACTCATAAAAATTGTTTTCTTAAGTGGAGAGGTAAGGGACTGGAACATGGCAATTATATTAAATCAGGTTTCATTTTAAACTGCTTTGTGCTCTCACAGGAGAGACAGGGTTTTATACTGAGTTCTGTAAATGGGTATTCTGAAACAGAAGACTTTTAAAAACTGTCATGCTTAATGATACCTACAGCAGAATGCCAAGAAGAAGATAAAAGATCAACTCTGTTATTCCCACTTTGACTCTCAGGAAGAGGTCTGCAAAGTATCCTTCAATCTTTTAGAAATCTGTGAAAACTAGCGCTAGCTGAAAGGTTTTCCACATTTAATAACGTGAAATAGCTTTTCAGTTAAACTAAAATGTTCCTGAAAAATTGTCCACTTTCATGAAGAACATCCGGTTGGGTTTTCATGAAAATACACAACACTGTAATGGAACTCATTGGTAGTGGAAAAAGAATGCATAACAATTATTAAAAAGGAATAAAAACATAAATAAATAAATAAAACCCACAGAATGCCTCTCAATAGACTGTGCACACGAAAGAAAGTTATCTGACATGTTCTAGAAATTTCTAGAAATTCTATAACATTGTCAGAACTGTATGCTGTTATTTTAAAAGTGAACTGTTCCAGAATAATGCAGTAAATTAATTAGAGCAATGGTGAGGTAATTCTACACCAAATATTGATGAGTCCTGTCAAAATCTCATGAAAGATTGTAGAAATACTTGTGTTTAATTATGGTGATATTTGGTGAACTGCATTTTATCTTTATAACAGAGAATTAGCCAAAGGGCTTATTAAGGATGGAACAACAGAATATTAGCTGAACAAGAAATTTGATTTTAAAGGGGATGGGGGGGGGAGAGGAGTGGTATTTATACTTCATTTTATTGACAATAGCCATGAACATTACCATAGACACCTAGTTCCTGTTGGTTTTATCAACATTCAGGGATTTAAATAACTTCGAAGTTCTTGACCTAGGACTTTAGATGGCAATAGCTGTGACAGAGTCAGAACTGGTATTCCTGAGATAAAAACTCAAGATCACGCTTTCTTTGGAAAGAAACATTTGAATATTTGTTCATTTAATATCAGAGATGAGGTGACAACAATCAAACAAAATTTATGTTTCTAAGTCGATTTCACATTGTACTTGGCAAAACAAAATTTGGTTCTCAGTGACAATGCTATTGTCACTACAGAGCACATTTGAATGAAAATAATTAATTAATTTGATGGTCTTTCTGTTGTTTTTGACTTTTAAATATTTTAAAAGTCTACCCATTGGACTGCTCATGGAAACAGATACTACAGTTCTTCTGATCTGGACCTGGATAAGCTTGAAAAGTGGGCCCACATGAACCTAATAAGGTTCAACAAGTCTAAGTGCAAGGTGCTGCGCCTGGGCCGGGGCAGTCCTGGACATGAGTACAGACTGGGTGAAGAACTCATTGAGAGCAGCTCTGCAGAGAAGGACTTAAACCAGAAGTTTCTGTGAATGTTATCCTTAAAATGAAACTTTATGTACTGTCTATGAAATAATTTCAAATAACCACACATCTAATAAGAACCAAAGACCATCGATGTATGTAGAATTTACAACAATGGAAAGATTACATTTAACGATTGCATTGTTAAATGGTAATTTTTCACTCACTTCTACCCAGAGTATAAAAGTTGGGATTAGCAAAGGCAAATTATTTTGATTTATTGGCTCACTGAGTTTATTCATTATTTGTGAACAATTATTTTTTGCTGCTATATAGGTCTAATTAACTGTTAGGGTGCTAGGGAGGTTTTTGCATGAACATTTTTATCATTCTGTGTCACAAGAAATGAGTTAGAAAATAAGATATTAACAAATGTTTTTATTTTTATTTCAGGGGCAACCTTGATGGAGGCAAATTTGTTTGTTTGTTTGTTTGTTTTTACTTCTAGTTTGGCAATACATCTTCTGTCAGTCAAAACTTTATTTCTGTCACTCTGTTGTGTATCCTGACTGATGGGGATTTTAGTTCCATTATGGACTTTTCTGCAACAAAGAGACTCTTCCATTTGAAAGTGAATCTTCCATTTAAAACATAGAATCTCATTTAGCTGTTAGTCCTGTCAGGCCTATGTCTGTCAGTCTCTCTGTCTATGACAGAGTGTTGAAAATGTTTGCCTGGTGGGTGGTAGAAGTCTGTATCATTGCTATTCTGTTCTGGTAATATGTATCACCTGTGGACAAAAGCACTTGAAACTACAAAGTCATCTTTCCAATTCCTGGGAAGGTGATGGAACAAATCATCCTGGAAACCATTTCCAAATACAAGGTGATCAGTAGAAGTTGGCATGAATTTGAGAAGGGATAATCATACTTGATAGCCTTCTGGCCCATAGGTGGTTGGGCAAGGGAAGGATGTTGGTTATTATGAATTAAGCAAGGCTTTTGACACACCTTGAGAGCATTTTATGGGCCTTAGTGGCCCTGACCAGCTCCACCGGGAGCCTGCAACCACACACTCTTCATCTCAGTCCCAGGATCTTCTTTTCCTTTCTGAGCTATGTTGAAGGAATATCTGTCTATAGCTGTGTCACATCTGTGTCCTGCTGGGCCACAGGCTCTGGGCTGACATCCTAGAATTGGTCCATCCCTGTTACTATGGCCTGACTCATTTATTCTGGGGGTGTGAGCTGTGGATTGATTTCTTGGCTTGATGTTGAACTTGCCTCATTACCATAAACTCTCATTATTATCAGGACACAGGGTTGCACCTGGCCATAATCTCTGGGTCTGCTCTGCTCACATTTTCAGGGGCTGCCATCCCGGCTGGTAAGACCCCTGATCTTCTGGTTGCCTTATCACATTCAGTTTCTGGCTCCCTGTCCTGTAGGGAGTAGCTGGTCCTCAATACTGTCTAATACTACCTCTCATAACATCCACATAGACAAGATAATGAAGTACAGGATAGACAAGTGGACAGTGAGCTGCACTGGAAATTCACCGAATTTCCAGGCTCAAAACATTGTGATCATCAGGATGAGTTCCAGCTGGAGAATTGTGGCTAGTTGTGTGCTTGGGCATTGGTACTGCATCCATTCCTATGTAACCTCTTCATTAATGACCTGGAAAATAGTAGAGTGTACTTTCAGCAAGTTTGCGGATAATACAAAGCTGGAGGAGTGTCTGGTAGAGGAGCCACTGGGGAAGAACAGCCCCCCATACCTATGCAGGATGAGGACCAACCTGCTGGAAAGCATCTCTGGAAAGAAGGACCTGGGGGGTCCTGGTGGACAAAAAGCTGATCATGTGCCATCAGTGTGCCCTTGTGACAAAGAAAGGCAACAGCCTAATGGGCTACATTTGATGAAGTATTGATAACAATTCAAGGGAGGTGGTCTTTCCCGTCTACTGAGTCTTCGTGAAACCCATTTGGAATGCTGTGCTCCCCAGTACAATAACATGGACATGGACACACAGAATTGAGTCCAGCAAAAGGCTATGAAGATGATTAAGGGACTGGAACTTCTGACCTACAACAAAAATCTAAGAGAGCCTGGAGAACAAAATTCATCAATGTGAATAAAAGTCTCATTGGGAAGAATAAAGTAATAATAGGCAACCTCTTAATGGTATCTAGTGGGAAGACAAGAGGCAATAAGCACAAACTGAAATACAGGCGATTCAGTTTAAATGTAAGAGAAAGCTTTTTGCTGTGAGGGTGGTCAGACACTGGAACAGGTTGACAAGAGAAGATATGGAGTCTCCATATGTGAAGATATTCAAAACCTGACAGGAACCAGCCCTGGGCAACCCAATCAAGATGACCCTGCTCTGAGCAGTGGGGTTAGTTGGACTAAGTGTTCTGCAGAGGCCCCTTCCAAACCCTACTGATTCTGTATTATATTGTTTCTCCAAATAAATTAGAACATATGAGCTATGATGGAGTACAAAAATAAGAAAGGAAGATGTGGGGGAAGAATGTAGCAAAAGATGAAAAAATGATCCATATTCCCAAGTTTATTTAAGATATCTAAAGCTGTATCTCCCGGGGTATTCAACCTATCTGATTGAAATTAGTGGTAATTTGATATCTTAACTCTGTTAAGGTTCTGACAAAGCAATCACTGCAAGATTAGTTAATGTCAATTTCTTTAATTTCGTGTCACTATTTCTATCTCTTGTTAAAATATCTGTATCTTTATTAATTGCTAAAAGCAGTGCACCTCACCTTCCATCTTCCCTGACCCAGTAGAGATACGCTGGTGCTGTGATTTACTGAGACAGAAGGGAATATATCAGCATATCAAAAGATATTCTTACTCTGTAATTATAAATTTTCCTACTGGTGGAAAGAGGGTGGAGATGAGTTAAATATGGCTAGTTATGTAAAAGGGTGGTTATCCTGAACATGTCTCTGTAATTTAGGGGATGCCACTAAGTTAGTCTTATCTGTTTCTGTTGGACTGCCTGCTATAAGGGAAACAGTGATTTTGTTTTACTACTTTGGCTAAACAGTGAAAAATTTATATCTTGCATACCACATATTTCAAAATGTAGAGATTTGTTATTCCAGAAATGAAGAATACTGTGAAGATACTTAAAATTAGTCCTTAGGAGAGTCACCAGATATTCAACAAACTAGGAGAAAGTAAAGTTTGGTTTTGGAGGATATGGATCAGCTTAGTTCTTGGTATTAATAGAAGCTGATCCTTTCTATCATGTTATTATCAAGCAATCTTATAGTTGTTTTCTGTGAGACTAGAAGGAAAGTCTTGTTCTGTGCATGAGTGAATATTTATTTGCAAGGTTCATTTCCACAATGCTACGTATGCTCTACTTCAGTAAAATGTACTGCTATGACTCTACAGCAAATCCACAACTCTTGCAAACAACAAAACATGCCATTCTATTAAAGTATCAAATGCTTTATAATTCACTGACATAAATCAGTAGATAACACAGTGGAAGTGCTGTACATCACCTTGTGACATGGTTAGACTATGCACTGAATAGCAGTACTGTAATGTTTTTGAAAAGCTAATTTACCCAGACATGGCATGCTACAAACCAACAGAATGATATTGAATATAAAAGGGTAATTTGTATGTGGATTCAAGGCTAGAAACCAGCCTCGTGATACCATTCTGTATGTTTCAGCTGATAAAATACCAAGGCTTTTCTATTCACCTTTCCTCAGTCCCTAGCTTTCCCTCATTTAAAGGGCTAGTATTTTATGCTTCTACATTTTTCCTCAAAATTAAACATAATTTCTTATTATTAACACCCTCAGTTTTTAACAGCTTGCTCTTTATCTATTATAAAATACAGTTCTCTTCCATATAATAAGATGGTGAGCTGCTATAACCTCCAATCTTGTAGGTTACAGCACTAACTTTGTAACGAAAGAGCTGTAATTCACACATGAATACAAACTCTTTCACAATAATTCTGTTTCTGTTATTTCAGACAGTGCCATTTCATTTTCAATTTCTGTCTTTCTAAACATGATTTCCTTGAATTCTTTTGTCAGACTATAGGTAGGTCTCCACTACCTTTTAAGGAAGTGAGTTTCCCTTTCAATTAATCCTTCTGGTTTTCACAGGCACTATTTATGCCTGGGTGATAGCCTTGCTAATCCATGGCAGTGCCTTTATGACACAATGTGTATCCAAAGGCCCCTATGGACACAGCGGGGCCCCAGCACAAGAAAGATGTGGACCTGTTAAAGCAAGTCCAGAGGAGGGCTACAAAGATGATCAGAGGGCTGGAGCACCTCTGCTATGAAGAAAGGCTGAGAGAGCTGGGGATGTTCAGCCTAGAGAAGAGAAAGTTCTGGGGGTACCTCATTGTGATTGTGGTCTTTCAGTACTTAAAGGGGCCTTCTAAAAGGATGGAGAAGACTCTTTACTCAGGTAGACAATGATATGACAAGGGGGAATGGTCTTCAACTAAAAGAGAATAGATTAGACATTAGGAGGAAATTCTTCACTGTAAGGGTGGTGAGGGACTGGAACAGGCTGCCCAGGGAAGCTGTGGATGCCCCATCCTTGGAGGTATTCAAAGCCATTCTGGATGGGGCCTTGGCCAACCTGTTCTAGTGGGTGGCATCCCTGTCTATGGCGGGGGGTTGGAATTAGATGACCTTTAAGATCCCTTCCAACACAAACCATTCTATGATTCTATGACACCTGAGCATCGAATTCCTGGTACAAGAGTGAAGGAAGATGACTCTGGCTGATTTTTTTAGACACTATCATCAGAGCACTAGGTCATGTTCCTGTAGATGGAACAGCAGATGCAGTCCCTGTAAGGGAAACACTACAAACCACAGGAAGGTTTCCACCACTTACATGTGATCCAGAAGAACCGTATAGTCAGAAAAAAACTGAGATTGAATGAAGACAAAGAAATCATCTCATCTGTTCTGCTACCCACAAGATTAACTGTTTCTCATAGATGTTCTGTTTAAAACACAGCCTCTCTAAATGTGGTGACAGGACTCATAAATTTTCTTTCCTTACAGTTGAAGCTGAATCTCTATTGAACCAACTTAAACCCATTACCCCTGCTGTAACCACAGGGGATATGAACAGCCTGCTTCTTTACTCTCTACAGCTACTTTTCACATTATTATGTCTCCTCTCAGTCTTCTGTTCTATAAACTAAACTACTCCAATTGTTTCAAACTCTCTTGCTTTCTAGATCTCTGATAATTCCCAGTTGGTCTCCTTTAGATTCTTTTGAAACTGGTCCACACTGCATTTCTGAAATGCAGTTCAGAAAATGAAACGCAGTGTGCTTGCTGAGACTGAGCATAGTATGCAGTGCTAAGGAAAATAAAAGAAATATTTCATATCATACAAATGATATTGCTCTTTAAACACTTTAGTAAGTCATGCATCTTTTTTCAACTTTATTTTAGACCGTTGCTCCAACTTTTCAAGAAAATCCTAATCTGTTTCTTTAGTATGTAAAACAGGGAAGGAATTTACTGAGTCAGAACCATTTCTTTAGGAAGAGATTTAAGGCCACTTAGTGGATCACAAGCTGTACATGAGCCAGTGGTGTCAGATAGTGTCCATACACATTATAAACACACTCTCTATTCTATCACCCCTGTCATGACTGAAAACACCAAGCAGCAGCAGACCCAGTAAAGGCCCCATCAGAATTCTGCTTGATATATCCTTCCTGCTTAATAGTAGTGATGATGGTGGTTCTACACACACTGTACTATACATATATGTAAGGTTCTGATGTATTAGCTATAGTTCACTGCCCAGATGTATTCTGGACAGTGCGCAGCACTTTATTTTATTTTATTTTATTTTGTGAGCAATATATGTTTTGATTGATGTTCCAGTGTAGCCTACACAGCACTGAAACTACTTTCATTTATTATCTAAGTATTTCAAGGTAAATTTCATTGGCCTAATCCAAATGAAAATTTTCATTCTCTATTTCTCTAACCTAATTCAATTCTGGCAAAAAAATGGTCTAGGTCTCCTCTCAATTGCAAGACAGAGCAGATATTCTCATTGATTCCTCTTTGCATTGATACCCACATAATAAACATCTTTCAGCTTTTTTTTTTTCTTCTTTTTTTCTTTTTTTTTTTTTTTTCAATATGACAAATATGAGAAAATGTAGTCTTACTTTTCTGGTATTTTGAACAGGTTCAGGTTTGCTCAAGGCTGAGCTTAGAGCTCATCCCAGAGCCATGAAGAGTTTTTGCAGTTTTGAGGCCAAGCTGATAAATCGTGTCCACAGTGTCAGTCTATGCTGGGCACCCCTCTAGCTTTTCTCACAGGTTCTAATCAGCTCTGGGTGAAGACAAATTCAATTTTGCCTCTACTAGGAAAAAATAAAATAAAATAAAACACACAAACATAAAACACCCCTGTGCTGTCTGTCACAGGGAAAAACTGCACAGTTCACATAATTGAAGTCAGAATAGGATCGAAGCAGTTTATTGATTTATTAACAGCATGTAATTAACTTGCAATCAGTGAACTATATATTCAGGATCTGTATCAGCAAGACAACCGAAAAACCATGGTAATAGACAGAAAATGTTAATGAACACCTACAAATTTCTAAACAACCTTCAGAAACAAATTGTGAGAATTTCTAATCACACCCAAAGACACACAAACACTTATACACACATTCCCGTGGTTCCATGCCTCCCCCTTCCCCCCAGTGTATACCTCATAGGCTGTGTGGGTTGCCAGCACCCCTGTGGGGTGCAGTCCCTACATGGCCCCCTATCCACAGGAGATGCTGGTGCTCCAGCTGTACATGTGCCAGTGTGCATTCCTTCAACCCTCAACCTGTGAATCAGTTCTGTGTTTCTGTTATTCTGTGATTCAGTGAACATGTAGGGGAGAAACCCCTTCGTGTGGTAACACATGTGGACCTGAGGGTTCCCACTTGTCATTCCCCCGAAGTCCCATGCATGCACGTTGCTAGTGCTCAGGCCTTGTTGCCACCATTTGCCATTTGGGAGAACCCCTGAAAAGGTCAGCTGGTGTGCTGCTGGTGACAGAAAAGCTTTAGCACCCTTGCTCAACTTGTCAGTATTTATACTGGGAAAACCTGCACTGAGATCAGATTTTCATTATTTTTTATTTCTTTTTTTTCTTTTTTTTTCTTTTCCTTTTTTTCTTTTTTTTCCTTATTTTCCTTTTCCATATTTTCCTTTTCTTTTTCCTTTTTTTCTTTTTGTTTCTTTTTCTTTTTTCTTTCTTTTTTTTTCTTTTTTTTCTTTTTTCTTTTTTTCCTTTTCCTTTTCCTTTTCCTTTTCCTTTTCCTTTTCCTTTTCCTTTTCCTTTTCCTTTTCCTTTTCCCTTTTCCCTTTTCCCTTTTCCCTTTTCTTTTCCTTTTCCTTTTCCCTTTTCCCTTTCCCTTTCCCTTCCCCTTTCCTTTTCCTTTTCCTTTTCCTTTTCCTTTTCCTTTTCCTTTTCCTTTTCCTTTTCCTTTTCCTTTTCCTTTTCCTTTTCCTTTTCCTTTTCCTTTTCCTTTTCCGTTTCCTTTTCCGTTTCCTTTTCCGTTTCCTTTTCCGTTTCCTTTTCCGTTTCCTTTTCCCTTTCCCTTTCCCTTTCCCTTTCCCTTTCCTTTTCCTTTTCCTTTTCCTTTTCCTTTTCCTTTTCCTTTTCCTTTTCCTTTTCCTTTTCCTTTTCCTTTTCCTTTTCCTTTTCCTTTTCCTTTCCCTTTCCCTTTCCCTTTCCCTTTCCCTTTTCCTTTTCCTTTTCCTTTTCCTTTTCCTTTTCCTTTTCCTTTTCCTTTTCTTTCTTCATTTCTTTCTTCCTTCCTTTCTTCCTTCCTTTCTTCCTTCCTTTCTTTCTCTCTTTCTTTCTTTCTTTCTTTCTTTCTTTCTTAGATAAGAAACTAAGTAGTGGTTTTCTTTTAAAATAATTGGAAATTCTTGTAATTGAAAAAAATTGTTTTGTCAACTAACTGTTCTTTTAATATATTCTAATTCCCTCCAATCACAGTAAATCTCCACTCAATCACATAAATAAAATACTGTGCTAACATACTTTTTGTGTTGGATTGTCTTATTGCAAATCCCAAGATTATCCCAACTTTAAATTTATTTGAATTTTTGAATATGGAGAATTTCCAGAAGTCTGGAACATTTTCTGGGGTTGTTTTTCCAGTGATACCATACGTGGATTCTCATTAAAGAGAGGTAGTTTTTAAAATGTGGAAAAAATATATTCAGGGCACTTCCATCTGCATTAGAGCCTTCCTACCCCACACCAGCACACCTGGTTTTGTGATATTATTTCTACATTTATTGTTTTCTAGTTTCAGCAACATAATTTCTGCAGGTGTGCTATCTGTGAATTCTGAGCTTTGTACTTTTTGATCTACTTATCTATTTTCTTTTCATTTATTTTCCCTAGCAGGTCAGACAATTTTCCTGGCAACTTGCTGGACATGCTATTGTTGCTTTTTTTCCTTTTAAGTCTAAATTCATATTAGTGTCTTCCACCCCAGCAGTACCTGGGATAGACTTCTGTCTAACAGGCATCAAAGAGATACTTGCTGGTTTTAATTGTTATTATTTATTTATTATTATTATTAGGTAATGCTATTATCTATATGAATGGCAAATTAGGGAATGTAGTCTTGGCTTGAGGCATTGCTTCACTTCATCTATTTTACAACTCTCAACTAGTGATCATGTCACTGTATGATTAACAAGAATAGTGCAGGATTACATGGTGAACTATAATGCCAGAATATACTGTCATTGAAAAACAAACAAAAAGTGTGTCAAGAAACTAAAGTTATTAAGACCTATTGAATTGTTGCTTTTTACCAGGAGAGAGAAATCTCATTGATATACGAGGGTTGGAAGAAGTCAGATGTTTGAAACTGTTCTAAAAGAGTATGTTAGAAAGGCTAGTACCCTGCTGACCATGTGTGACTGGAAGTAATCTTCTGAGATTAAAGAAGTGAAGGGATCTAAACCAATAAAATGCTCAATGATTTCAATCCCCACTTACGTCATTAGAGTCAAGAAGGTCAGTCAAACTCAGTATGTCAGAAATTCAGAACCAAACTCATAGGGAAAAATACTTCCTTAGATAAGGTTAGTCTGTATAGCACTCTATGAGGCAAATTAAGAGCTTGGATCTTTAGGTCCAGTAGTAAATAAATATATTGGTGAAGATCTCCAATAAAAGTGAGTGTATAGTTCCTTATAAAAGGGGCTGCACAAATGCATAGTAATGGTTTATCTCAAATATAAACATTTCACAGTCTAAATAACTGTACTGCTTTTGATTGGGATAGCATTAATTTTGTTCATAGCAGACTGTATGGTGCTATCTTTTGGATTTTTGAACAAAACAGTCTTTATAATGCACCTATGCTTTAGCTATTTCTGAACAGTGCTTGCACAATGTGATGGTTTTCTCTGTCTCTCCCACTGCATGAGATGGGAGGGGACACAGCTGGGACTGCTGACCCAAACAGACCAAACGGATATTTCATGCTGTATGATGTCCTCAGCAATCAAAGCTTGGGGAAATAAAGAGAATGGGAGCACATTTGGGATTATGGCGCTTGCTTTCCCAAGAAACCTTTATGCACAATGAGCCCTGCTTTCCTGGAAATGGCTGAACATCCGCCTGCTGATGGGAAGTAGTGAATGAATTACTTGTTTTGCTTTGCTTGCACGCGCAGCTTTTGCTTTACCAATGAAGCTGTTTTTATCTCAACTCACAATTTTTCTCACTTTTACCCTTCTGGCTTTCTTCCCCATCCCACTGGGGGAAAGTGAGCAGGTCGCTGTGTGGGGCTGAGCTGCCTCCTGGCGTTAAACCACAACAATAAGGCAAAATAATGATAGTTTGATTTCCTGCTTTTTAGAGATGGTAAAGGGATCCAGAAAGAGAAACTAAACTTTAAAAGGATCTAGATACCTTGTTATGAAAATACAATGCTGGATTTCATGCTGCGCATGTCAGGAAGGGAAGAGACGCAAAATTTAACCTTTGAAGCAAGGGACAGTTTAAAATATGGGAAAAAAATAAAAAATAACCAATAGTAAAGATAGACAATAAGAAATGGTAAGGAGTAGAAAATTTCTGAAGCCTTACCTCACTTTTTTTAGCAAATGAGTCCAACATTTTCAGCAAATGAGTGCCAACATAACCAGAGTGGCTGAGTAAACCCCAGTTATCCTATAGACAAAAAGCAGCACAGCAAGGAGCTGTTTCGCTGTGCATGAGGTCCTCTATATTGTTACAGGTTTTGCGTCCCAGGTTTGGTACTGGCATATCTTGACTAGCCTAGGGCTTTCACTCTTTATTTGGAATTTCTAATACAGCCTAAAGGGATGTATAAAAGGGATATATAAGAGCTTATAGCTGGCATGGTCTGGGGGACCTCCTTAGCTTTGGGACAGTAGTGCAGAGAGTGTGCTGGAGAGTGGTGATCCATGTGAATATGCCTGAATGGGTTTTGCTCCTTGTAGTCTGACACTAGCCTGGTTAACAGAGACTCCTTGGGACACAGAACTGCCTACAGATCAGCCTTTGTGAATAATTTGTGTTGTTTTTGGCAGAATCTCTCTTCCTTTCATGAAACTGTGACAGATATCTGGGCAGAACAGGGCTCTTCTGAGCTGGTGCTGGATTACCAGAGGAAAAATACCCATTTGTTCATGTACACTCTTAATGTTTACCTACATCTCTACCTAAAAAAAGTGCTGGTTACATTTGCTAATTTTTTAAGGGAATTAGAGACTTAATCATCTTCTTGAGCTGTGGAGTTGTTTATTTTGAAAGATGGATTCACAACCCTCAAGGTTTTCCTGAGCTTTCCTATTCTTTTTCTTTCAAAAGCTACAGAAAATCATTCTTTCAATCAACCATCTTGTGGAGATGCTGTCCCTGTCTCTTCATCCAATGTTTCAGGTTAATGAAGCACTGAAGATGTGGAAGACCTACATTCAATAACTACATTTGGCCAATAGGATACAAGTTCCATTTTAAATGAAAGGTCTAAACAATAAGTCTTGACTTAATTAGAAAGGAGAAAAAGTAATAGGAAAACTGTTCCTCCTTGAGAAGCTGTTCCCTTTCATGTCTGAACTCTATATTCATTTTACCAAAGTGGTAGTGAGCTATTTCGAAAGAGAAGAAAAAGAATTCCTAGATTAATAAGGCAAGGAGTAAAGCAATCTTCCAAGGTCATTGTTTGTGTATTACACAAAAGAGAGTCAACAGATAAATTAATTAACTGTCATTCAGAAAATGGATTAGTGTTCAGGTCTCCACAACCAAAACTACATCATGCCATAGCTACGTCATTAAGCTTGCCGTGCTAGCAAATTATGCTTGCTTTTTGTGGCCCCTTGCATAACTAATTTTTCTGTATAAAAAGGAATGACTTCGAAGAGAGACTGACAGGTCAAATCTATCCCTGCTTCAAGGCCTGGATAAATACTTCAATTTTTGGAGTACTCCCTGAGAGTTAGAGAATCTGAAATACTTCAGACAAGGAAGATCACATCTTCAGTGACTACTTTAATCCCTGATTGCACAGATAAACTACTAGGGAGGTAGCAGCTTGAAACATTGTTCTTTCTTTCTCTTGTTTTCCTTTTAATTCTTTTTTTTTTTCCATATATATTTATTTTGTGTTTGTAAGGTCTTCTAAAGCTTTAGATGTATTCAGGTAATGCCTCCTGGATTGGACTGCACTTGCAGTTTTAGAGAAGGAAGGCTTTGTCTGTAGACCTGATTTTTTTTCATTTTCAGTTTCACTTTGACCTTCCTGTTACTATCAGGACTTGGGCCGATATGAACCTAGGCAAATTTGTGGGTGAAATACACAGTGCTAAAAGGATATCACAGTCAGGCAGAAGATTGAGTTGGTTGTAGAAACCTGACTTCATCAGTTGGACTTGGTGTTTAAGGTCTTTTATGTTGTTATCCTTTAGTAACTTACAGAAGGATCATAAAGGGATCCGAAATAATCAAGAACTGGAGTCGTACTTTCTTCATGCTATTGCCATTTTTTCCCATCATGCCATCTTTTCCATTTCAATTAATTATTGTTGACCCTAGACACAGCTAGAACAAATATAAATGAATTCAATATACTTAAGCTCCAGTCCCCAATTTAAGTATTACTCTGTTAATTATTCAATCGATTTATTTTTTTGTAAAATAATTTGATATGATTCGCCTAAGAAGAAAACCCCAGAAAGATAAAGAAAGCAGGAGAGGGAACATTTAGCCCAAACTAGATTAGCATGTACTATTTTCCTTTGGGAGTAAGAATAAAATAATTGTAAAATAGTGTTTATAATTATCACATTGGATAAAGGTCAAACAAAAGCCAAGCTTTATTGTAATAGCTTCATTTCAGAAATTAAAGGGAAATCAATACAATTCATTAATAGTGATTTAGGGCTTTGGATCTCTCTGAGGTACTTATAGGGCCCCCATTAACACAGTATCTGAGCACTTTCTAATCTTTAATGTATTTATCCTCCCAACACTGCTGCAACCTAGGTTTCTAATCCTCATTTCATTTTGCATTGGAGCATATCCCAAAAAGTGGGGGGAATTGTAAATGAAGGAGAGAAATTTAATCATCGCTTGTCCTAGGACATTCTGTCATTAGTAAATCATTGAAACATATAATGACAGAATAAAGCAGGTAGGACGAGTCCTCAGGAGGTCTCTAGTCCAACATTCTGCTCAAAGCAGGGTCATCTGAGGGGTCAGACCAGGTTTCTCATGGCTTTACCCAGCTGAGCCTTGGAAATCTCCAGTGATGGACACTGAACTGAATCTCTGGACATCCTGTACCAAAGCCTGATGGTACACAAATGCAGCAAAACTATACCTGTACTTCTCCTGTACAAGGTGTATATATATATATATGTATATTTTTCCCCCCTCAGGTAATATGGCTGATACTTATATAATCCCATGGAGCTCCAGTAGAGAGAATGAAATTGAGTTTTAACCTATAAGTAAGAATTACTATGTAAGGGTCTGCATCAATTCTGTGTCCTTTCACTTTTCCCTAGCTTAAGGTGGAGGTGCTGCTGTTTGACTTCTCCAGATTCCTTCTGTAGGTATTTTCTTTCCCTATGTACCAGCCTTAGTATTTAGGGCTGAAAATTATAGGGTGCAGTTCCAGTCACTGAGATTTAGGCATCATAACTCTGAACAGGGCAAAGCTCAAGTATCCTTAAGGAAATGGCTTGCCTGTTGGGAAGGATATTGCCCACTAAAGCTGGTTGGAAGAGAATGCTGTGCTGTGCAGAAGTTCACATTTCCTTGTAATGACTAGTTGGAAGTCTGACTTTGAGCAAAGCCAGTTTTTGACACATCATGAAGACAAAGAACCTTGGAAATATGTCTGTGATAACTGGAAAATATAAACACACTGCTTCTTTTTGCAGACTTCAATAATGCATAAAACTTAAAGGGAGATTCGTTTGATTTAGGATAATAGCTTACTCTGATGTGTTTGTAATTTTCAGAACAATTCTATTACAAAGCAAAATGAAATGAAAACATTATAGAACTTGGAGGAATATTGATACTTCAAAACACCTCCCTAAGCATATGACCTATTTTGGTTTGTTTATTTGTCTCTTTTTACGTTCTAAAGCACAGAAGAATTTGTGGTTCAAGAGCCAGTCTTGCAATTTGTGGAGAACTAAACAAAATTCTGATAAGACGTCAAACTGTGATTGGTATCTAGAATGAAAAATGTCCAAAGATACACTTGAAACTAATCCTTGACAAATGCAATTAGAATTTACTAAGGCAAGGAAATCTCACAGATCAAATTAAAGCTTAGATCTGATGAAGAAAGGCACAAAATGCTCCAAGGTGAAGTCCACTGAAAGCAGAAGCCAGAGCAGAATATACTTTGGCAAATAAGGTAATATGATACAGAGCTTTAGTAAAAGGAACTGCATTGGATTTTTGCAATTACAAGGGTAAGAAAGCAGTCAGAATACACACAACGTGGACTAATGGAATGACAGTACTACATTTAGCTCTGAGGAATTTTTTATAGAAGAATGAGGTTATAGCTAAAGATGGATGAAGTAGCAGTCACAGAACAAACAGAGAATTTATTAACTTTAAGATACAAATGTTCATAAGCCAATATGTCACAGAAATTACAATAGCAGCACAGGAATAAATAAATAAATAAATAAATAAAATAAACCAACAAACATCAGTAATAAGAGGTGAACATATAAAACATAGGTATCAAAGTGGTAAGTATCCCTCCAAGAAGTCAAGTAGTATCTTTGGGTAAATTATGAACCTGGGAAAAATACAGTACAATTTGGAACTGCAGCAAGAGCAAAAATACCTTGTATGTAGGGGAAAATATATCAAATCTTTTGTGTTCTCGGAGTGTACACTTGTTGGAGAGATGAAAGATCAAAAGAAAAGAGGAAGAATTTGATTAAAACTTGTAATATGAAGAAGTTTTCAGAAGCACACATTCAGAATCCTATATTTTTGGATGATGTATATTTATTTTAGAAGTATACTTACATTTCAGAAGCAGACAGGTATAGTTGGTGAGGAAGGAGTATTGGGCATCTGGTCCACTGCTACTGGTCAAAATTTGGAATCTAGACACATTTCTAGAACCTGCAACTGAGCAGATGACAGAGGAGAGTCAGACTTTGGGAACAAATTAGAAGACTCACCTAACTGCCCCAAAATTCTCGTGTAACTAGCTAAGGAAATGCAATTACTGCTATTATCTGTGCAATTTAATTGTAAGAGATCCACCATACTTACAACCCAACTCACTCACCCAGCAATTTGTTACAAGACTTACCTGTTCCTAAACCATATCCTTCAAGCTGTAAAAAAAGACCAGATTACCCGAAAAGAAAGCTTTTCTTGCTAAAATGAAGACTCAAAGGACAAATAGATTTGTGAAAGAGGAATAAAAACAGATAAAATCTAATGGTTCTTTATGAGCATCTACAATTTAAACAGAACAATCCCTTCTGCAGGAAGGGAAGCTGGACGATTCTTTTTTTTTTTTTTTTTTTTTTTTCCTTCCCACACTCACACATATTTGATACCCCATTGTCCAGATAGTGTATTTCAGAAGGTCACATTTTTTTTCCTGCACACAATATGTTGCACAGAAATGCAATAATTTTTTGATGATACAGAGGATAGTGAGATCAAGACAGATGATGTTTTTCATGGTAGAGGTTGAAAAGTGGTACAAGAGCATGACCAGAGGTTCCAGTCAACACTGAAAGAGGCAGAATTGCTGAGTTAGCACAAAACTGTGAAAAAAGGTAACGTGTAATACAACTTGGAGAGGAGTTGACACAGCAAGGTGCACACAGAGATCACAGGTAAAGTTCTGCAATCAGCAATCTCATCCCAGCAGGCAACGGAAGGATGCAAAAATTCCTAGAAAGTACAAATAGCTACAAAGTAAAACATTTGCATTAGAACAGGACTCTATAAATGATGTCCAGTGGACACAGGATTCAGTTCTTAATGTGGGGTATGGGAAACCAAAGGAGTTGGTTAATAAACCTGCAGTTGTGAGAGACCATAAAGTCTGTATTGTCCATAGACTTCACTGAAAATAAAAGTGATATCCCTTTTTTAAATCAATATAGAAAAAAATGGAAAGAAGTGACTTATGCATCGGCATTAAAAAAG
This sequence comes from Anser brachyrhynchus, assembly GCF_964034855.1. Taxonomy (NCBI): domain Eukaryota; kingdom Metazoa; phylum Chordata; class Aves; order Anseriformes; family Anatidae; genus Anser; species Anser brachyrhynchus. The sequence continues at coordinate 117,741,171 of NC_137696.1, read as the reverse complement.
GAAAAAAAAAAAAGGATGCTACAGTTCTCAAACAATGAAAAAAGCCTTTAGCTTATGTATACAAAATTATTTATGATAAACAAATTCATCTGGAACTAGACATAAAATACTATTGCCTTCTAAAAAGGGTTGCTAAAATAGCTTTTGTTTGTGAACATAATATCTATAGTATATATAATATTCTATATATGTTTATGCTATATAAATACATATATGTGTGTAGTAAATATGATGTGTGTTTCTTTTGAAGGTAAATATACTATTTGTATGTATCTACACACTTATACATGTTTCACATATACATATAAATATGCCCTATTATATGTTTATACATTCTTACTGCATATGCATGTATGGCCACACAGAAGCATAGATATCACGGATTCATAGAGAGAGGGAAAAAAAAAAAGAATAAGACTAGAGGTCTCCTACTCCAATGCTCTGTTCAAAGAAAGGTGAATGTCAAAATAAGACTAGGTCTTGCAGAGCTTTAGAAATGTGTAAGAGCAGATTTCAGAAGAGCCTCTTTGGGCTATATGTGACAGTAATTAACAGTTCTCATTGGGAATATTTTTTGCCTTGTGGCCAACTCAAATTTCCCCTTTTGCCCCTTGTTCTCATAGCATCTTGTCTATATATATTGCACCTTTGAGAAGAGCCTTATGCTGTCTCCTCTACAGCCCATCATTAGGTCATGGGAGAAAATAATTAGATTACCCCTTAGTCTTCTCTGCTTCAGCCTGAAAATAATCAGCCTCTAAATCATGTACTACAACCTCCTAAGCATGCCCCTACTGTTTCCTTTGAATACTCAGTTTACAAAGTGAATTCAAACCTGACTGAAACTTGGTGGTTACTGACACACTAGCGCATTTGAATAATGAGTTTATGAGCAACATACAATATAAATATATATATAAGTATCTTAAAATATATTAACATAAAAATAAAATAGCATCTATTTCAATCTGGTTCTACTGCATAGAACACTATCAAAAGTAAGCCTTGACCTCTACTGACTATTAAGGGGAAAAATGGGATATTGTTTAATTCGTTTAAATTGGGTATTTGGGTATTGTTTAATTTGACGACATTTTTGTGTTATGAGGAAAATGCATTTGAATGCTATACCAAGATCATTATAAAATCAAAATCCTTTAAAATCTCTGATTCATTTGCAGTAGTAGCAGTATTGTTAAAGCTGTTAATGTTGTTAGCAACATGCTTAACTCTGTTAAGGTTCACAGATAGCTGGAAAAAAAAATCTTCAAAGAATTAAAAAAAAAAAGTTCAGGAAAAGAAATTAGACATTTTCATAATGTTTGGAGAAAATATTTACACTTGTCCTTGATCTTTATTCTCACTTTCTTGAGAAATCCTAAGTAAAAGACATGATTTCCAAAGTAGTGATCACCCATGCCACATCTATAGCAGACTAATAAAATTAAAATCTGGCAGTGGTCCATAGAATGACAAGACAACAATCTCTATCTTGTGTCATCTAGTAAGCTTGTAGAAAATGGTGTCAAAATAATAAAGTGCTTACTAAAAAGAGGTTGCAAACTCTGTGTTTAGTGCTGGTAAAATACAGAACATAAGCAATGATGCATAGGTTCCCTCCGTAGCTGTTTTGTTCATTAGAAAATTGACAGCAAAAACAGTAATGTTATTGTTTTTGCTTAATCTTAAAAACAGATTTTAAGTCTTGAAGACTTAGACACAACAAAGATAAAGTACCAAAAACTAACACGTTTTGAGGTGACTGATTTGAATCCAGGTCTTCAGAATGATTGCTTGTCAACAAACTAAATTCACATTATCACAAGAGATAGCCCTGATGTTTGTATTCTAGATAAGGACACACTGTGAAAGAATGGGTATCATTGCTTCAGACACAGAAAAGACAGCAGAATCTGTAAGCCCTCTTTCTCAAAGAGCCCTCTAGCAGAAGCCTAACACCTAGGACAAGTCAGTCTCAGGACATAGATTCAATCAGAATTAAATCATAGAATCATACAATAAGTTAAGTTGGAAAAGACCTTCAAGATCATCAAGTCCAACTTCACTTTACCATGTCCTTTAGTGGCACATCCACACATCTCCTAAATACTTCCAGGTATAGGGACTCTACCACTTCCCTGGGCAGCTTCTCTGTGTCTTCACTGGAATTTCTCTTCATGAAGAAATTCTTACTAACGTCCAATCTAAACCTCCTCTGGGGCAACTTCAGATACTTTTCTTGGGCCCTCTCATTTGTCACTTGAGAAAAGAGACTGACAACCTGCTAGCTGCAACCTTCTTTCAGGTAGTTTTAGGGAATGTATAAAATGACCTAGTGCTGCTTGAAAGCACTGCTGCTCACGCACTAGAGGAGTTCCAACTACGCAATCTTAGCTTCAATTTACAGTAGAGAATATATGAATACTAGTTAGTGGGTGGTGTGTGTTTTTGAACTATTTTATTTGCCTGGTCGTCATTGTCTGGTTCCAACCTTTGTACAGCTGGTGAGAGAACAGGAAGGGAATTGCACCTTCGAGCAGTGGTTCTCATTGCTACTTGGAGCTGCTCTGTATTGCCAGGAGCTTGTAATACACAAAAGTAATACTGAACCTGAAATACATCCACCAAGTTTCTTGGCAATCTCTTAACCACACATTGCTAGAACTTTCACAAAAGGGAAAAAAGATAATTCAATCCAAATCCTTGATTACTGCTTAAACTATTACAAAAGCCTTCCAGCCTGATTTTGTTTGGACTTTAAAGTGGGACAGAGGTGGAATTTGCTCGAAGGACAATATTTCTTTGTATACTTCTTCTTTATCACTCTCATTTATAAAGAAACAGATGACATAAAATCTTTGCATTCCCATTTATACAGAGAGATTTTTTCCAACAACCTGTGCTTGGAAAGAGAATGGGAACAGTGATTCTACTCACACTCTTTTTCTATGAATAAGGGTAAAGGACCCTCTTTAGGTAAACACAATAATATCAAATACCAAAACCAAAACAACAGCAACAACAACAACAACAACAAACAACAATGATAAAACAAACAAACAAATACTAAACTGGAAATCATTTAGTTCATTTGCATTATTTCTAGCTGAAGTGATGGGAGAAAATAACTAATCTTTATTGTTTTGTTGTTTTGGATTAGAGATGTGTGCAAATACTTGATTTAGTAGTGAAATTTTTTGATTTATGTTCTACTGAAGATAAATGTTGTAACTTCAAAATTAGGCAGCATTATGGAAACAGATGGGATTTGAAATGAAGAACAATAAAGTTAACTTCCAGCATAGAAAGACTGCATGTCAGCTCTCTAGCTAACTTTTCAGGATCATTAATAAGAATTACAGCATTCTTAAATATGCAATCTCAATGCATCACAGCTTCCTATGGGCATCTTCTGTAATGCAAGCTTTATGGATCAAGCACTGGTTTAATATCTGTGTTCTGCATGCTGTTAAGAACTCTGCTGTTATTGAACAAAAATACAAGTGGAAAAAATGTAAAGTTGTGCCTCTATTGGCCTAATCATGATTAAGGGCAAGGGTAAGAATGTGTCTACAGATGGATTTTGAGATTTGTTGTTCCACTTGAAAATATGAGGAAAATATTGTTACTGAACTAGGCCAAACATGCGGATGAAAAAGATCTGTAGACATGACGCTGATTTGGCTAACGTGGCTAGAAGCAGACCAGTCCAGTGGAGTTCTCCTTGTATTTATTTCTGTCTCCATCCAACAAAGCAGGAGCTGATGTTTAGCTTCAGTCACACAGACAGTCCCATTTTCACAGGCATTGTGGAGTGGCGGAGGGGTGGAATGAATGTCTGTGGAGAAAGGTTTGCCAGGTTGTCAATTCGTACAGTCTCAGGACATATTTATAGGTTTTCTAAGCATTAAATTTGCAAAAGCATCACATCTGCATTTTAAGAGTCACTTTCAGTAATTGTCAGGCTTGTTGCAAGTGCACCAATCATATGCAGTCACACTTGAACTTTCCCAAAAGCAAAAAATCTGAAGAAAGCATTATTTTCTAAGACTATATCTCTGGACTACTGGAAAAGATGGAAAGTAGGTTCTTTGTCCCTTTCCTGTCAGTACTAGCAACAAAAGGCTTTCATGAACCAACCCTGTGTCTTCATGGAGACAAATACAAATACCAGCCAGGTTACAAAATACTACAGAAAAATAACACTTTATGGCCAAAAGAAATAAAACAATGAACAACTGAAATTATGAGAGATTAACAAGAGAGAGAGAGAGGGTGAATGCCTAGCTCTTTAACACAGTTAGATAGGAGGATAGGATATCTGAAAAGAGAATAAGTGAGAGAAACAGATCAAAACAAATCTTTCTGAAAGAGGACAACATTCTAAAGGAACTGATCCTAGTGGCAAATCAAAGTAAAATCTGCCTGAGTCACTGAGGAATAATTTTAACCTTTATTTTTTTCCAGTGATCTTGAAAACCTAAGGTCTGTAGGACACTGGTAGTTTGTTAAAAATATATCTCAACTAGGTCCACAATGTGAAAGCCATCACAAATATAATAACTACAGGTATTTTTATGACGAGAATATTTGGTGTGTGTATATATAATTGTATACACAAGTATACGTATGTATATATGTATACATATATATAAAGTAGCCTTCAACTAAAGGAAAATTTCAATAACGTTGATTTGCCATGACAGAATTGATCCAAGCTATCTGCTACTAGTTTCAAAACCATTAACTTTCCTTGCTACATTTTAAAATATAATTTTCTCAGTGGGTTCATATAACTATTTCTGATTTCTGAGGGAGACTTTGGGAATGTTTTTGTGAATCAATTTTTATTTCTTGTTTTATCAATTAATGTTATCATAACTGAAATTAAGGGCCTCTCTTGTATCTATTTACTGTTTGTATTGCGGTAGTATCTAGAAGTCCCAATTACAAGTCCATATAAACCTATATTTTATTTTGTACAAACACATATTTAAAAATGGTACCTGACCCAAAGGATTCACTGTCCAAGTAATTCTACTGTGCATAAGGCATTTCATACATTTAGCTATGGGATTTTATTAGTCTGGGCTACAATATTGATTTAAGCACAGGCTAGAAAAAATCACTTTGTTTCCCTGCTTTTTCTGTATCCCTAGAATGAGAGTAGTATAGTATTAACTCATCTTTCCCGAGAGAGTGCCAGATAAAATCATTACTGGATTCCTGTTTTGAGATTTAAACTTGTTAAAAAGGGTATAAATTTTAGGGTTTGTGATTATTAACTGTTGATAATCAGTTGCCAAAACCAATTTGTACAAGGCATGTATGCGATAATAATAATAATTACATTTTTGACACATATTGAGGTTTGGGAATTTATTTTTATTCTGCATATTTATAATTTCTTGTTTTCCACACATAATAGAGCTATTCAAAACCCACAGGACTTCAATGTCAGTATTCCATACTTTAGGTAAGACTTTCTATTGCTCTTTTTTTCCATTTTCTTTACTTCAAAAAGAGCCGTCAGAGTCAATATTGTCTCCTGAAATAACATTTTTCTGAAGTATTTGTACTTATTTGATTTATGTGTTTCTGATATTTTTGTATTTTATCTTCTTCTTGACTGGACAAAACTTTCCTCTGATCTAATCATAAAATCCACTGTTAAAACTCTTCAGCTGACTTCAGATGTGGTACTTAAAAAAATAAAATAAAAAAATCCCTGCTTGTCTTACTTTGTTTATCTCTCTGTGTATTTCTGTGCTACTGCCTTTATATAAAAAAAAATAATAATCACATTTATAGTAAGGACTAGGTACAGTGTGCTTTCTTTTGAATAGGTTATTTTCAGCATAATAATCTCGTGATTTACCAATATTCTGTGGAGCAAGGGGAAAATGTGATTGTGAAGGGCATGATGATGATTCAATTGGTTTTGTGGCCACAATGCATGTTTTCCAACAGGCATTTCAGCATTTGTTCTATCTTTGTATACATTATCTACTTGTACTGTATATTCAAAAAATTCTGCTCTGTAGCAGCAGTAGGCTTTCTTTCATATGAGTAATTGTCAAAGTTAGGAGTGTATGAAGGACTTGCCTGACCAGTGTTCAGTGCCAGCTTTGTATGACACCTCTCCCTCCAGAATCCTTGAGAGGCCTCTCTCCTTGCTATTAATGTACAAAACACTCACCTTAGCATGAAGAATTTGTGTGATGCTACTTCCCATTATGCCTCCTATGATGCCTCTCCTTCCAGCTTGTATTTATGGACAGCTCATCTTACATCAGTGCATGCTTGTTTCCTTCTCCATCAAAAGGTTTATATTTCAACTGTTTGTTTCTTCTTGCTGTTCCATCTTAATTTAATCAAAAAGCTTATATTAGGATCCACCTAAAGGATAAAAAAAAGACTTGACTTCGCTAACCTAAATTGAAATAGAAATCATTATCTGGAAACACACCTCCCACTTCACAGACTATAGGATTAAGTAAAAGGCGTTGGTCCTGTTCTGTCCATGTGCAACATTTTGCATCTCACTTAAAACATAGGCTCCAGACCTCCAGTTCCACCTTTCTGGGATCACAGAGTGTGCTCTCCTCTTCAATGTCTTGATATTCCACATTGTGCCTTAGGGACATAAAGCATACATCTGTACTAGAAAACTATATGAGGCAGAGCAGAGCAGAATTATTGGCACTTGATAGCGGAATTTTAATTTTTAGAATGTTCTCTAGAATGATTTTCACCAATTAGCTTACATTCAAAAAATACCATGCAAAATTTAGCTATACGTATGCAAGCTAGTACAGACTACGTCAGTTGTTCTCAGAGCCTGAGAAATGCCCAGGGCCCACTTTATTAAAATGGCACAACAATAATGTAGGCAAGAATTTAGTTTTGAATAGGAACATATCATTTTCTGTGTGAGTTACATCTTTGCATTAGCACGTGCTACTGTTGAATAGACAGAAACAACAAGAATGAAAGGGGTTTACATAAGTACCTCATTGTATGGACTCTAATATTATCTTAACAAGGTGCCTATTACTCAATAATAGATGTTACAAAGCAGTAACCGAGAAAACAAACAAACAAACAAACAAAAATCCTTCATATTTGAAAAAGAGGTAATGAAACAGTAAAAGTATTGTTTTATGGTGACCACTGGAAAAGGTTGAGAAGGTTATTCTCTTTGAGATTGGCAGTGATAATTGATGTAAAGAGAACTACTTACCAGTTTACCAAATTTGAATTTCAAAGTTGGATCACTGGGACTGGCAAGATTTTAACAATGCAGAATAAATATTTTCTGGCTAGACTTAATCTGTAACATGCCCTGACCTAAGTCAGGTGGGTGATATATGAAGTTTGCATGTAAATTAACTTAACAGAAAATTGCTTGCATTTCTCCTCACAATTTCAATGTGAAAGCATACAAAAGTGCAGAAGCTACACAGCTGAGGTCTAGCTGCAGTGGAGATGAAGCAGTTTCAAGCAGAGAAAAGTTAAATGTAAGTTAAATGTAAGTTAATGTGGCTGGAGGTGTCCATAGGGAAAAAAAAAAAAAAAGAAAAAAGAAAAAAAAAAGCTACTGCAATAAGCTACTGGACATTTTCTTGCTACAGACTTCAGCAACTGGGATGATATCTGCCAAAAAGATCTGGATGTGGCTGGGACAAAGTTCTCCCCACAGCAGCCCATACAGTGCTATGCTTTGTACTTGTGTCTAGAACAGGATTGATACAGCACTAATGTTTTGGCTGCTGCTGAGCAGTGCTGGCACAGCATCAGCCCTGTCTCTGTACTGCCCCCTGCCTCGCAGTAGGCTGGGGTGGGGAGGGGACACAGCCAGGACAGCTGACCCCAAATGACCAAAGGGATGTTCCATACCATATGTCATCACGCTCAGCAATAAACATTAACAGAAAGGCAGAGGAGGAAAGGGCAATCATTATGAAGGTGTTTGTCTTCTGAAGCAACCACTAATCTATACTGAGGCCTTGCTTCCCAGGAAGTTTTTTGTTTGTTTGTTTGTTTGTTTTTTCCCCTTTATTTCTGTCCATGGCCTTCACCTTTCTTTCCTTAAAACAGCTTTTATCTCAATCCACAGGGTGTTTTTGTTTATTTGTTTTTATCTTATTTTCCCCTCTGGTCCTGCTGATGGAGAGAGCAGCTTGGTGGTTACTTTGCAACCAGTGAAAGTTAGTTAACCCACAACACACTACTGAGGTTATATTTTTTCTTGAAATGAGTGATTCAACAAAAGTGGACTTGAAAGTCTATGCTTCATATTGCATAGCATTTTGTATGGCCTGATGGCTGGATACAAACTGATATGATGCAATGCTCATGTTACATGATAACAGATTTCTAGGGAACTGTTTATTTATTTGTTTGTTTATTTTGTTGGTTTCTGAGCACCATGAGGGCTTTAACTGTCTCTTCTTATTGTAAGAAAATATTAATTCTGACCCACTCACGATTGACTGTTAAAATACTTTAAAAGGTGTTATGATAAATAAAACATGATGTTTTTCATCATTTCTTGTTCGTCTTTTCAATTAGCACATTGGTGTGGATAAGGCACAGTGAGAAGTCAAAGATGTAGGATGACCCAGGCAACTGGGTCAATCCAGCAGTTTCCACTAGCTATTTTTATGTAGCAAAAAAAGATTACACAGAGGAACAAATGTCATCGATTATGTCTATTTAGTAGTTAAAAGCCTTTACGACTTGTACACCATGGCACAGTAAACTGTGAGAAGGAAATTGGCTTCCTGTTCTTTGCAATAGGTGAAAATATGAATGTCGAGTTTTAGCACAGTGTTATTTATGCACTAATATCAAAATTACAGCTATGTGCTGCGTGTGTCACTTCACAGTTGGAAATCAAATTATATTCCTGCTGGAATATTGGCACATTGGTATCAGCTATAGCAGCTGCTTTGCCTTCTCTGACTTTTCTTACTGTTGCTGCTAATGAATAAGGAGGCTGCTGTTGCTGCTCTTAACAGCACTGTTTTTCTCCACACTTGAAAGGCAAGCAGACAGTCTGGGTCTTCTCGTGGCGCAAAAGGAAAGGAACATTTAATTGCTGCTGAAGTGCTTGTACAAAAGGTCACCAAACAATGTAAGTTCTTATTTGGTACTGAACTTTGAAGTGAAGAATTATGGATTACAAAAAGGATTCAGCAGTTTGTTGATGTGCCAGATCACTGATATATAGAAATGAAGGAGAAAGATAAACTCGATGGGAGTTTCCTAGGAGGCCAGGAACAAGTTTACCAACCATATAAAGGTGTTCATGAAGCGCATTTAAAAAAGCCATTAAAGCATTTCATCTGTGGCCTAACAAAAGCACGGAAAGAGGAGCACTGTGCAACTGAGTATGCAGAAGTTGTTGGTTTTAAACCTAGAAGAGTCATGCATTGACAATGACGCAACTTCTCAAAGGAGACATGAGGAACTAACATATACATACTTAAGTACTTACAAGGCTTCCAAATCCATCTTCTAATCTTAGCTCCAGGGGATAGTGGATATGTAGGAAGTCTCTACTCCTCTAACAAAAAAACAGACTTTCTGGTGGTAAATCAATGATTAATTAAAAACACAGACTAGCTTCATCTTGCAAACAATAATGTGTTAGATATGACAAAAGATAAATTGAGATTATTTACAAATATCTAATTTTAAATTCATGTCTAACATAAAAAGAAACCAGCTCCTTCCCTAAGGGATTTTGCCTGTTTCACATTAATAAAAAAATCATTTGTCTAATCAATATCATGATATCACAAACTTTGTCTTCTGAGGTTAAAATTTATTCCTGAAATGAAGAACAGATCCTTTTTCTTTTTTTTTTTTTTTAGATATTGATTTTATTTTATTTTATTTTTAATTGGTTTCTCTGTCACTGTGGTTTTTTTTATTATTACTTTTTTTTTTTTACTTCATTGTCATTACTCTTGTTTTGCTCAGGAGTCTAGATACATGATTGATATGTGATGTGCTCTGCATGTTCGCAAAAGACATTTTCAGAAATAAAGGGCTTATTTCATTTCCAGAGCAAATCAGTCCCTCAGCTTCTCCACCACACGTACTTTTCCCTTGCTTCTTTAAGTGTTTTCTCTGCTCAAGAATTTTGTATTATGCATAGTATCTTGGTAACATGCAAAGAAAGAAAAGCAAGATTTTTATTTAGTTTTTATAAAAGCTGAAATCACTGGCAATGTTCTGATTTCCACCATGTGACATTTAATATAAAAACTTTAAGAGAAAAGTGAGACAACTATCACTTTGTATGCACCATCTCTACCACAAATAGGTTGATACAATTCTGACTTTTAAAGATGTCACACATGTTTAGCAGAAATAGCTTTGCACATTCTTTGTGTTAGTGTTCTGAAAGTAAACTTCAGGACATAACAGTTTTGTTTATTGTATAGTGTATTGTGCAACTTCTCCTTTGTGCTTGATACAAAATATGAAAAAAAAAAAATCAGAAAGAAGACTTTGTTCCATTAACTCAAAAAAGCCAACACGTAGTACAGCTTCAGCACTTGGTATTAATCATAGTCCTGGTCATCGCATTTCTATAACCGTCTTCACTTCTGCCTTCTCCCATTTTACCACACCATTCATGGATATTATTCAGTGTTTCCAACCAGACAGGGTCATCGCATTTGATGTATGGCATTATCCCACAGTATTACATCAGTAATTACATGAGTAAACGTAGTCTCCGAAGAATTCAACTTAACTTTAAATGAATGAAATGATAGCCTATGGATTTTTTTTTTAATTTTTTATTTTTATTTGGTCAGAAAGCAGCAGTTCTATTTCACAATAATTTGTTTATCTTTCAGTCAAGACATCTGCACCTAAAAAGCTTCCCCTTAAAACAAAACATGCAAAAACTGGGAAAATAACAACCCACTGAATTGCAAGGAAGTCCGTAGTACTTACTAATATTCACCAGTGGCTGAAATGTTATTGTATTTAAGTACTACGTAATTTGGCAGTAGGTGGAGCTCGTGAACATCCGGTTTATATCCAGAAATTTGTAGGCTTCAGTAGTAGGGTACTGAAAGAGCTGGTTGATGTAATGTAATTTTTCAAAAGTCTTGGGAATCTGGAGAGGTCCCAGGTGACTGGAAGCTCGTAAATGTTGTCCCAATTTTCAAGAATGGCAAGAAAGAAGCCATTAGTAATTACAAGCCTGTCAATCTCACTTCAGTGCCTAGTAAAATTATGGAGAAAATTATTCTAGGAGTCATTGAAAAACACTTGAAAGACAATGCAGCCATTGGTCATAGCCAACACAGGTTCAGGAGGGCAAAGTCTTGTTTAACAAACTCCATTTTAGGACCAGTCCTCTTGGTTATTTTCATAAATGATCTGGATGCAGGACTCAAATGCATACTGAGTAAGTTTGGAGACAATACTAAATTAGGAAGAGATGTTGACTGTCTCGAGGGTAAAGAGGCCTTGCAGAGACACTGACAAATTAGATATAGGCCAATCACCAATTATACGAAGTTCAACAAGAGCAATTGCTAGATTCTGCACCTGGGACAGGGCAACATTGGACATGCGTACAGACTGGGGAGAGGTAAGAGGCTACAGGGAAGCTCTACGGAAAGGGATCTGGGGCTTCTGGTCACTGGAAAGTTGAATAGTTAGCAGTGTGCCCTGGCAGCCAAAAGAACCAAGCATATCCTGGGGTGCATCCAGCACAGCATAGCTAGCTGGTCAAGGGAAGTGATAGTTCCAGTCTATTCGGCACTAGTAAGGCCTCACCTCACATGCAGTTTGGGGCATTGCAATATAAGAAGAACATAAGAGCAACAAAGATGATGAAGGGTCTAAAAGGCAAGACATATGAGAAACTGAGGTGGCTTTACCCTGCTCCATATGCTGAACACCACCACAACCACAGTCTCACTCCCCCTCCTCAAAGGAAAAGGGGGAGATAATATGATGGAAAGTGCTCAAGGGTTGTGATAATGTCAGGGAGTCACTCAACAATCATCATCACAGGCAAAACAGACTCAGCATAGAGAGAGTAATATAATTTATTGCCTATCAGTAAGGGACTAGAGCAGCGAGAAACTAAAAACAAACTACAAACACCTTCCCCCCATCCACAACCTTCCACCTCCTCCCCATGAGCAGCGCAGGGGTATAGGGATGGGGGCTGTATTTAGTCCATATCGCTTCATCTCTGCTGCTCCTTCACGGTGACTCTGCCCCTGCTCCCCGTGGGGTCCCTCCCACGGGATGCCGTCCTTCCCAAACTGAGCCTGCGGGGGCTGCCCACAGGCAGCAGTTCTTCAAGAACTGCTCCCACATGGCTCTGTACCATGGGGTCCATCCCCCAGGAGCAAACTGCTCCAGCATGGGTCTTCCACAGGCAGCAGCTCCCCCCAGACCCCCTGCTCCTGCACGGGCTCCTCTCCACAGGCAGCAGCTCCGGCCTGAGGCCTGCTCCTGCGGGGGCTCTCCATGGGCTGCAGCCTCCTCCAGGCCACATCCACCTGCTCCACCGGGGGCTCCTCCACGGGCTGCAGCATGGAGATCTGCTCCATGTGGGACCCGTGGGCTGCAGGGGGACAGCCTGCTCCACCAGGGGCCTCTCCACAGGCCGCAGGGGAACTTCTGCTGGTAGCACAGCAGTTTTTTTTTCCCCCTTTCTTAACTGTCACTCACTGTCTCAGCTGCGGCTAGTGCTGGGTCCCTTTTCCAGCCTGCTAGAGCTGGCTCTGTTCTGACATCGGTCAGCTGCTGGGCTCTGCTCACGCAGGCCACTCCTACAGCCCCCCACTACCCAGCCCTTTCCATATAAACCGAATGGAGTTGGTTTGTTTAGTGTAGAGAAGAGGAAGCTGAGGATTGACCCACCTGCTTCATGGCCCACAGCTTCCTCACGAGGGGAAGTGGAGTAGAGAGGAAGACACTGCCCTTTTCTCTCTGTTGACTAGCAATGGGACCTGAGGGAATGGCAAGAAGCTGCATCAGGGTAAGTTCAGTCTGGGTATCAGGAATAGACTTTTCACTGAGAGGGTGGTTTGGTGCTGGAACAGGTTTCCCAGGGAAGTTTTGACAGCACCAAGCCTACTGGAATTCAAGAAGTGTTTGGACAACAGTCTCAGACATATGGTCTGATTTTGGGTGGTCCTGTGTGCAGCCAGTATTTGGACTCAATGATCTTTGTGGGTCCCTTCCAACTCAGGATATTCTATGATTCTATGACTTCTGCTTGTGACATGTATTAAACGTGGCTTTTCTCACCAGCTTTTTACCTCTAGTTGAAGAGCAAGTTTTAGAAGGTGTTATGAACAATCCACTGTATTTAATTACCAGAATAAGACACAGAGGACTTAATCCATCCTGTGGACTGAGATGGCTTTTAGTTCTGTCATTTATTTTGCTAGAATTTTGAAATCTTTATGAATTTTGTATTTGCAGCTCTCCACCCTTAGATATCTTTAATCAGCAGGCTATCTGGCTTGATCTAAAGCTTGATAAAGTCATATGTTTAAGTGTCTGAAAAAAAAAAAAGCCACCTGTATGTGAGTTATCCTCTGTACGAAATCTGCAGACACAACCAGTCTCAAGACAACCATACTGAAGCCATCAGCTCTTTCCTTCTTCTGAGGTGGGTATGAACTAAATCTCAAGATAAAAGGTAGGAAAATAAAAGAACTGGAATTGTAAAATTTGGTGAGAAAAATGTTTTCAAATGAAATTATCACGTGCCTAAACCTTTATATAAGAGCTAAAATAAACAGTCCCTACTATTGATAAATGTGCTGATACTTCCAGGGTCCAGTGAGTTAACCCTTTTCACATCTTCTCTATTATGCCTTTCTTTCTCTATTATGACTCTCTTACTCAACTTGAATAAACAGTTTCCAAACAGTAAGTGATATTAAAGTACTAGTTACTAAAATAGCTTTATCAGTATCTTCTCCCCCTCACACCAAGCAGGATAACTCTGGGTATTTTTTCTACAGTAGCCTGTTGATCTAATGCTAATTAGTGTTTGATTAGGATCTGAGAACCAAGGTAACAGGACTAGATTTTCCCACCATTGATTGGTGAATTAATTAAAGGCATCTAGATGGAATTTAATGCTGGAAGTGTGCCATGTCAATTGACCTCTAGCATTTTGCAGGAACATTTTCATCATTATCAATGTAACATTGTTTTACAAGATTAAGTCTTCAAGACATGCTTTAAGTGGTAGGTGGGTATCTGGAAAGGCAAATATCTCTAGAGGTAACAGTTACTCCAATACAGTAAAGAAACAAACCTGCAGAACTCATTATAATGACTTGATTATCAGAGTTGATGGCAACCTGTAGTTCTAACTGATTTCAATACTCTATTTTGGATACTCATGTAGAGAAAGTAGGACCAGCCATATCCTAAAACAGAATGAGAACTGAGGTCGTGCAAATAGAGACAAAAATCTTTAGTGCTGTATCCTCTGCAGTTGTAAAGAAACATAATTCCATCAAAATTACAGATGTTTTGGCAATTTATACCAAACAATGATTCACCTTCCATGGCTTCCCTCCTTGTGATTAGTCTGTGAACACCTGACTATTCTGTAGTTGTTTTGTTGTTGTTGCTGTTGTTGTTTATTTGTTTGTTTTCCAGTATACCTGTTCTGACACACTGACAAAGTAAACAACTGCATCTAGAGGAAGAAAAAAAAATTAAAAGAACCCAGGAATGATTTTTTCAAGAGGTGATTGAGACAGAAAATAATTTACACCAAGAAAGACAAAACAAAAGCTACACAACTGTTTTTAAAAATTACATGTTGTTTTTTCCATTTTATAGTAAAAAGATGTAACAGCAGGTGCTAATCTTGTACAAATAACCTGCATCTTATCACAATAGGATTGCTTTGACTGACATAGATAAACAGTCATACATAAATACAATCTTGTGAAATAAATGAAACCAATGTTAAGTGATAGATGGGAACATCATGGGCTAAAATGTTACCGAAAAAAAAAAGTTCTGCTGTGGCTTTTAAAAAGCTTTAATATTCTATAAAGTTGTATAAAGCATGACACTTTTTTCTTACTTTACTTTGTCTGGCTATGACAAAGACATTCTTGGTATGCTTATAGATTTTTTTTTTAGTATCCCCAAAAGATATTTTAAGAAACTACGGTGTATTTGCTACAGCCATAAAAAACACATATTTCTTACACACAAAAGGTGAATATATACTATCTAACTTTAGTAGTGGGTTTAATCTCAAGTAACTCAAGACATCTTCAGTACAGAAATCTGTACCTGAGAAAGTTGCCATAGGTGCCATACCAAAGGAAAAAAAAAAAGCACAGTGCGAGTTTTTCATCTCGTATATTTTAGAAAGCTATTTAAGGATGGGATGAATTGTCCCTACAGAGTCCAGGAGTAGATCCAGATCAACTTTAAATAAACAGGAAGTTATACAAAGCATAATAATAATATTTTCCATTCGGTATTTAAATGACTGAATATTTACAAGTTTATGTGATCCAGTCCCATAGCTCTAGGTGAGGGATGAACAGCACAGAAGATACAAATAAGAAAAATTGTTGATTTTAGGAAATACAAATCTGGACATGCTCTAGGGCCTCAATGTCTTTCTTGAAGTGAGGGGCCCACAGTACTCGCGAGGTACCGCCTCACCAGAGCAGAGTAGAGGGGGACGATCACCTCCCTTGTCCTGCTGGTTACACTATAAGTGCCATGAGTGAGAAAAAAACAATGTGCAGGGTGGATAAGAATGACATCAGTGCAGTCTGTTTTGACAGATTAAACATAGTAAAATATTTAAACCAGAAGTTTTCTGGAGTGTGATATGATCTCAGAAGGAAAAATGGTTTTCAGAGCCCTCGGGAAGGAGGTTATTAGTAGATGTGAAATAACCATTGACAGTGGAAAAAAGAAAACCTTTTATTGAATATCATTGCATTAACTATAATTTCCTCCTTTCTTTTATTTTATTCAAGACTTTATTCAGCAAATAAAGGTCAATAAACTCTATTGGACATCAACCATATATGTGAAAGAGTTTAAAATTATCAACCTTTCTGAGTTTCAGTTACGCATAAATTGAAAATCTGAGTTTCAACAGGGTGTAAGAAGCTGTTTAAGAAGCTGTGCTTGTTATCCGAATATGACTTGGAGAATGGTAATCTGTAACTGCTGTAATTTTTTTATCTGTCTAAACTCTAAATCTTAGACATGAAAATACTGCCCTGTACATTTGCAGCAGAGGTGTAGGTACAGGCGAAGGTAGTGAAGAGTATTACAGCAGAGAATATTGTTCCTTCGAGAGGTGAAGATTCATGATCAAACTACTCTTAAAGCATGTGAGAGTTAGTTAATTCTTGTTTCAGAAAGCTGAGGAATAATGTTCAGATAAATGCATTTTGGAGTTAAGAAGGATGGATACTATACTTGGATACTTGCCAAGAGAAGCTCTGGGTGCCCCATCCTTGAAGGTGTTCAAGGCCAGACTGGATGGGGCCTTGGCCAACCTGATCCAGTGGGTGGCATCCCTGCCCATGGCAGGGCAGTTGGAGTTAGATGACCTTAAAGGTTCCTTCCAACCCAAGACATGCTATGATTCTATGATTCTATGATACTTTTTCCATGTATGGTTGATAATGTCACAACCAGCTTAAAAGATTTGGGGGAAAGAATTCCTAAAAAAGGAAGGAAGGTTAGACGACAGCTTTATTGACTTTTCTATGGTGAGATGTTTCCCCCAAGCGTATGAAAAAAAATAAATAGTGGGAAAGTAGGGACCTTGAAGGATATTCTGGCCATACTGTTAGAGGCAGGAATTATTTTTGAGTGAAGATACTATAAGACCCTACAAGTCTTCAGAACAAATTTCATTTTAAAGCTTTTTAAGTACAGAAAGGCCAAGAGCATGTCGTTGCCATGTATAGTCATGATGTCTAACCTACAGTTAATTAATATTGACATGCTTGGACAGGTAATGTATACCTCACCTTCATCTGAAATACTCAGCAGTAGAACTGGCTAGATAGTGTCAGAGACTCAATCTGGGGTCATTGCTCTGTCCCAAGGTAATAATGACTTGTCTTCCAGAGCATCTTCCTAAAGAAGAAAGGATCTGGCAGCCGCAGGGAGAATCAGCAAGTGCAAAACAAATGTTTTAAAATCAAAATGTTTCATCATCCACAAACTTCTATTTTTCAAATGAAGGGAAAAGTAGGAAAAGAAAAAGATGGAAACAGCAGGGAAGAGAAATGTTTTGTTAAAAATAATCTCCATGGATTTTAGTAACTACAGAATAATTTGACTTGTGTTACCAATTATAGTATTAGTAAAAATACTACTAGTAAAACCACTAGAAACTCAGTTGGTTGAAAGTTTCCTGGAATGTAAATTGAAAGTCAAACAAGGGAAAATGTGGAAATCATGGAAATATTACTAAATCTCTTTGAAAAATGTTTATGACAAAAAAATGCAATAAAAATAGCTTCACAAGCAGACATTTTTTCAGGAAACATAGCTTATGGATTACTTATTGCTCTACTGTTAAAATTTCTGAGTTTTTCATCACCCACGTGAAAAATATTTAAAATGAATTTTCATAGCAGTCCATGGAGCTTTCACAGATAAGCATTTTGCTCTATTCCTTTGTCAATGATTCAACATTACAAAATGTAGCATTATGTGAATGTGATATCATGCATCACTTTTTAGAGCTCCCATTTCCTGATTTGCTGGAGGCAAATGGAGATGAAGATGGTTTGTTATCTTGACTCCAAAGGATAGGAAGAAGTGAAAAATGAAATAAAAGCTGAAATAGTTTGTAATGTTTAATAAAATATTGTGGCATCACCTTAGTCTTCATTTGTGATTCACCAAGAATCTTTGGAACTAAAGCACAATCATAAGGTATTGAGTCTTAAGCCATATAATGCTTATCTTCTAAAATTAATGTCTTCTGTGGAGACGGGTAATACATTAAACTGGTGAACAGCAAAACATTTCTAATTATTCAATACTTACCTAAAAAGCTCAATGATGTAGTGTAAAATCGTTCAACACCTAAAATTTCATAGTCAGCAGATTTTTCAGGGCATAACCATTATCAAAATAGAGAAATAATTTACTACTTATCAACTTATTATTTAGGAAACTTCTCTAAAAAGACCTATATCAGTCCCAGAAATATGTATAGAAAAACGTGGCATATGTGTTCTGTAGCGTGCATTTGTGTTTAAAGAGTGGAAACAAGACTGTTACAAAGGATTCATGAATTAGAAGGTAGTATTCATAGAAGACAAAAATGGTTACATATAAGGAAAAGCTAAGAAAAACAATAGCTGTTTTGAATATCAAGCCGTTTCTGAGAAATGCTATTGAATTTCTAGCACTGTTATCATGTAAGATTCGACCAGAGGGTGTGTGTGCACATCTATGTCTAACCTATATCTATAGATACTGAGATTCAAGTATGAGACACCTAAGTGATAAAAAGCTCTTTTATTTTTGAAAGTTAAAATACCCAGGAACGTATCAAGGACTTTGAACAAAGCAGAAGAAACACAACTGGAATAATCACCAGTGAGGTCAGCATTCATCAGTGTGGAGGTAATGTGGGATAAGGTTTGGCAAGGAGCGAGTGTTTCTAAGGAAAAGCCTCCTTTTACTTAACCATAGTTGCCGGTTCTCTATCCTTCTTTCAGTATTTGCTTTCCTTCAGCTTACCCCCAAGCTCAGTAGGACTATGAAAAATGGTATTCAATGTGATGAAAGCGGAAGACTGGAGAATCTGATCCTAAAGTATTTACATAGTGGGGTTTTCATAAAGCCTGAAGAAAGCAAGCAGTGATGTTCTATTAAGTCAATTCCTCTTTTACCTAGATTAGGACTATTTGGTAATGTTTTTATCTCCTTCTTGGTTAAAACTGAAGAGTTAAAGTTGAAAATAAATATGATCTTGTGGTTTTCTGATAAAAAAAGGAAAAATCTCATATTTGTTATACAGAAAAGGTATTAAATAACATGGCAAGAATACAACTAAACAAGTATTTTGGAGGAAAAAAAAAACACAAATAAAACAAAACAAACAACAACAACAAAGAAAAAAGATATCAGATGTTAGATCATTCTCCCAAAGGTTTTCTACTCCTATGAAAGTGCAAGATCAGAGAAGAAGAGAGATAAAATATTACAGGATAGAATAGGGAATTGAAGCATAAAAGTTAGAAATAGCCAAAGTACTGTATGAAAGCTTTAAAATATGTATAAAGAACACTGAAATATGCTGACTGTCTGGGCCTTGCACACCATGTATCCATTTACCTGAAAGACACTAAACTTAGGAAAGCAGAGTTTTGAATATGAGTACAAAACTACCAGATCTTCAGATCTGGTGGGCTTTGCTAGAGAAAAGCTGACTGAGATACAGAGGTCTGTTCTTAAAGTACAGCTACTTGAAGAAGTGACTACCTGAAGTACTTACAAGTTCCCATTTCTGCAGTTAAAGAGTCCTTCACAATTCTTAATACATTTAGTATCAGAACATCTTGGAGAGTTACAGAAGTCTTACTACGAATATTTTACAGATGGAGAACATAAAGGTGAATTACTAGTTCATTTAAAAATAAATTAATAAAATAAAATAAAATAAAATAAAATAAAATAAAATAAAATAAAATAAAATAAAATAAAATAAAATAAAATAAAATAAAAAGTAAAATTATTTACCACACTATGAAAATTTTATTTTGGTACTCAGGGTACTACTTACAGATGACTGTAAACCTAAGGCCTCTTAACTGCTCAAAGCAGTATAGGTGTTGGTTACTTAAGGTCAGTTAGTCTAAATTTGCTTCACAATAAATAGAATAATCACATCCAAAGGGCACTATATCTCATGCTTAGACAGGTTAACTGTCATAGGTTGGATGAATCAGCCTGTAGTTTCATCTCTAAAAGGAACCCAATGTATCTATTTTGATGTAAATGGATAATCTTCATACATGTAGGAAATTATCCTGGTGCCTGAGTGCATGTGTTTAGCACCATTTAAATTCTTGAGGGTGTCCAAGACCTCTGGGACCAAGAGCCAAAGTTGATGAACGCTACCTCCTCAGCTGGATGGTGGCTGTGCTCACATCAGGTAGAGGTAGAAGGTCGAGACAACCCTTTGCGCTTCCTGGTCAGGTTGGGCTGCCACGAGACTGTGAACTCACGATTTTTAGGACCACAGAAAGAGAAACAAGAGGAAGATGGACTCTATAAGGGTCATTTAATAAAATAGTACATAGTTTTGGTATTGGGGACTGGAACCTGAGATCCCTCCTAGCCATTTTGTTCAGGCACCCAGCCCTGGCTCTGAGAGTGACAGCTTGAACTACTCATGCTCCTGTGTCCCATGCAAATCCAACTTCTCCCAAGGTTGCTATACTATAAGACCTCTCAGTCTTCAGTTTAGGTCAACATAACCACTGAACAGAAGGACTTGGTATTGAGGCTCTGTAGCTGTGCATTTTATTTTTTCAGTAACATACAAAAAAATGGAGAGTGCAGCTCACACACCAAATGCCCGCTTTGAGTCTGCATCCTAATAAGTGTTCATGAATTATGTAGGCAACACAATGAGAACATTTGAAATGGTGTTTGCATCTGCTATGAGACTTAAAATTTAATGGATTTTTAAGTAATTAGCATGAGCTATTTACCACACTGAGTTATACTGTAGGAGTAGCTGAATATAAAAATAAATATGATAATAATATGCATAAAATGCTCATTTCTTGCAGCATTGTATTTTACTTTTAAAAGGCAGTGCTTAAGCAGACTATCCAGATTGACGGGAAATATGAAATAATGCCTTTGCTTTTTTTTTTGTTTGTTTGTTTGTATTAAAAAAAAAAATCTTTTGTCATTTACAAGATGACAGACTAGTTCTCTGATAACTTTGATGTGACATAAGGCAGCGCATCCATAATCTAGCATGTCAGCCATTTTTAATACTTATGGTATATGCTCAGCTAATCTGGTATTTCAATGAACAATCTATTCTCTGTATTTTTCTATGGGGAGCCCAGAGTTCTGCATTTAAGGAACAAGAGTGGTAGTCAAATTGTCTGATGCTTGTGCCTAATTCTGTCATCAACTGGTTTAAGGGACTCTTTATCTGAAAAGAGAAAGGCATAGCAAAGATAACTACATTGTAAAGCCAGACCATTTCAAATCAGAAATAATGTGCAAGAAGCATTGATTGCTCTTTAACTATGAAGATATTAGGATGAACTGGAGAACTGGTAAGTTTTCCTTGTCTTGTAATAACTCTCCTTGAAAATGTCTCTTTCTTATGACTGAAGTAGAAGGGAACACAGTGATATCTATATAATAATTGGCAAAAGATGAGATGAGCCTGCCCAAGGCATGTGGAGAAATCTTTCTCCATCACCTTCTAAGGATGTGCACTTACCAAAACAATTTGGTCTTTGTAATGCATAAGCATGGGAAAACATGGAAAGGGAAAGGCCGCCTTTCTAGTTTCAACCTGTACCTGTAAGGTTAAGATAGATAACCAAGTTGTTGCATTCTTTCTCTGAAGACACTACACTCATGCTCATAGTTGGATTTTGACCTAGTTTCAACAGGAAAAATGATGAGCAATCATGTAGAGTGTTGTAGTATCTGCTTCTAGGGCACCTGACCACAAAATGAACAGTATGAATGAAAACCCATTCAGGGTGAGGCAGCCCCTGTTCCAGGAATCTTGCTTCCAAAGCAGATGTGCTAATTCATTCCACAACACACCAACACCACCATATCTTATAATGAAAGCCATCTTACTTAATAGAGTTAGTCAAAACCTACGATTAGATTACCAAGTTTGGCCTTGTTCAACATCTTACGTGACAACTAAGGATTCTTCAACTAAGATGTTGCTAAACTTTTAAGGTACCTAAGAAGTTTTCAGAATAATTAAGGATGCCTCCTTAATTACTGAGGTGAAAAAATACTCAGGTGGGTGGAAAAAGTTAAGTTTTCTAAAACATTGTTTTGTTCTTGGATAGGTTCCTCATTTATAAGACATTTGTATAATCTGTATCCAACCCAATAATAAAGCAATAATGAAGTGATTAATTTATTGAAACAATTTTGACTTCAAATTTATCAACATAATTAAAAAAAAAAAAACAAAAAAACCCAAAAACTTAAAATATGGGTTTCAAACACATCTTTTATATGAGTTGCAATCTTCATCCCTAAAAGATTATATAGTATAACTTGTACTGATGGCAGTTGGAGCAGAGCTGGAGCAATTCCAGCAGCTTTAGAAAAATGACTCCCATCGTATTTGAAGATAATTCTGCTCCTGTTGGTATCCAGTGCTCTACAGGTTCCAATAAAAGTCATTCAAGCGTGCATTTGAAAGCAGGGCTTGGCACATAGTTTCCAATTTAGCAAGGTTTATGACTTAAAATGTTTTCTTCTTTACATCGAACCAGCAGGAACAAATAATACAATGAAAACACACATGCTGGCCCCAGAGGACTAAGTGCTTGCACTCTTCCACAAAGACCTCCTGTGAGTGACAACAACAGTGACACTGATGGGATCCAGGGGGAATTATTCCCAGATGCCTTTCCTGAGCCATAAAGGTGGAGTTGCTCTGTTACGATACCTTTTGTGGAGAGAATAAGAAATATCAGTGTGGATGTGAGGATGCCACAGAACCCTTAAATTAAAGATTCATCTACTTCAGTATTTACTCAGAGAGCTAAAGATAGCTTTAGTGACATTTTCATATACGCATAAATAATAACCCTGGAAATAATACAGAAAGAAAAGATATTTACTTACCAAAGTCTAACACCTTGGTCTAACTTATAAGCCAAAAATGAGAGATAAAATCAGGGAGATCTGTATCAGGTCTAGTTTTTAAAAGTATTGTATTTTGAATTGGATTATGTTTTAAATGTACATGCCTCATCAGAAAGGCAAGAATATCCCTAACTGCCTGTGTAGGAAACTTGGCATTGGATATTCAAGTGTTAAGACAGCTGGGAGGTCTGAAATGACTTTCAAAATGATTTTAATTTGGCAGCGAAGGTATTTGTATCTTACATTGAAACATGCGTACTGGAGAAAGAAATGATAATCAATAAGTCATATCCAAAACCTGAGCTGTATTGTCAAAAAAAAAAAAGGAAATGGGCAGTTAAGGAAACAGCACAAGCTACTACATTGTCTTTACTACAGCATTATTTTTCCCCAAGTGAATGGATGTGTAGCAGGCAAACACCAAAAGCAGTCTGTTTGCACAATGCTTCATGTCCAGCAATGTCAGGTACAGTTTGTATGCGCCTGCCGTAGCACTTAGAGCATTTGGACAGGCTGGAGAGTTGGGTGGAGAGGAACCTCATCAAGGTCAACAAAGGCAAATGCAGGGTCCTGCACCTGAGGAGGAAAAACCCTGTGCACCAGTATAGACTTGCGGTTAACCTGTTGGAAAGCACCTCTGTGGAAAAGGACCTGGGGGTCCTCGTGGACAGCAAGTTAACCATGAGCCAGCAATTGTGTCCTTGTGGCCAAAAGGACAATGGGATCCTGGGAGAGCATTACCAGCAGGTTGGGGGAATAATCCTCCCCCTCTACTCAGCCCTGGTGAGGAGGCCTCAGCTGGAGTGCTGTGTCCAGTTGTGGGCTCCCCAGTACAAGAGAGATATAGAGCTACTGGAGAGAGTCCAGTGAAGGGCTATGAAGGTGATTAGGGGGCTGAAGCATCTCTCTTATAAAGAAAGCCTGAGAGAATTGAGCCTGTTTAGAGTGGAGAAAAGAAGATAGAGGTGGGTATCAGCATATACAGATATCTTAAGGGAGGGTATCAAAAGGATGGAGCCAGACTCTTTTCAGTGGTCCCCAGAGACTGGATAAGAAGCAATGGGCACAAACTGAAACACAAGAAGTTCCATCTGAATATGAGGAAAACTTCTTCACTGTGAGGGTGACGGAGCACTGGAACAGGTTGCTCAGAGAGCTTGTGGAGTCTCCTTCTCTGGAGATATCCAAAACCTGCCCGGATGGTGACCCTGTTTGTCAGGGGGTTGGACCAGATGATCTCCAGAGGTCCCTTCCAACCTCAACCACTCTGTGACTCTGTGACTCTTAAAATATTTCCAGCCAGAATCAGTGGATTCTGATTCATTCTGACTATGCCCACATAAATAAACGAAACAAGCTGGGGACAGCATTGGAATGTTATGTTTTGACCAGGACCATGTATATCTTGCTCGTGTCTGTGTCTGAGGGCTGCAGCACATGGCAGGGGAGGGAAGGGCAAGGCAAGAAAGAGGAGAGAGGGATGCTTCCTGTGCTCTGTATCACATCCTCCCCTCCCACACCTGAACAATCTGTTCCCTTCTATAAAGGGATTTAATCAATAAGCACAAACTGTTTTTCTGCGTTATGAAACCATCTTCTCAGAGATCAGATGACTTTCAACCAGAGAATACATTAATTAGTTCAAACCAACCTTTCTTCTTCTCCCCCTCCCTCTTCCCCACCACAAGAGGCTATGGAGCAGAGTTCAACTCTTTCTGTTTGCAAACAAAATTATAGCATCTTGTCACTTTCACTGAGGTTTCTGACTACTTTTTTTTCTGGGTTGTTACCATAGTAGCAGGGTGGTGACTTTTTGACCCAAGAGAAAAAGACAAAGAGTCACAGTAGTATGTTAGTAGCTCCCAAGCTGAGGATTTTATTGATCTACTCTGTGTTGGAATTAATTCTTCCATTTATTAATTTTTTGTGTTGAACTGAAACTCTGAAACCTGATGATCCTGAATTGATTCAGATTGAATGCAAGGTATGATTAAAAATGCGACTAGGAGTCCAGTAGAAAGAAAGACAGAAAGTCCAGTAGAAAGAAAGTAGCAGCTGAACTTTCACTTGACAGTTTCATATATATAGGGTGATGAATCTGGGAAAATTATGCAGGGAATACTCTGAGGTTTTTAGTTTCCAGCTTCACATTGTACATTTAAGAAAAGTTATTATGAGGAAAAAAAGATGAACAAGTACATAAGGTTTTCTTCAAAAGGCTTATTGTGGCAGCATCATTGGGTTCAGTATGAAAAAAGTATTCATTTGAGGAATCCATTTCCATTACAATGCAAAAGGCAGAACACTACTCCCAAACTAGCCCTCTTCATTTGCTGTTTTGAACCTATCCTACCACTTCTTTTTTTTTAAAAAACTTTTTTTTTTTTGTTAACCTTTCCTAATAGTTTCAAACATAGTTTTGAACATTCAAACAAGTATTAAAGTAATGCTGTAGGGAAGCTGCTTGGCTTATCTTTTCTGTTGCTACCTGTTGTTCAGTAACAAGGGGTCAACACTTCTGATAGCTGTTCGCAATCACCTACTTGCTAGATTTCAAAGAAGCAGTCCCTGGCTGCCTCTTCAGCTTGGGAAAAGTGCTTAATGAACAAAGCTGCTTTGTTGTTATCCTTTATAACGCATCTTAAAACTTTTCTTTGTCGTGTTGGCTGCAGAGATGCAGACTGTGGTCTCTGGGGTACAGCAAATAATTCGCCTCAGCAATTAATACAGGTTGCCTTTTATTGACTTTATTTTTGATGAGGAGTTTTGGAAGCCTATGTTTCCTGAATGCTTATTCAAAATGTAACTGATCATGTAGATTTCCTTCAAACGTAAGTAGTTCTTGCTGCCATCAGAGAGGAACACTCTGCTTTAGGATTCTCACTTTGACATTCATATGAATATTGCATAAGTTACTCTGCTTCAGAGCATTTGGGCCAGGCTCAAAAGGTTTTGGAAGACATGGTGAGCTTAGTGGAGACCCACAGACTTGCTGACATCTCAGCCTCTTCTTAAAGGTCCCAAACTTAAACAAATGTTACAAATTAAACATCAATTACATGTTTACTTCAAGGTAAGCATGGACATTGAGCTTGGTCTCAGTTCATACATGGTAATTCTGCTCGTGAATGAGTGTTATGGTTCTATGCCTAATTCCCAGAGACCAGAACGCCTTATGGTGGTCATAATATGGTTTAAATCATAGCTCACACTACAGTGATTTATTATTACGAGTTTAGGGGCAAGAAAGTGGAATTGTCACCAGAATGGTGACCATGGTGTGAATGGTCATCATCTCAGTAGCTGTGACATTGACCTTTTAAGTGCTACAAACCCAATTTCAGCCATTTGAAGGTTTCTCATTAAACTTAATGGTGTTTGGTTCCATCCGTAACTCTTCTAACATGTTAAAGAAACAGAGGTTCCCTTTAACTGCTTTTAATGCACACATTTTTTTTAGAGACAGATATTTTCACTGAATGCGGTGTTGTTGCTTAAGTGGGTGCCTTTCTGTGAAATCCTGGATTTTCATTATACCATTTACTCTAAGTGTACCTTGGTAAGAGGAAAAAATTATGTGAAAATTCAATACCACCTGCTGTAATAGTAAATAAAACATCTCCCAAGGGAAAAAAAAGAGAAAAAAAAAGGGGAAAAAAAAAAAAGAAAAGAACCCACATTGCCAGAGCAGAAGGGGTCAAACAATAAAATATCCGTTGTCTCCTGTCAAAGTAAATCACACTAACAGGTTGCTATGGCACAGGCGTTATGAGATACTTGATAGCAATATTTTTAAGATGAGAAATCTATATTACCTAACAATAAAGGGTGTATGGTGAGAAATGTTTATCTCAGGCTATGAACAACACACACCTAGGAGCAGGCAGGTGACATGTATTGCCTAGCATGTGATTTTAATTTCCTGGGATCAAAGTTAGTTCTATTTTGCCTTCTCAAAGTCTCTGATAAAAACACTGCTTGATAATGCTGTCTGCTTTGATACATAAATCAAGGGATGACTTTTGTCTTGTTCCTTCCAGCCTCGTGGTAGCATGAGGATGGTCTGCCTCCTTCCAGATCAGAGCTGCTAACTGGAAAACACTGATGAAAAAAATGCAGCCCCGTCGCTTTTCTCTTGGTTTCAATAAATTCATTGATGAGTCATGAAAAATTTCTTCTCTTTTCTCCCTAACCTCTTGCATGTGATAGACACTCTCTGCAGATACAAAATAGTCAGGCCTCATAACCTGACTTGCAGATGGACCAACTTCAACCCTAATTCATGAAGTATGTTTAGGGAAGAGAAGGGAAAACTGTTATATCTTTCCCTATTTGTCCACTAGCAATTTGGCCTTAAGAAAGCATGCTCAAGAAACAAAATAGCTTTTAGTGTATGTAATGGTGATGGTACAGGATCAGAGATAGAATTTCTGACCTTCTGGACTAAATTCAGTACCCTTGTATTTTGCTTCTGGGTAATTATAATGTTCATGACTGACCTTAATTTGTGAGGGATGGAGGCTAGTACTTCCTTGCTGGGTAAGGTAGAGGCTTGTGATATACTTCCTGCCCCGTATGTAACCCCAAAGCTTCCTTTCCCAATAAGTCATTTTGGTCATTTACTGTTCCTCTGTTTTATGTTTCTACAAGTGCAGCACAATGAAGCTCTGATCTGGGTCTTTAGGTGATAACCTACTACAAATAATTTTGAAATACAAGTCCTTAGTACTCCACTGCCAAATACTAAGCTGAGAATAACTTGCAAGAAGACTGGTGTGAGGGGAGGAAGAATACGGGGAATACATTTGATTAGAAAAGGTGAACCATAATGTCAGCTTTACATATGGGACATTTCACTGTCTAGATAGCTGTATTTGGAAATTTAGGAGTATACTGATAGTAAGGAGGCAGCAAGTTCAAATGTGCAGTTAGATTTGTAATTGCAAAATTATGCTCTTGAGATTTCTCTCTTTTTTTTTTCACACTTTCCACATTTTCACAATACATCATATTTTTCACTACATTTCTAAAACTTCACAGAAACTTCAGAGATCTCCATTCTCCCACTCCACGCCTCTTGGAATCCGCACGTCTGAGCAGAACCAGAGTTTGCATTGCCAATAGAGCAGACATGGAAATGAAACACTTTTGATTTCTCTCACTCAGAATTTTTTAGCTAGAGTCCATCTGCTCTCCAGTGCCTATTTAGGAATGCACAACACCTTTTGCTTCTTCCATAGCAGCCAAACTGAACAAGAGTGGGTGGAAATATTAAAATGACACTTTTGAACTGAACTGTAACTTTTTATTAAATGAGAGGGGGAAAAAAGGAAAAAAAAAAGTGATATGTCTCCTTTACAGATTCTGAGCTGGAGTTGAAAAAGAAAAATCTATCTGTTAAAATAATCATGACTAAATTGTCAGTAGTGAACAGATTTTTGCCTCTGTCACCTCTGATGTCAAAAAGTAGCCCTTTCAGTAAATATTGATCTGTAGTCCATTGTTGGATAAGAGGATCATGTAATGACAATAGTTTTTACATGGACTGCAAAATTCTGCTTAAGGGAGGAGGGTATGAAGAGGTCTTGCTAAAGGTTAGAAAGGTAATACTTTTAAAAACTTGGTCCTCTGGTCCTCTGAAAAATATTGCATGTGATGTTTTACTCACAGAAAAATGTGAATGCAAAATTTGGTACTGGCTATGAACTGTGAGTAAGAGCTAATCATCAATATGCATGAATTTTACAATGAAAAAAAAAAAAAGAACAAAAGAAATAGTACTTGCTATCACAATTTTTCACCAGTCTATTGTGGGACAGAATTCAAGCACTTCCCCGTGTGCTATAGTGAACATTTTATTCCTCTCTATAAGAGTAATGAAAGAATAATGTAAATGACCTTACAACATTCATTTGCAGTGATTTTCACTTCAAATTGCAGTGGCTGCTGTCCTACTCTGCTCCTTTTAAAGGTGTACTTATATTGTGCACTTCTGCTGATAATTCTCAGAAGAGATGCAAACTCAGTAGTCCTTAGCATGTGTGGTCTGGAGAATCATATAAAACAATACACTTAAGTCCTTCAGCAGCTACTGTTAATGTCACAATAAAACTCATACTGCTGTGAATAGCTGTTAAGGTACAACTAGGAAAAAATAACCATTTACCCATCATCTGACATTTCAAGTTACCATGAGCGAGACATCTAAAAATTGTTGCACCCAAAATCATTAATTATTTTGATGATGTCTCTTGAATTTTAACACTGATAGAAAAGTGAGCTAGATAAACATATGGAGCATCTGTAACAACTGTATATACCGCCATTTCAAATAAGAATCTTTGGTAGCAGAGTTGGCTACCTCTGCAATTTCATCTTGAAAATTACATCTGATAAATCTGTATAGCTTCTCTGTAGGCATCATAGCATCTTGCCTGAGGTGAGGAAAAAGTAAATAATGGCCACATCAGGAGATTTCTTCCTTGAAAAATTTGTTTCCAACATATCCTCATATAGCAGTAAATGTTACATCAGGAGCCTATCTCTAGAGTTTGGAAAACATTTAGAATAAGTCTTCATATTTTAAAGATTTTATTAATAAAGATTGCATTAATAAAGGTAATTAATCCAAGCCATCCAAGGCTTTGGTTTGGATATCAAGAATTATGTCATTAGGCGTTTCTATATAGCTAGGATATCTCATTCATACAGCTGATTTCCACACCTGAAGTAGTCACTGTAATTTGCCTTTATAGATAGAATAGACATTCAATACTGGAGAAGCTGGTCACTCTGTAATGATTCTGGATGTACTCAGTTACCTCTGTTGGTTATAAAAGAAGCCCAGTTTGACTAGTTCAGATGATGAAGTCTGCAGCTGTAGATGGCAAAATTATGGACATCTACCCCACCCACAACACTCAGAGTTTCCATACATATAAAATGGCTCTATTTAGCAGATGTATTTGTCCAGGAGCTTACAAAAAAGTAAGGGAACAGCCATCAAGTTCAGTTCTACCTAGCATGTGAGAAAATTTGCTCTCGTTGTTTAATAGTTATACTTCTTCAGGTATCATTCATCCTCTGCATAACCAAGTATATATGTGCTATATTCCTAAGTCTGTGTAATGTCTCCCTTTTCCTCCTTTGGATCTTATACCAAAAAAAAAAAAAAAAAAAAAAAAAAAAGCAATCTGAATAAGGCGAATAGTTTCTTTAACAAACATGCAAGCCTTGCTATAACTGCATTATGAAATGTGACAGTAGAATTGTTTGTGCTGAACTGCTCTTTTATTCTATTATAACCAGTCTTTTTATATGCTCTTCTGCATCAAATGCAAAGTGACAACACATCAACATGCTAACACTAATGACTAAGAGATAAACAACAGAAGTCAAATAATCTGCAGTGATTATACTTACCGTAAACCCTTTGAATAGGATGTTTTACATAAATTACTCCTTCTGAAAGCATCACCTTCCCATTCTTCTGGCAGGCAGGACACAGTCCAAGTAATTCACATGCCTCTTGGGCATATGATTCAATGAATGTTTTGGTTTATATATATGTGTGTATATATATAATGATACATTATCATAATGCCATTATTGAAAAGGCTTGGAAGAAAAAAAAAAAAAAGAAAAAGGCTCTATATTCTCAATACAGATGTCACACTTAACTGTTATGAGAGGCAGCACTGAGATTCAAAAACACCATAGTGTGTCAGGTCAGAGATGCAACTGTGCTCCTTTGGATTTGGTTGCTAAAGATTCCCATATAGAAGAAGTTACTGCCTCCTTGCCTTGCAGATGTTGCACCTCAAAATGTATCCCTGAATCATGAGGTGACTAGCAGACTACACTTGCTGGAAAATGTGTCTAAATTTTCGACTGTATGAGTTTTTTCAGACCCTAATATCTCAGAGCCATCGAGTGACAGGCCTTTAAAACTCTACACTATTGAGCAGAAATTCCTGTTGCCTTGGAAATACGGGGAAACTGCTGAAGCTGAAAATATGTCTGATGGTATCAGAAACAGAGTTGGTGTCTATAAAAGAGCTTGGAGTAATAAGGCTATTTAACATTTATACCACATGTTCATTTACAGGTGAGGTTTGTCAAGATTATGGTTATTGCTAGCCCCATTTTCCAGAAGAGAATATTAATCCTGCAATGCTGAGAGCCTTAAGTGAGGCTCCAGAGTGCACATACACAAACTAAGGCTGTGCATGGAAAAGTTATCCTCTGAAGCATTCAATCAACTATAGCATTATATATTAAAAATTAAAATAGCAGCATAGCTAGATTTAAATATAAGTATTTACCAGCTCTTGTGGGGATTCCTGAATATCGCTTGCATACTACTAATTGTAACAGCACTGGTCCTGGTTACCCATAACCAGCTTTGGGTACCAACAGCAATAGCAGAGTGAGGAACAGATGACAGCAGTCCAGGTATTGGTTCTTCACATTCAAGTGCTCAAGAGGTGTGTATCAACTGCTTCTATGAGTGAGAATTTCAGCAGCTGAGACCTTCACTTTACCTCTTTACTCTTGTTTCTCTGATCAATACCTTCTAACTGACCAACTCTCTACATCATGCTAAGTAACTACTTGTTCTGAAACGAGTGCATACAGAGTGCCATGAACTGCTTTTATTTAGTCTGTAGAAGTTGTTATTGTGCCTCAGTCTGGAAACATCTGTCCTAACATTTGCTTTCAACCGTTCTTATTTACAAATGAAAAATAATTTTTGAAACAATGTCAAGAATGGCAGTCTGGTGACCTGGTGAGAGCCATGGGAAACATGCCAGTAGATGTCAGGAAGATCTTGAAGGACATAAGTGTAAATGGAAATATAAGCTCCTCAAAGTTAATGTAATATACACTTGTACACTCAAGTCAATACAGACTTGAGACTGAAAAGCAATCAGTGGGAAAATATAAGAGAAAACCATTTCAGAATTCACTTTCTTCTGAACAATACCACTCACTAATCTCCACAATAGATCAGTAGCACCACATTACACAAAAATTAGTTACTTTTGCTAAATATTATAGTCTTATTGAGCTGTATTTTATACTACAGTTCATAGGATCTTTACATTTAAGCAATAATTTTGCCCATCAATGGCCTCCAGAAGCATTCACAACTGAGTTATTTTTATGTGAAATACTGCTGACAATGTGGAAAGTAATGTGGGTTATTCTAATTTGCACACAGTAGTCTATAGATTATTCTAAATAAAAGTCTATCAAAGAATGAATAAGTATAATATATCTAGGACCTCGTTCTCTTTTCCGCTGAGTTCCTTCTTGATATTCTGTTCATATATAACTACCTTGTGACCCACTTGAAGATGATTGTAACAAGACACAGGGTAAAGCGTTTTTCCTGGCCTCTGTTAAGCCCATTCTTTGTAGAACATACACACAGAGAGTTGTGCAGACAGGTTACATTTTCACTCATTATCTGATTTTCTGTGAACTGGGTCCGGGCTATGTTGTACTAGAGAGTTTTGCGTAAAGGTTTATGTTTGACCCTCCCAGAGAATAGGCAAAGTAGCTTGGGTATGTCAAAACCATCAGTCCGGATGTGCATTTAACATTTCAGAGGCTTAACATTTTCCATGTACTTACTAAGGAATGTAAGAACATAATGTGGAGTGCCCATCTAGACAATAGGGGAACCAAGCAAATCGAGTGCACTATGGCACACCCTTACAGACCATTTTGTATGCAATCAAGAGGACTTCAGCATTTATCTTTCTCCTTGATTTCTTACCTACCATTTGTGGTGTGATTAAGCTCACTTAACTCAGATACCTGAAAAGTAGTTTTCTATATCTGAGCTAATCGCCCTAAGAGTATGCCCTGCAATCACTGGGGAAAAAAAATAGGTCCAATGAGCAAGCCATCTAATCTTAGGAAAAGTGGCCAAAATGGGTAAGATTAATTATCTTCTGGATGATCCTATTTCTCTGCAGTAACTGTAAAGAAGTCTGAAAATTACTTTTTTAATTCCAACAGTTACTGTTTGTATATCTGAATATAACTGATGAATCCCACTGTTTATTCCTCTTAATCCAGCCCTGCCACCTCTGTCAGAGAAGATCTGGAATCAATGTCTACCAAAAGTACAAAGATAGTAGCAACTGTTTTGTCATAAAATATATTTTAAATTTTAAGGACCACCAGGCTCTTTAAAGGCCTACCTTACCTCTGAGCTCCTGATTGCCATTCCCCTGCTGTAGGTTTTGGTGGTGAAAACCCCATGCCTTCCAGAGCAGGATGCCACAAACAACGAAAGAAGATAGGATAGCTTTGAAACAGCTTTGCTATATTAAATCAAGAAACTTAGTGGCTAACATTTTTGTCTATAGGATGGAAAAATTATTTCTGCATCCTCATTTTGAAGAACTGCTTGAAGCAGGAGCTCTTGCTATTCCATGGCATATGACAGTGTCTTCTTCAAAGCTTTTCTATTCAATAATAATAATAATAAATTACATAAGCAACATTTTTAAACAGCTTTTCTGTTTCCTATTTTAGTATTTTACTCAAGAACCTACTGATTTAAGATGAAGAATAACTGCCATATCTAATACTTAATTTCAGAGTGCACTCACAGCTGATGCATTTCCAAACTGCTTTAGTAGCTAAATATCACCAGAATAAAATAAAAAAAAAAATAAAAAAAAGATATAACTCTGCTCAAGGTGCACAGATAAAAATATATGAACATTTCAATTGAATCATACATACTTAAACGTATTTTGGCAGCATAAATGTGAGATAAAAAAATTAGAAACTCTTTTAGTTAATTTCAGGTTATCTTGTCCAATTTTCCTTTTGCCTTCTCTAATGCAGGTCTTTCTTCAGTAAGAATGACATCTTAAGAAGAAAAACTTTACCAAATTTCCTTAAGAATACCAAAATGAAATGTTATGGCACTTCAAAAAAGAAACACTTCATTAAAAAGTAAAATATTTTGACTATAAGAAATCTTTCTTTTTTTTTTTTTCTCTTTTTTTTTCTCTTTTTTTTTTTTTTAATGGTCAAAATCATTCACTGGAGTTGACATTCCTTTAGGCAGAAAATATACTTTCATAGAAAAAAGCGTCACTCATTTCTACAAGAACACGTCCTAGGGAATAAGCGTAGGCTATTCTGTCTTTTTTTTTTTTTTTTTCCCTGCTAACCCTGGTATTTCTCCACTTATCTCAGGGCTTTTTGCCAAATCGTCATCTTATTTACCTAACTTTTCTATCTTTTGGGAGTGTTGGTATTTAACTCAGAGATGATAGAATACTTGGCACCAGTGTGCTTAAAAATGGGTGCAGCACTCCCTTACTTTTCATTTATAGAGTCAGCTTTATAGAAATAAGTTAAATGAGAAATATTGCTATTTCATTGAGTCAACTCAGTGTATTAGGTTTACATGTCAAGTGTTTGGTAGGAGGGAGGCTATAGGAGGGGCATCTGTGAGGAGAGCCCAGCAGATGCCCAATGTCAGATCAGAGACAGCTCCAGACGGCTCCAAAAGGGACCGGCTGCTGGCCAGAGCAGAGCCAGTGGTGACACTCATTGGGTCTCTAGAAGACCAGAGTTAAGAAAGGGAAATAAATAAAATAATAATAATAAAAAAAAATGTTGTGGTACAGCAGCTGGCAGAGAGGAGTGAGAAAATTGAGAGAAACTGCCCTGCAAACACCAAGATCAACACAGAAGGAGGGCAGGAGGTGCTCCAGGCAGGCAGCACAAGTTCCCCTGCGGCCTGTGGAGAGGCCCCTGGTGGAGCAGGCTGTCCCCCTGCAGCCCAGGGGTCCCACACGGAGCAGATCTCCACGCTGCAGCCCGTGGAGGAGCCCCCGGTGGAGCAGGTGGATGTGGCCTGGAGGAGGCTGCGGCCCATGGAGAGCCCCCGCAGGAGCAGGCCCCGGGCCGGAGCTGCAGCCCGTGGAGAGGAGCCCACGCAGGAGCAGGGGGTCTGGGGGGAGCTGCCGCCCGTGGGGGACCCGTGCTGGAGCAGTTTGCTCCTGGGGGATGGACCCCGTGGTACGGAGCCGTGTGGGGGCAGTTCTTGAAGAGCTGCTGCCTGTGGGCAGCCCCCGCAGGCTCAGTTCGGGAAGGACGGCATCCCGTGGGAGGGACCCCACGGGGAGCAGGGGCAGAGAGGGACCGTGAAGGAGCGGCAGAGACGATGCGATGCATCAGGAACTGACCGCAGCCCCCATTCCCTGTTCCCCTGCGCCACCCAAGGGGGGAGGAGGTAGAAGAGGGTGGATGGGGGGAAGGTGTTTGTAGTTTGTTTTTAGTTTCTCACTGTTCTAGTCCCGTAGTGATAGGCAATAAATTATATTACTCTCCCTATGCTGAATCTGTTTTGTCTGTGATGATTGTTGAGTGATCTCCCTGTGCTTATCTAACCCTTGAGCACTTTTCATCATATTTCTTTCCCCTTTTCCTTTGAGGAGGTGGAGTGAGAATGCGGTTGTGGTAGAGTTCAGCTGCCCAGCTGGGTAAAACTATCATACACAGTTAAAAAATGCTCAGCCAGTGCAGAAGTTAAATGAGTTTACAGGGCTGAGAAACTTTTTCACAATTTCTGCTGTGAGAAGTCAACCTTTGAAGTAAGTATGGACCTTCCCACACTCATCCTTGTGAAGAAAATGTTGATATTCTATTGGCAATCATTTTCAAATCTTCCTCTTTTTTAACAGTCAGCATTAGGAAGGCTGGGCCCTTTTTTTTTTTTTTTTTTAATAGAGCGTTTCTTGAAATAACCCATTCTCCTTTTGATTTACTGGGTGTTAGAGAATTCTTTGTGGAGGATGACATTTTGTTTTTCTCAATAGCTAACAGATTTTTTTATTCATTTATTATTCCTGTGAACTTTCAGTTCCTTGTCCTCATGGAATGAGCTGCCACTCATATTTTTAAATGACACCATATAATAGACTCATTCTTTCCTTAGGTGAACTGGTCTATTTCTCATGCTGCTTGGTGCATTATAAGAATACAGTTTCTTTCTTGTAGCTACATGCCATTTAACCTTCACAAGACTCAGTTCCCTGGTTTCTCCTAGCAAGAAAATTCATTACTTTCTGCCCATAAAAGAGTGTTGCTCTCTCCCAGGGGAATTATTAGGGAGTTTATACTTAGCATCACATCTGAGGATGTTATGGATATGTATCCAATTAGAAGTAGATCATCATATAATTTTGATTTTCTAATAAAATAACGCAGTTTATGGTCAGTTGAGTTTTTGAATTACTACTTGCCTTTTCTGAATGCTACATATTATTCATGCAGCAAATACATGCATGATTGTGAAATAAATTAAACTACCCGTACTACTTGCATAATCCACCTCCTCTTCCAAAGCTATGCTAGTGGACTTGTACAGAATAAGCATGTGTGATTGATGTTTCCAACATTTGTTCTCTATGGAGCAAGTTTTGATACAGACACTGTACCAATATCATTGTATTTATGATAACAAATATATTCCACTTTGCAGTCACATGGTGTAGATTAGTGCTTATTGTACAAGGTCAACAGTTATACAGTTATAAACTGGCTAATGCTATCTTCATAATATAAAAAGCTAGCAAGATAGAAATTAATCATTATATTCATATGAGAACACAAGTAGAAGGCACACTAACGGCACCCAAAATAAAAGGAGGTCAAATACTAAAAAGGAGTGCTGAATACTTAGTCTGTCCCAGCTAGATTTTCACTTTATTCATTCACAGAATAGAGAGGGAAGTTATCTTCCCTCCTCCAAAAAATATCTTCAGACAACATGAAGACATTTCTTTGAGGCACCATTCTCTTTGTTTTGAGAAAAGTAATAGCTTCCTCCAGGCAGTACAGTTATTTGTTAATTATTCAGCCAATGAGAGGCAAGGACAGGGAAGAGGCAGCTTTTCTTATCGACAGTCCTAGTAACAACCTGAACTAGGATTTAGACAGTGCTGCCTAGTCCTGTGCAGACCAAACATCCAGGTATCATCTGGGGTTTTCCCTGGGGTACAGCTTCCCACGCAAAAAATCTGTGACCTAAGTATTTTAAAAGCTTTTATAACAAAATTTGAAGAAATAATACATTTTTAAACCATTGTTGTAGCAACAAGGGGGTTGGAGATGGGTCCTGCATCTGCGTCAGGGAAATCCCAAGCACAAATAGAAGTCTAGGTTGAGAATAGCCCTGAGGATAATGACTTGGTGTTGTTGGTGGATGAGAAGCTCAACATGAGCTGGCAAAGTGCTCTTGCAGCCCAGAAAGCCAACCATGTCCTGGGCTGCATCGAAAGAAGCGTGTTCAGCAGGTCAAGGGAGGG
Source organism: Anser brachyrhynchus (assembly GCF_964034855.1). Lineage (NCBI taxonomy): Eukaryota > Metazoa > Chordata > Aves > Anseriformes > Anatidae > Anser > Anser brachyrhynchus. Next base: position 117,703,909 of record NC_137696.1, on the reverse strand, counting down.
GATTCTACCCCTCTGCTCTGCCCTTGTGAGACCCCACCTGGCACCCTGAATCCCTGCATTCAGCTCTGGGGCCCTCAGCACAAGAAGGACATAGACCTGTTGGAGTGAGTCCAGAGGAGGCGATGAGGATGATCAAAGACCTGGAGCACCTCTCCTCTGAAGAGAGGCTGAGGGATTTGGGGTTGTTCAGCCTGGAGAAGAGAAGGCTCTGGGGACACCTTACAGCAGCCTTCCAGTGCCTAAAGGGAGGCCTACAGAAAAGCAGGACACGGACCCTGTCAGGAAGTGTACTGACAGGACAAGGAGCAATGGCTTTAAACTAACCCAAACCATTCTGTGATTCTATGATCTATTTGGCCAAACCAAAGAATAATAATTGTTTTATCTAATTTTTAGAAGAATGCAGAATGATATCTCCACAGTCACACTAAGTCCTATGAATAATATTATTTAGTTTTCGTTATTCACAGACAGAAAAAGTTATATCATTTTCAGGAAAAGCCAGTTAGGCTGGATGACCTGGAGATGTTTGGCACCCCTAGAGTTAGGCAAATGCTAAGTTTTTTTTGACATTTGAAATTTTGGTCTGAGGTGCACATGTCCATTTCTGATTCTAGCCCTATATCTGTATGGATCCCTCCACTGTGATCAAACATCTTGACAGAGACCTACTGATCTGAATTCAATTTAGCAAAAAACATCAGGAGTGAGCAGATACCTGATGTTCTACAGGAACAGAGAAAGGCAGCAGATATAGTAAAGGTTTAAGCTAAAATAAACAGTAGAGACAGGGTTTTAGACATGTCACAGCTAAAGGACTTCAGGTTTGGATTCTCCAGTTGATTTTGCACCAGGTGTATTTCTTTTCCAGCCTCCAGAAGATGCTGGAGATGTGATTATAACTAACTCATTTGGACTGGTTCAGTGGAAATTAAATCACCCATGGTTTACAAGATGCTCAGGTTTAGAATCTTCCTGAATTAATATTTCTGTTGACAGTAACAAAAAACTAGTCCCCCTGTACCTATCACTAATTTTAGATATGTAACTAATCCCATTCATTCCAAAAGGTGTATTTTTAAAATTTTTGTTATTCTAACAGCTTCAACAGGACTACACACCTACCTAAAATTAAGCACATGCTTCTGTGCTTTGCTGGATTTGAGCTTTGGATTTAGTAAAAGCTTAAAGACTGATAATAATAATAACAATAAAACTGCTATAATTAAGACAGTGACACTAAGATGGTTACTGCTGTGGCTACGCTGAACGATATATACCGTAACATACAGCATAGTAACAGTAATTACACACTTCACTAGTTTTTATTGTAATGCATGCTATAGTGTAACTTAATTTCCATCTTGTGCATATTAACCCAAGATACATTTGGTAGTGTTTACTACCAGGGTTGTTTCAACAGGAGTGAGGATTGTGTGTTTAATGTGCATGTAGAATAAAAATAACATTTGCATTACTTGTATGGAACCAGGAGTTATAACAAAGCCTTGCATCTTCTAACCACAGGACTCTAGAATATTAACTTATTAAAGCAGCCTTCTCTAAGACTGTATTCAAGCAAAATTTTCACTTTGCAATCCTATAGCCCTGAGTTCCTAAAATATTGCTTTTGTTGTCAGACCCCTTCAGGCAAGAGCTCACTATGTTCAAAGCCTAATCAATGTATATAATTGCAAAGCAAACAATGCTGAGCTACAGCATTGTCAAATTAAATCCAATTTCACATACTGTAACTAGTTAAGTACTCAAGTACTTCAGCAATTTATGTTATGTGGGGCACCGAAGCAACTTGGCTGTATTTAAGAGAATATCATTGCTGTAGCCCCTTTTTACATCTATGGGGTACATAATTCAGATCTTTTAATTTGCTTTAGGCTGAGCAAAGTTGGTATACAAACTCTATAATTCTCACTCCCTTTGACCTTGCAAAATTGAAATGCTACAGGTTGGGCTGCTTTTTGCCATTTTTTCCTTATGAAGTAGGAATAAATCCTTGTTGCCAGTTTGGGAAGTTTCATTCATACACATCCAATGAAAAACTACACTCATTTTTTCACATTAGTGTAGTGCAAGTCAGCCCTATGTAGTAGCTGGTGTAAAAAAAACAATGGTAAAACTATGCAAACCAAGGTATTTGCTGATACAGATGGTTGTAGCTGTAGCATTTCTAACTGAGTTTTACTCACTGTCAGCAATAGAAAGTACTTGTCCATCTTGTTTCCTCAGTCTCTTCTTTTTCCATGTTCCCTAGCTGTTCTTTTCTTTACTTCATGAGAATTTGACTAGAGATTTGTGTCAGGTATTTGCAGCCTCATCTCTTTTCTCAAACTTGTTCTCATTTGTGTGTGTAGACTATGAAACAGATGTTCCCAGTCAAGACCAGGTTACTTTTTGCACATGCCACCTGATGCCTTTTTTTTTTTTTTTTCAGTTCTCCAGGATTGATGATCAATGATTTCCTCTCCTCTCAGTGATTCAGGAGACTGCCACTCCCCATAAACATCTGACAGGTAGCATGCTTTTTAGTGTTCTGTCACTGACATGACCTTTAAGATCAGAAGTGACCATTAGACCTTGTAGTCTTATCTCAAATTATATAAATTCTGTCTATATATATTTTAGCTTTCAGGAAACCTACTGAAAAAAAAAAACAACACACTGTCTCCTTTGACTCCTTTTCAGACTACTCCTTTCTAGAAGCTATCAAGAGTCATATTCTTCTGGACTTTTTATTTTTTATATTTACTTTTGAACATGTTCTGATTGGTTCTTTGTAACTAGTGGGTTAGTTGCAACACACATTTACATTCAGCTGTGTAGCATCTCATCTGGAACTAATGCTCTCATATAGATAGCTTACTTGATAATAAATCACTTTCACCTGTACTTACACAGACTTAGAAGGGTGGTGTTTTTTCTTTTTGCTTATCAACAAAAAATTCAATTTCTAAACCAATTGCCACTTTCTCCATTTCTTTCAAGTTTATATTAGGGCTCAGTTTGTTGCTTTTGCTCATGCTGAGAAGACTGAGTATAGCAGTAATACCACTGGCATCACTGGATTAGTGGACTGGAGAGACAATTCTTCACTTGATTTGTGTTTCCATGTTTGGATCCTTACAATTATTTAGGTTTGAATGAGAAATGGGATGTCCTCACTTTGATATAAAGTAATCTACAGTCATTAAAATATATTTAATATTAAATATGACAAGAACTAACCCTGTTAATACTATTCATGTTCTTAAAAGGACATAGTAGATTATGTATTCTTGTATATTGATTAACATTTTTAGGCACAATTTTGATTTGTGATTTATGCTACAAAATTCAATAATTTTCCTCTTCTTTTTCTTCTCTTTCATGCTTCTCCCCATAAAACTGGTAACATACTAGCTGCATTTATTCCAACATTTTTAAAGAAATGCCTGCTTTATTTTGTACTTTATGACTTTTTTTTTTTTCCCTACAGAAGCACCACGTCTTTACATGTGTGTAGTAGGTGGTCCCAGAGCTGACCAATTTAGCTGTGGGGCTGTGAGCAACGTGTTCTCTGTGAAGCAGAACTAATTAGCACGGATATAAGATTGTACTAAGGTTTTCAGGACCCAAATTGCCAGCTTTATAGACTGCTGCCCTGTGCTGTGCAGTCCCGTGTGTTCAGGGAATCTCTTATGCAGTTCCTAAATGCAGCACTGCAGCATGTAAGCATATGAGTTCTGCTGAATTTGGGCTAGTAATACCTCCACCACTTCACAAAAGATTTTTTTATGTTATAGTATTCATCTCAGTACTAGCCTTGTATAGAAAAGATACTGTTAGGACTGCAGGCAGATGATGAGGTCTCTGACCTTGTCATGGTTTGAAGTTAAACTAGCTGAACAGCAGGAGGAAAACTATTTGGAAGTGACATGGGTGGAGAAAGGAAGACACATGGGGAGTGAAAGAGACGGTAAAGAAATGGAAAAAGGACAAACCAGGTCTGTGAAGCATGTGTTTGGTGCTGCCCAAGGGTGGTGCTGGGCAGCCCTGTGCTTCATCACTCCAGGACAATTAATCAAGCCTGTTGTTTTGACCCATACCAGACAAGTTAAGCCTGCTTCAACAGCCAGGACTGGGGAGAGGAAATGCTTTTCCTGGCTGACTAGAGAACACCCGACATAAATCTTATTTCGCAGAATTGCCTGCTCATATAAAAAATTTATATAAGACCTAATTGCATTGATGCAGATTGACAGAGTTGTAATTGACACATACTGCTGGCAAATTTGATCCTTAAATTGCCAAATGTTAGGGATGAAGCATGCTTGACACACAGATGTATGTAGTTTCAAAACCACCTCTATTCTTTTTTTCTCTCTCATGTATCTGACACCTTATTCTTTCTCAGTATATCTTATTTTCCCTGCGTAGACCAGTTCTGTAGTCTTTCTTCATGCTCCCCTATATTCTAGCCAAGCTTCTCCCATGTAATTAACTAATCATATTTCTCTTTTGCTAGGGGTAAGGGCTTGTTCTCTGAGACTGCAATCTTGTAATTAAAGAAAGCTCACAATGCCAGTGTCAATCACGCTGCTCTGAAAATGGATAGCAATGACCTCAGTTATGTTCCATTATACAGCACCTTTCAGACTATGATCAGGAAAGTAATACTTTAGGGACATGAATCTGACTCAACCTGTAACTAAGGATTTAAGTGATGCTCAGACTTCTGCTCTTGACCCATTCTTTCCTGCACTTTACAAGATAATAACCATATATGAAGAATGTATGAAAGACTTGATTTTCTATTTTTTTCAAAACATTCTGTGCTAAAAATACCCCTTTACTGAACTTCACTTCTTCACTTCATTTTTGGTTTTGCTTATTAGTATTAAATATATATATATATATTAATCTTATTAAAGAGAGGTTTGGATTTGGTTTGGTTTGTTGATTTTTATTGTTTTCATGTTTTTGTTTTCTGTGTTTGACTTTATACATATCTTAGGAAAACAAGGTAACAGAATTCATTATAAAGTCTTCTCCAATTTTTTTGTTGTTATTCAGTATGCAATAGCTCAGATGACTTTCAGAAGAATTAAGACCACAGTACATTATGTAGTGTGGCCTAAGTTCATGCCATTTAACTTGAATCATAAAGTAAGCTTGTAGTTATTAGATAAATAAAGGCTATTGACAGGAAATTGAATATATAACCCAAATTAGTCAACATATTTTTCCTTATAAAATGAAAGAAGTAAGAGAAGAAGAGAAGTGGGATTTGTTATTTGGTAGTGCGTCTTTGATATAGGATGGATTGCTTTTTGGAATGTACGTTTTCTCTTTAAAAGATCATATAAGAAGGTAAGGTAACTAGTTTGGACATGATATCTAAATCTTACATGCTTGCAGTTAAGTATGATGATTTCTCCTCTTCAGCTGTACAGTGTAACAAGGACTTACTTAAGTCTTGGTGAATTGACACCAATATCCAATATTTTTAATATTACCAAGGTAGTATATTCATGACTGGTTGTCCTAGCATGACACTTTCTATGAGAAGATTTTCAGCTGCACATAACTTTATCAAAATCTAACATCTTAGGCAGACATTTCCTGCTCCAGATGACAATCTCCAGCTGATTCATTTTGAATAATTTCTGTCAGACATATCTAGATGTGTCTGAGAAGGATGCCACCGGTAAATTTCTAATGTTCTAATAATAGTGAAAAAGACTCTTGGTATTTGAGGAATCTTACTGCTTCCATACTTGGGAGCCGCAGGGACTTGCAGATGTGTTCTTACTGGTAAGATACCCACTGCTGGCAACTCTTACAGTGAAGAAAGAAAGAGGGAGGGAAGGAAGGAAGGAGAAGGAATGAAATAATCTGCCTGCAATGAGGTGTTGTATCTGGTAGGTGTCATTAGTGGCTCTAGTGCTTACATATATGACATTGTTCTTTCCAACTCTCTCTCCATAGTAGTTACTTATTATTCCTTAGTAGTTTCTTATTATGCCTATGCTTAAATCAGTTCACCATGTACAGTACTATTTAAGCTTTGCAGATTTTGGGTAATTTCATACCCTATTGCATATGCTTTGTACCAAGACTGAAAATAAATAGCATTTCCCAAATCTCAAGCAGATTGACTTGGCTGGAAGACCAGAAAATGTAGTTTTCCACTCACCACATGTGCCAAAGCATCCAATATAATTGCTGCATAGATGAAATCCCTATGGGAGGATGTCTGTCTCCATCTATACTCCATCCCTAATGACATTTATGTTCTACGTAATGGAGCACAGAGACTCGATCTGAGAGTTCCAGGTTTCAGGCACTAAAATGCAGTGGCGTGACCTGGGCTGGACTTTCAGACAGCTTTGCTATTAAAGTGGACGTGGACAGGGCATGGATTGGGCACTGGCAATCAGTGGCTCACTTTTCAATTGCTAGTGTTATGCTCAAAATCTTGTGGGCAGGAGAAGAAATAGTTTATATTTAAAGCCAAAACTTTGTTATTAGTATAACTGAAATCTCATCAGTTTAATCAAAGAATTTTTATTAGTCCAGATTTAACTACTGCAGGAAAAGGAGAAGAAAAAAAAAAAAAGGAAGAAAAGAAAAAAGAAAAAAAATGACTATAATACCATTACAGAAAAAAAAAACCTTCAATAATAACAAGACAGTTACAAGTGTTATACATACACCACCTAGCATCTAATCCTTTTACCTGTTGTTAAAGCCACCTCTCTGCTGTCACTCTAAGTCTTAAGGTCTACAGCTTCAGCCAAGGAGATGAGTAAGGCAAGCGATCAGTCCTTTCCCTGGGGGAGTACAATGTTGACGATGTTTGTTCCTCCTCACTCCAGGATCCAGTGGATGTCATTTTCGTTATGTTAGAAAAGATAAGATGAAATTCAAAATACATGGTGCATTTTATATATGTTAGATATGTTTTCTTTGTTCTTTTTACCACTCTTAAAGCTGGTTTTCTCCAGCTTTCAGATCAGCATTTCTTTTACTGACAGCTGGTAAGCTTTCCATAGCATTGGCATCTTCAGTGTGAGTCAGTGCCACTCTTGTTATCATCCCATGCTTCTGTGGTATAGTGCATCCTTTGCACCTGTTGTTGAGGCCCTTGAGATCATACCAAGCCTATGTTCCTGTACTTGAGACCATTTTGTTAAAATCACAATTATTTCATTCTACACTGAATAAATACTTCCTACTACTATCAGTGTAAAAAGTTTGGTTATACCATGCAACAATAAACACACGGAAAACAAAGCAGACGTAGGCAACTGGTCATCAGAAAACTTGCTGCTACAGCCAAGCAAGCTAAAAGAAAGCTTCAGACAGAGCAAGACAAGTTAAGACAAAAGTAAGTCTATACAAACCTGGCAGTATTGTATTTTCTGGGATAAATGGAGATAGATTAGCATGCTGCCTGCCAGGTTCAGCCTGCTCCATGTTCAGGCGTGGTTTAGGGAACAGTGTGGGCCAGCAACTGTTCCCAAAGACAATACAGATGCAGCCTCTTTGTTTTGGGGGGTTTCTATTTGGGTGGTTGTGTGAGTTTTCACCTATATGTGTGCCAACTCTGGCTCTAGGATCATAGAGTAGTTGATGTACAATTTTGTTTACAAAAAAAGACATACAGCCTCAGGCTATTTTTGTGATTTGGTTGGGTTTGTTTGTTTGTTTGCTTTTTATTTGTTGCACTGTGGTAGTAGATCTGTGTTGTGCTGTGGATATGCAATTTAGTCCTGCACCCTGTCATGCAGACATTTCAGAACAAAATGGTCATTCCACAGAGCTTTCTCAGAAAACAAAGCAAATAAAACCCTGACATTATCAAAAGATACTTTATCATGTATTTTCTGTTCCTCCCATACTGGGATGCATAAAGGAAAAAAAAAAAAAAAAAAAAGAAAAATATATTATTTCAGATGGACTGTCTTTTAATGTACTAAGTGATCCTTCCCCAACCAAAGTAAATTTTACCCTCAGAACTGTTGACTTTGACTCCCAGATTAAACAAGCCAGAGTTATGTAAATTTTCTTTATTGGTTTGTCCTCCAACTCCTGCATTTTTGGGACACACATTTTTGTCATTTGAGCATGGCACAATGATGACTAAGGCAGATAAATCCAAAGTTGCTACATCCATAAAACATTCCCAAAAATGGGAATTTGTTAGCTTGGGAGTAAAGACTGTCTAGTCACATTAGTGTGATGCTTTTGTGAAGTCACGCCTTGTTTCTTTGTGCTCTGTTTTGGGCATGCTTGCTTTGGGATGGACACCAGTTATGGTACAGCGGGGATATGGGCCTCCCTGAAAATCTTTAATCTGTTCTCCACAACAAATGCTACTTGAAAACGTTGCTTTTGAATATTTATTTTTCTGAATTGTATCAATTTCTTACCAGATACATTTATCATGTAATTTGATCTTCTATCAGTTCTGTTCTCTCTAAACACAATACAATTATAAGTGAAGACATGATTTTCTAAAGAAAGAGAGATGATTTCTTTTTTCCTTTTGTAAAAATCATGTAGAGATGGGATCTAAAATGCCTAACCCAGCTAGCTAACTTAAGTTGACTGGATTTTCTTTTAGAAGCCCTCAGAGGCACCTATCCTTTCCATTAACTGTATAGGAAACCATGGTACTTGCTTTAGAAGTAAAGGCCCATTAGACACTTGTATTAAGTATACTGAATATCATCCATAATTTTTTTTTTATAACTCATTCATACAATATAGGTGACAGGCTGCATTTTTAGTGATATGTTAAAGATGTTTTCTAAGTTTCCTCAGTATAGGTTCTATCTTCAGATGTTTAGGTGCTTACTAGAGCTTCTAGGATATAAGTCAATAATATATTTTTTTAATATTTTTGAAATTCATCAAAGTCCAAATATTTGACATGAGTCCTAGCATAGGACATCAACACAAAGTCTAGCTTATATCCTTTTATATTAAATCACTGTATACACTAAATATTTTTTGGTAAATATTAATTTTTTAGGTGATGGAAATAAGTGAAATTTTTGATGGAATTTCTTGATGAAAAAATTAGGATAGTTTAAGGTGGATGGAACACATTATTAATGTTTAAAATAATCTTCATCAATAAGAGAATTGGTTCAAAATCAGCAAAATAAATTCAACAAAAAGCTGATGTGAAATACCTTGCTTAGGAAGGAGAAATCAATTACACATACAAAATAGAGTAGCTGACTAGGCAATACAACTGCAAAATAAATAAATAAAAAGAGCCAAAAGGGGCTGCTGAATACATCAACAGAAAGATGTTGCAGAAAAGGCAAATCTCCTTCTGTAATATAGTAACAGTAATGTTGAAGGCAAGACAATTATTGCTCACTATCTTGTGCTAAGGGAGGTTGCACCTAGGGTACTATGTCCATTTCAAGAAGATGAAGATAAATTGGAGAGAATCCAAAGGAGACTGGAGGAATGATTAGAAGCTGGAAAACATCACCTCTGAGGAAAAGTTCTAAATAATTAGATTTGCTTATTCTAGAAAAGAGAGAATGGAGGTAAGAGAAAAAGAGGAGGGCTATGAGAGAGACATGTGAGAACAGCCTTTAAATATGCAAAAGGTTGCAGAGATCAATTGTTTTCCAAGTCCACTGAGTTTGTGATACAAAAAGTAATTTGCTTAATTTATGGGGGCGTGAGTCAGGAAATATGTTTTGTGTTAAATATTAGGAAATGTTTTCTAACTGTAGGAATAATTTTGTAGGTTTTTTTTTCTACTTTTTTTTTTTTTCCTTTTTTTTTTTCCCCACCTTCTGGAGAAAAACAACAAAACAGAGTTTCTTCAGGAAAGAGAAAAATCTGTTTTCAGAGAAGTTGGTTTCATTCTGTCCCAATCTTTCTCCTGAAAATGCAATCAAACCTTTGAAAATATGGAAAGAGATGACATGATTGATCACAGTACTAAATCACGGAATCACAGAATGGCTGAGGTTGGACAGTACATCTCTAGGCAATCTGTTCCAGGGCTTGGTCACCCACACCATGAAAAAGTGTTTCCTGATGTTCAGAAGGCACCTCCTGTGTTTCAGTTTGTGCCCTTTACCTTGTCACTTGACACCGCTGAAAAGAGTGTTCATGTTTCTCCTATACTGGGGAATTGAATATAGTACTCCAGGTGTGGTCTCACCAGCACTTTGTGGAAGGAAAGGATCACCTCCCTTGATCAGCTGGCAACAATTTGCCTCATGCAGCTCAGGATACCATTATCCTTCTTAACTGCAAGGGCACATTACTGACTTATGTTCAACTTGGTGTCCACCAGGACCCACAGGTTTTTTGCCAAGCTGCTTTCCATCTGTGTGGCCCCCAACATGTCTTGGTGCTGGGGTTGTTCCTCCCTAGGTGCAGGACTTTACATATCTCCTTGTTGAACTTCATGAGGTTCATGCTAGCCCACTTCTCCAACCTGTCCAAGTCCCTCAGGAATGCATCACTCACTAGCATATCGGCCACTCCTCCCAGTTTTTTGTTATCAGCAAGCTTGACTCTGCCCCGTTATCCAGATCATTAATAAAGATGTTAAACAGTAATGAACCCACTATTGCCCCTGGGGATTTATTTCTAGTTTATGGTCTCCAAATAGACCTTGTACCATCAATCACCACTCTGTAGGCATGGCCATTCAGCCAGTTTTCAGTCCACCTCATCGTCTGCCCACCCAGTCCATACGTTAACAGCTTGTCTATGAGGATATTACAGGATATTACAGTGTTTTACTGAAGTCCAGGTAGACAATATGCACTGTTTTCCTGTCATGCATCAGGTTGGTCATTTCACCATAGAAACTTATCATCTTAGTCAAGCATGACTTCCCCCTGGTGAATCCATGCTGACAAATCATGATTTTCTTGCCCTTTCATGTGGGTGAAAATAGTTTCCAGGATTAGCTGTTTTATCACCTTCCCAGGGAAGGCTTTGATCAAGTATTTATGAAGTTAGACAGTTTCCTATTTGGAAGTGATTTGAGGAAATGTGTCAGAACTTCCAATAAAAATTCCTGATGGAAATATATTTGATCCAGGTTACTTATACAATTGCTAAAAATTGTGAGCTACCTCATCTATTTTGAATGGAAATGTTTCTGGTTTTGGATGGAGGTGGGAGCATCTAAGAATCCAGCAACTGCATCGGGGGACTGGTAATCACATACCCCAAAGCCAAAGTATTAGCTCATTTGTGGATCCAAGTACTTATAGATTTTTGATTTCCTGCTAATGCTCAAAGCAAAGGGAGAGCCTTATCTGAACTGAGAGCTTCATAATTTGGGCTCCTAGATTCAATTTATTTTTAGTTAATTTAAATAATTATTATTTTTTGTTTTGTTTCACTTAGAAAGATCTCCAGTTTTTCTATAAAGGGAATGGATTGAGAAGGGGGAGTCAAAAGGAACACATGAATTTGTTGCATTTTTTTTTTTGTTTTGCAATATTTGTTGCATCAAATATTATTACTTTTATGCTCAAAGTTTAGTCTATATTGAAATGTTATGACTAATCAAAGGAAACTGCTCTTCTGCATCACTGAGTCTGTTAAATACTTCTAGTTGTAGAAAGCATTAATGTGTATGTTTAACTTTATCCAGTCAACATGTGTTTAAGAAATGGATTGTTCACTAGATGGTATTTCTGCATGACTTGTGGAGCACACTGAAATCCTCTCTCTGTTCTCACATGTCTTCTGCTTCTCTCAGAGGTCAAAACCAACATTTTCTTCAACTGTGAGCACATAGTCATGCTTACCTTGCTTTGTTCCACACGGTATTTCAATATGGAGGTGTATCTGCCCATTTTTGGTTTGATTAATGCTGTTACAAGATAGATCAAGAGCAAAAACATTTTGTAGGGGGTAGATGTTTTCTGAAATATAGGGAAAGTGGAGTTTGAAAAATGTTTACATCAGTACCAAAACACACAGTCATAGAATGGTTTGGATTGGAAGGGACCTTAAAGACCATCTAATTCTAACTCCCCTACCATGATGGTTCCATTAGACCAGGTTGCTCAAAGCCCCATCTAACCTGGCCTTAAACGCTTCCAGGGATCTGTTCTTACCTTTTGTAGTTGTTGTTGTTGTTTTCTGGACAAAGTATGTAATTGTTGGTCAGGGCCTTGGGCATTGATGGGCTTTACTGACCCCAACTAGCCTTGCATGGGATATCCCTAATTCCTGCCCATTGGGATCCCCTCCCCAATCCCCATAGGTTTAGGGGCTCCAATTTGGTTCACACCCTGTCCCTTTTAGCTCCTACTTGGGCTTTCTGGATGGATTGTTGCCGTGGCTCATCATTGGCCATGTCTAGGACCATTCGTGGACACTTTTACCAATGCATAGCTCTTCTTGCTGTGTTCAGACCCTGTGGGACTGTGCTTGAGGCCACAGTCCATTCTGGGTGTTTCCAGCCCTGTCCCTAAAGGAGCCCTGTCCCTAAGGGAGTACAGTTATGGTAGTTTGGCAGGGTTTTACTACATATACATTTTTCTTACGATTAATGAGTGTACATATGCCAGAAGTAAGTGCTAAATCCTTCCTTTTAGCTTTATACTTCATAAATCCTATACCTGAAACCTTTCACTATCAAGGTAATAATAATAATAAATAATAAATAAATAAATAAAACAGAAACTTTCTCTGAGTGGTCAGCTAGAAAATTCTCTGTAATAGGAGGGCAGAGATTTTAGTCTCCTCCAGGATACTCAGGACTGTCTCTTCCCTGGTCTTTAGCCAGGCTAGGATGGATAAAGAGCACAGTGTGTTTAGGTGAGCCTCAGAGTACAAGCCCTCTTAGCAAACACTTGTTTATCACACACTATGAGACATTCAGTTTACCCAAGAAGTCATCCAGACGTACACAAAAAAGCAATTTGCAGGGCCACCTGCACTTCTACTTAATAATTGCAAATCACCAGTGGTACTACCAATATTCAACTGCAAATCAACAGTTCTGCTACCAGACTTCTCAGTAGTCACTTGCATTGCTCTTGAAAAACGATTGTTGCCTTAGCTAACTGGGAACCTCTGGGATTAGGAGTATAAATATCACAACACAGCTGAAGAGAACGCTTGCTAGGACTTTCTGCACGTGAATTATTTGCAGAACAGGCATTGACTTGGGAATTAAGGATGCCGAAGAAGGCCTTTAACAACAGTCGTGTCTATTTAAACTGTCTTCCATATAGTATCTGAAATGTATTGATTTATTCAGCATAGCAAATAAGTTCTCTACCCATGGCCTGAAAACTACGCTTATGGAACAGGGCTTATAAGGGTGCCTTTTTATTACTTTGTGAATAGTTTTTAACTTTTTTCAGAGCTCTAATAATGTACATGTAATATACATATATATATATTTACTTAATATATGCTGTATGTTTCAGGTAAGAAACAAACTTTGTTGCTTAGAATCATTCAAACTGCTATTACCATATATGTGCTTCATCATGTATTCCTGATCCAAAGGTTCTTACTGAAATATCTCTTTTGGTGCTCCAAGACAATCCTTCAAAAATCCAAGAGATCATCCTTCATAACCAGCTTAATATTTGAATTATTTTCGAAAGTGAAATATATGTACTTCATTGAAGCTGGACAGAAGAAGCTTAGAATGTGGTCTAAAAAGATTGTAAAAAAATACAATAATTTTAATTGATCAGTAATTTAAAACATTCTCTTTGAGAAATAAGTAGCAATAATCATAGAAAAGAGCTACTTAACAACCTACTTTGCTCCCTGTATTTGCCTTGAAGGAAAGCCATTGAGTCCATTTTTCTCAATCTAGTGATGTTTTTATTTCTGCTTTTTGTGAGGTCCAATCTGAGAAATCAGGACCTGTTTTTAGATTTTTTGCACCTCCCTTGATACAGCGAAGAAATAGTATAGAGGGCTACATCTGAGCAAGTCAGTCTGTCTACTGTCACCAATGGAGAAACATAAATATTTTTAGGGTATAATTAATTGACCAAAAGTAGACATCTACTTTAGGATTAAATGAATTTTACCTTGGCAATACATAATTATCTCTATTGATTTTATAAGAGGAAGCTGATGTGTCTAATTTAGATAGGGATATTTATATTTGGTTAGGCAAGTTACACTTAGCATTGAAGGGAAAAGAAAGCATTTTTTTTTTCAATCCCAGAAGAACTGTGAGCTTTCAATATTTTTTTTCCCTTTGATGAATGGGTTAAAAAAGGATAAAAAAAATAAAAAATAAAATAAAAAGAATCAAAATTTCAGCAAATGTGCATATTTTAGGGAAAAGAAAAAAAAATACTAACCCAAATGACTTGTGTATTCCCCTTTTAATTATTCCTTTAAGAAAAAAATAAATATGATTTATATTAAAGAGAATTTGATCTTAGTCCAAACACAAAAATAATACAAAAGCAGAAAACGTAGGGAGTTAAAGATTCTTCATACTAGTCATTTCTGATATTAAAGTCATTTTCCTTTTGTTGGCAAGTTCATAGGCTATGCTCCTAGAGTAGAGGTAAATATTAAATTTAGTTTAAATCTGAACAAGCTTATTCAAAAGACTTGATCCAGTATTACTGTGGGAAGTAGATTGGCATGAAAAATAAATAACTATTTTTGGTAGTAACAGAATTTCCATTCATCTTTGCACATTGAAACCACAGCACTACCAACTTCACAAATGAAAATTCAAGAATCCAGAAATAATATGTAGTTATAGCTGCATAAAATTTACACATAAGGTCTTTCCATATAGTGCCACCTAAAACTCATAACTATCCTTCTCTTTTCTGTCACTGAGCAAGCCCTAACTTTGCTGCTCAGGGGAACATGTTGCAAATTGCTTCCATGTGGAGAAACCCCAAGCCCTCAGGACAGCTGCTGTGAGCTGGCCCATGTCCTCCCTGCCCAGTGCAAACACCCTCAAGAGGAAGCCAGTCACATTTGTGTGTCACACCACAGTTGGTCCTGGTGTCCTTTGGAGTTCTTGGTTTTCTTATTTCTCTTTTTGGTTAAAGGGAATGAATAAATAAATAAATAAAATTGATAAGGTTATGTCAGAGCTCACCCTAGCAGTGTTGTGCAGCATTGTATTTGGGGGCGTTCAAGGAAAGGTTGGACGTGGTGCTTAGGGACATGGTTTAGTGGGTGACATTGGTAGCAGGGTGATGGTTGGACCAGATGATCTCGAAGGTCTCTTCCAACCTTAATGATTCTATGATTCTATATGGTATGCCTCAAGCCCTGTTACAAAGGAGGAGGGAAGAAACTGAGGATGGGGTTGGCTCAGATGATTTTTAGAAGAATGTCATTGTTGGAGAAAAACAGGTGTGATACATCTCCATGTTGTCTATTTGGAGTGAGTATCATGGTGACTTTGTCTTGGTTTCTTCTCAGAAGAAGTAATTGGCTGGCTTCAGAAGGGAACCCAAGAGGGAACTGTCATGCATGGAAACTGGGTATTTGAGGAACTAGACATTTAAAGTCTAGTTTTTAGACTAGCAACCAAAAGTGACAACACCATATGTCACTTAGCTCCAAGTGACGCTGCATCAAAGCTATGCAGAAGCATTTCTGGGCTGGGATGGTTCCTGTGCACCTGAAGGCTCCCCTCGCTGCTCTCCCTAACCCTCACCTCACCCTAACTGCAAGCTCCCAGAGAACAAAACAGAAGATGGAGGAGGGCACTGTACTCGGAGGGGTGGCAAGATATGGTTCAGGCAGTGGTGTGTGTCAAATGAATCAGAGAAAGCTGGGCAACCAGAAGAGAAGGTCTGAGGGACAGGAGTCCTTTTCAGCTGTTGTGCTAGCGGGTGCATTGCTGACTGCTTTCTCATCCTTTCTGTTGGTTGCAGAATCAGCTGGAAGCAGGAACAAGGATAATCCAGAATATTTACTCCTGTGCCAGGCCCACTCATCCCAGAGAAATGCAGAAGGTGGTTGCACCTCAGCACCACACCTCTTTTGGTATTCTCTGTTGAGCACTACCTCAAGATAAAATAGAGATGAGAAAACAAATGAATGAATCAACTAAACCCATCAGACCTGAAACAGTGGAAATGTGAAGGTCAAATAGGAAATAGCAACACAAATACATTTTACTACAGAACTCCAATCATGATATTAAAAAGTCAAGTGAATGTGCAACAAATGTACAGCACACAAAACACAACCATGAGGTAACTTTATTTCTGAAAATAGACCAGGCTGAAGCACTCACATTTTTTAGCAATTTTCAGTTGAGTCGTGCAGAGGTGACTGACTGTGAAACTAATTATAGAAATCTGAAGAGCACTGACACCTGTGTGAAAATGAAATGTGGGTGACATTTTGTCAAAGTGGACAAAAAAGCTGAGATAATCTTCTGACTGATCTGAGTGGAAGAAGCAGCCTTTTCATTTTGGTGGGGGAAGATTAAACAAGCTTGATAAGAAACCAGAGATGAGATGCTATTTTCAACAAAACACACAGACATACACAGACAAACCTGAAAGTTTTAGAACATGCTCTTGACAAAACTGTTAGAATTTGCCCAGCAAAATGCTATACCATTGACTCTGTGGAGGACGAACAAAGCTCTAGCAGTGCTGAAGTTCTGCAAGGGAACACAGAATATTGCAGGAAAAAAAAAAAAAAAAAAAAAAAAGATCAAAGGCAGAAAATCTTGCAGAGTTCAAAGTCAGAATTCACACTAAATTGCATGTGGAGATGCAAATTACCTCAGATTTTGAAAAGATGCAAGAACTGCAGTAGATTACACTGCTTTGTGAGAGTTTGCAAGTGCAGGCAGAGTTCTCACAGCATGGTCAAAGAGGATGCCAGCAGTATCATTAGTTCAGATGTTTTTTTTCAAAGCAATAATGGACAGAACTGCAGCAGAAAATGGCTAATCTATCAACCAGAAAGTAAATGTATCTTTTATTAATCCTAAATTGGACATGGGGCACAGATTTATACTCTATCACTCTGTGCATGGTGGAGCGGGGAGGGGAGAGCTGTGTTCTGAGCAGTCGTCCTGTCCCATGTTTACAAAGATACATGCTACACTGGGCACTGTTAATGGAAGGCAATCATTCTTCCCCCCCCCCACAGCAGTACACCTTTGGATACACAAGCAGAGCCAAAATGCTATTAGAAAGAGTGCTTTTGGCACTGAGTAAAAAGCCACAAGCCTTATGATTAAAACTTTGCACTTAGGGAACTTACCTGCCAAAGGGAACATGTAAGCTAAATATATGGGTAAATAATGAACTGGAAAAAGTACAAGTTACACCGACTCCATGTGTGTGTGTGTGTATGATCATTTTTGAGTGGAAACAAGTTAAACCTCTGGTCTCATCAGGGAATCAAGTGACTGGGAATTCAGGGAATAAAAGCAATTGAGGATAAGTTAATTTCTAAGAAATAAATACTCAGCAGAATCAGGAACAAAACTGGCAGAGCTTAAATGTCCTATATTTAATGAGTTTAAAGGCTGATGACATGAGTGTATTTAATAGATTAATTATAACAACAATAATAATAAAGAAGTTACAGCCATTCATCTTCTGTATATACACTCCATATATTAATTTTTACAGTCCACATTTAACATTCCCATTCAGAGGCACTGGCTCTTATTTTTGTCTCTGATCTGTGGGTTGTAACTCTTCCTCAAATCCAAATTCACCTACTACATAAGTAGTTCGCAAATAGACTTACTGTCTGGGAGGATTAAGCTCTTAAAGAGCTGGAGAGTACCCTCCTCAGGTGGTATGTGGGCAGATTGTTCTTCACGGGATGTGGGTAGATCAGGCACAGGAAGGAAGGACAAGGGACACCCTGGTTCCCTTGCAGCTATTATTTTTTCTCTTTCTAAAGATGGGGTATACAGATTTTGAGCTCAAGCATGGTTCACGGGTCTTGATGTATTTATACCTGCTCTGAAGCTTACTCTTCAGCTCACAGCTTAGGGTTGTTTGCAGTTTATTCACATTGCAGTTTGGATTGCATTGAGAACCTGAAATGTTTCACAGGAAAAGGAAATGTGTTTTTGATGGAATTGTGTGGTTGTATAGATGAAGTTTGGAAGAAAAGCATAACTAATGTCTCTGAGGTCTCTGGAATGACTGTGCTACTTTTTTGAAGTAAAACAACCAAGATTGCAAATCCTTGTGAAACAGAAATAATGTGTTCAAGAGAAAAATGAAAAAAAAAAAATACAAAGGCATTACTAGACTTAATATCTAGGCATTACAATGGCAGACACAATTCAATAAATATAAATTTAAAGTCACGCACAAGGGAAAAATAATTTAATCTTTACATGTAGAATGAGGGACTCTGAGCTGATCATTACCACTCAGGAATTATATCTTGGTATTATAACAGATTTTTCTATGAAAATATCAGCTCCACTGTCCTTAGTGACAAATACCCAGCTGGAATAGTATGAATTATTAAGAATAGAATAGAGAGCAAAACAGAGAATTTATGATGACATATGAGATACTATCTAATGTCAATTATCAACATTAATAATATAATGTATGTTGACACTAGATAGTGTCACGTTCCTATATAGATCCTGCTCATAGCCTGGTTTGCTATCACCAAAATTATATAGCAAGGATCTACAAAATTAATGGAATGGCAACAAAGCTGCTAAAAAAGCATGGGGTTGCTAAGTAGGTAAGCTATAAAATTACTGAGCTTGGTCTTCTGCCTGTGAAAGACTTGTAAGGTCCGAGAGAAACCTGGGACTACTGTCTGTAAGGTTATGAACAGCACACAGAAGACGAGTTACTCACTACCTACTCCAAGGCAAAATCTGGGGAGGATTGGACATTAAACAAGGTAGCAAGTCACAGATTCTAGGTGGTTCTCAAGCAAATGCAGAGATGCAGTGGAAATTCCTATCACAATATGCTGAAAGTTGGAATGCTTCCAGTTCTGGTCAGTACTGAAAATAAAGCTGTGAGCTAGGTGGAGTTCGGTCTGATCCACAATTGGTGCTCTGTGGATTTTAATTTCTGCAGATAGATGGCAAGTAAAACCGAGGCCTTGGTAAGTTGTATTCACCACAATGCAATGTAAGAACATAGGGGTGGGATTCACCCGTTATGCTGTGTGGGTGTCATCATTTGAACAGTTTGTTTAGGTTCCTGTTATAGTCAGTGCAGAACTAGTCAATACGGCTTACGGAATTTAAGTTGTGATTCATCTGGTCAAAAATCATTGCCTGTTTTAAAAGGAGATGTGTTCCAAATGTGATAGATTGACTAGCTCTGACCTGATGGAAGCTGAGTGATATGTTCAGACAAAGAAACTCATATTGTAGATGACTCAGCCAGTCAGCTGAACTTTGAGACATCCTAGACTGGCAAACCACAAAGAAATGCATGCCTAACACAGCTAAGACAACTTGGTAGCATGAGTACATAAAGATATTCAAAAATAGAGTATGCAATTTCGTTCAAGAGAACAAAAGGTGTAATTACACAAATGTCTGTCTTGTCTTACAGACATCCAAAACTATGACAGTGAGAATAAAATGTAGTTCTTCTTAACCTTCCCAAAGCACAGTATTTTAGCACATACTTGTTACTATGATATAAGGTAACTTGAGTACCTATAGTTAGGGACATTTGGAATGGGAGGAAAGAGGAGTAATAACAAAACAACAACAAAATCCAATACTCTTGAATAAAGGAGTTTCAGCTTTGTTACGCCTGTAAGTTTGAGGGATAATGTAAGAGTTGATGAAAAGCACTCACTAAATTGGGAAGAAAAAAAAAACAAACGCCTGTTTATTGTTCCCCTTCCTGAAGTTCAGGAATATAAAGAATAAGTTGCCCATACCAGTGTGAAATTCCACTATTAAGGATTTTTCTCCCAGAAGACAGATGGGAAGATGACTGTGACGCTTTGCTGAGGGTTACATTATATATGGTTGATCAGACTGAATTGAAACATTGAAAAGAGCTAGTAGCTAGTAGTAGCAGCTAGCTACTTTTCATCCTCTCCAACACCTGGGTCTACTGAGCAACATTGTCCAAGTCCCTGCTCCCTGGGAATCCAGCAAGCAAACTTCACATACAAATAAATAGGTAGACAGACATAATACAAACTATATTATATAAATTAAAGCATAAGCCAAAGTACAAAATGTTTCCAAAAAAAATGAAATATCCTTTGGGAAAATGAAAGCAGAAGAGAATAACTTTAGATTTGATTATGGGAATTTGTGATGGTTCATTAGCAAGGGAGAAGTAAAGTTGTGTTAAAAAATATTCCTTTTTTTTTTTTTTTCCTTGAAAACTAAAGGTAATGTTGTTTCATATATTCAGGTCTTTAAAACAATACTGCAACAGAAGAGATCATCTGTTTTCAAATATTCTGGGAATGTTCAGATTAAGGATTTTTGCTTAGAACAATTCCCAGGTTTATGGTAAAACTGAAAGTTCAGACGAGGAAAGGATTTATTCCATTTGCCTGCCACTATGAGAGTGTTTTCACTGCCTAAGTCCTGATGGCCTTGCCATCTCAAAGGACTATCAGTTACGTCTGTGTACCTAGTGAAGTTAAGTCAACAGTTTACATACTAAATTAACAAAATGTTGGCAAGAGGAAAAGTTAATCTAGTGTTTTATCAACAACAATAACAACAAAAAGGTTGAAAACAAGAGAAGGATAGATTCAAGTCATGCATGCAGGATATTTTCCAAGTTGTCCTGTAAACTGTTATGAATCCCCCACCTTTTTCTTCCAGTCTTTTCATAGTAAAGACAGCCCTGCAAACTCCAGCTAAAGCCAGTTCTGTTGGTTGTTGTTATATTGTTGTTGTTGCCTGTATTTTACAATCACTGCTAATATTCTGAACTCAGAACTTTTCATTCTGTAGTTGTTTACGTCCTACTTTCAACATCATATTTGCATACAAATATGTGATTTGGAGGTTTTATCAGATTATATATAGATGTTATGCCTGCAATTGTTTTATGGTATAATCTACTAATCATATGGCGGTGTTTAATGCAACAGGAGTGCTGTGTTGTCCTCAGGAGTATTCTATTAGTTGCACTCATGGTAAAGGCATGTAATACCTGCTCTATTCAATTAGAAACTCCTTAATGTATCTTTCCATGAGAATATAGTCCTACTGGGTATTGATGCTGCTGAGGAGCATTCAAAATATTTTTAATATTATGCACAAGCATAACCTCCCACCACCACTGCCTCCATTGCCCTTACATAAGTCTGTAAAGGGACCATTAAAAATCCATTAAGCTTGTTAGTTAGCACAGCTTTCAGGGAATCTTGCAGCAAGTTTTGCTTTTTCAACACTTACAGGCTTCTATTAAACACAGCAATCTTTGAGCTATAAGGGTTTACTGGAATGGCCCATTAAGTGAGAGTTTTCTAGGGGGGATTATGTCTGGGAGAAAGAAGAAGATCAGAGTTATAATTATACAAAAGGGTTTTGGTTTCTGCATTTTGTTTTTAAAGTAAAAGTGATTTCTGTTATCTCAAGAAGCCCTAAAGCAAAAAGTTAAAGAGTAAAGGGATGGTGTCATGATTAAAGTATTTATTAGAGATTCAGGAAACTGGTTGCAATTGGTTGACTTGAGATTTCAGAAAAAAACAAAATCACTTAAGATGCAGTGCTGAATATCTCAAAACGTATGTCTATTTAAAGCAGAACTGTAGTTGTCAGGGTCTCTTAAAATCTTTTTTTCTTTTTTCACTTCAGAGTACAGAGAGTACAGAGTTAATAATAATTCATTTTTTTCTTGTCTATTTGGGTATTAACATTTTTAGGGTTGGGGCAGGCTTATTTCTGACCTCTAGTTTCTTATATGATTCTAAACAATTATTAATAAGGAAAAATCTTACCATCTGGAAAAAAAAACTTTTCACTTGCTTCATTGGTATTCACATAGAAGTCTATCTTAAAAAAATCATTGGACACTCATTTCAACAGCATATGCAGCTATTCTTGTTCTGTCTGGCCATTTAGTCTTGCATTTTTACAAGAGTTTT
Source organism: Anser brachyrhynchus (assembly GCF_964034855.1). NCBI lineage: Eukaryota > Metazoa > Chordata > Aves > Anseriformes > Anatidae > Anser > Anser brachyrhynchus. Next base: position 117,681,847 of record NC_137696.1, on the reverse strand, counting down.
TTTCACTGGCAATCACTGCCCTTACATTGTGAAAGGAGATTCATAAAGACTCATTGCAAGCTATTGTGAAGATAGATTGGTTCCTCTGTATGAGGTCTAGCATTTGAATTGTTTGTTATTTCTGGGAAGGCATCAAATTCCTGAGAAGGCATCGAGCTGCTTATGGGAATATGTGGTACTTGACTGGAATAGTAAAGTTTCACTTTTTTGTTGTTGTTGTTTAGAGAATGATAGCTATCTTTAACTTTACTTTGCATAAAAATCTGGATAACAATTTCCAACTTTAAAAAGGAATACAATTATTTGAATACAGTGTTTTCAAATAGTTGAGTACTTCCATGTTTTGCAAAAGGAGCTTGAGATTTGGCGTACGTACAGTCCTGAGGTCAGGAAGATGCTTTTTACTCTCCTCATGTCCTCAATCCATTCAGGTTTGCTGAATCATAAGCTGCCAAAAATCACTATTCCCCATCTGTGCTTTCCTCACTAGAGCTTGCTAGATGCTGTCTGCTAAAATCCGTCAGCATGCTATCAGTCCTGCCCATGCACCAACCTAGCATCTTGTTTAAGTATGCCACAAAGATGAAGCTCCAGATGGGATCATGCAAAACTGGTTCCCTTCCAGCTGCTCTTTCCTCATTTAAACAATACCGTGGGTTCATACGGAAGGGAGATTGGGCAGATAATGACAAGAGCATAAGTTCAAGTTTTACTTTTTTTCATTAAGTTGCTTCTCTTAAATCTGTGCCTTTCTCACTTCTTATTATACCTCATCTAAAAGTTGCACAATCTGGAAAGTGATCTCTAAAGTGGAGAAGCCAGGATGAAGCAATGCTGTTCTGTCAAAAGAATTCGCCAAGTCTTAACAAGTCTTGAGTACTTTTCTGTGTTGTCTATGCAATGAGACTGTACATGCATATAAAACCTCAAGCGCAAATTTCAAACCTCAGGTTTGATCATCTTATTAAAAGGGACATTTTTTTTTAAGGCACAAAAGGCAGGCAGTGATTTATTATCTTTTCACATCCAATTGCCTGTAGGCAATTCAGATACCTAAAGAACATTCACAAGAGGCCAGATTTGTGCATGTAACATTAATTTTCATACGTACTGACTGTTGAATGCTTGATGTTGCAAATGTGGTAGCACTGATTGGAAGCCTCACCTAAAATGCAATATATTTCATATCTATCTGTGCCTGTAAATGTTTTTGAATATAATGTATTCCTCTGAATGGTGTCCTTTGCAAGGCAAGTATGTCTGTGTTGCCAACTGCCAGTATTTTTGTAGCAGCACAGCCACTCAGCAGACATGGTCTGTTCAGCTGAAGTGAAGCTGAACATAGAGGCACTAGGAATGAGAAGGAAATATTTGTAAGTTCAAGGGAATACTAAAGATGACTCAGGAATCTTTTCTATCCTTTCTCTTTGGCACTTCCATGAATATACAACCTGCTTACACAGGGACTTGCTTGTTTCTTGCTTTATTCAGTAAAAAGAAAGGAATCTATATTTATGGGAATGGTTTCATTTCCTATAGTATTCTATTGTGTGCTATACTGTTCTGCAAGCCTGATGGATCTGACAAACTGCAGTAATGGAAGCTGATAGTGATGAACAGTGGTAAAAACAAGAACCCCAAGACTGATCAGAAGAGGGTGCTGTAATTCTGGGAAGGTCTTTCATGTTCTGTGCCAGAATGCAAACAATGCCTCAGCAAGATTCTGGAGGATGCTGCCTTTCAGCACAGATGTAATATTAAGGACTTGGCTATCTGTAGTAGTAATTAAGAGACAATAGCACTTTTCACAGTAAGACAAAGATTTCCTGAATAAACCTGCATTTGGCCACTTGTGTTCTGCAGATAGAAGCTCCCCTACCAAATCAAATTATGGAATTCCTTCCTTTCCTACCCTGCAGCAAACTACTGTGTATTGCTGCTCTACAATACTGAACAGCTGTTCTTGTTCATCCTACAGGCAATTGCATGTGAAAAGATAATAAATCACTACATTCCTAATCTTGAAAACACGTATGCATATTTCAGTCATAGGAACCATGCTGGGTGAATCCACACTGCTAAATAAAAGACAGTAAGGGATCAAAGACAAGCACTGACCCCTGGTGATTTACATTGCTTAATTATTCTAATTCACTCCAAGAAAAATCCAAGATGTATTTGACTGTTGACTCCAGAGACTGCTCCTTCCAAGGCAATGAGGATGAAGCTGGATCAGATTTGATTTTGTCTGCCCTGTGTTGTCCTTCAGCACTGCTTCACGGCCACTGCACCTTCTAATATCCCTTGTCATGAAACATCCTAGAGGAGACTTTTATTTTGTACAATAAAAGCATCATGTTGCTGGGATGTAATACAAACTGCATGTTATTTCTGACAGCTTGTACTGCAAAGCACATAAAATCACAATGTTTTAAGGCTACATAGGCTCCACCTGTGCCCAGAGATAGTCTGGAGACAACTATCATGCAGTTTGGACACTGGCGATCTGTTCTAGAGTGAATAAATCCCAAGCAGTGTGGGAGTGAGTCAGCTTAGCTCTAACCTGTGACAGTATGGCTGCATCCAGAAGCACATTGGCTTCTTCTTGGCCCAAGGATCACTTTGTCTATACTGACAAAACTTAACTTACAAGTGAGTTAGACTCACTTATCCACATCCAAAAATTGTTTCAGAGTTCTAGTTCTCCCAGATAGGTTAAAATCCCTTTACAACTGTAGTTAGAAACTGACAATATGCATAAATGTGGGGTAGTGCCTCAGTCTATGCACTTTTATGAACAGAGGGACTATTAAAAGTTATGCCATCAATGGAATTTTTAATTCTGGGAGTAATATGTCTTAAAGGATTAAGAAAGGATGAGATCTGCTAAAATAAAATAATAATAATAATTAAAAACAAAGCAAACAAAAAAAACAGTAAAATATGGGTGCTTATCTTTAATTAATAAAATGTGAAAGGCAATATTTTCTAGTTCTGAAGCTTAGTGACACAACAGAACAGGACATGCACAATAAAATATCCTTATCCTCACTAGCATGATGACTCTATCCAAACTCACTGCTAGAATAACCCTACCTGTACCAAACCCAGTTCTTGCCCCAACATTGAACATGAGTCTGCTTGTTCATCCAGTCCAAAATTGGGCTGGGGTGGAGTAAAAATTTAACAGTATGGACAGTCATGTACTGTTGCATGGACCTGAGTGCATGGACTGTTGCATGGACCTCATCCTACATAATCTGCTGGTTTAGGTGTAATTTTATTTTTCTCTGTGTGTGTTTGTTTGTTTTTAAATAATATCATGTGCTGGTCAGCTAAACAAAAACATCCCTAGAAATTAGATTTTACAGATTTTTTTGTTTGTTTTGTATAATGTTAAGATTATATTCATATTTGAAATACAAAATAAGTTAATGAATATACTTTTTTCCTACTGTAATGTCTGTATTCCTTGCTCATCTACTTTCATACAATATAATCAGCAGAGATTGGCATCATACATCTTAGAAGAACCCATGAAAAGCTTTCCAGGAAAAAGCTACCTAAACCTCTGAAGGGGTGTGTTAGTTTGAAGCCTGGTCTTACCAGGAGTTTTTGACAGTTCAGAAACTGTTTATGCTGGTTTTTCTGGCACTGCTGCTGCTTGGCTGATTTAATATTTGCTGTTTTGCACAAGTCCAGGTAGATTATGTCAGTCGTTCTTCCTCTATCCACCAATTCTGTAACCCTGTCATAGGCCACCATATTTTTGTCAGGCACAATCTGCCTTTAGTGAAGCTATGTTGGCTGTCACCAGTCACCTTATTTTCCATGTGCCTTAACATAGTTTCCAAGAGGATCTTCTCCATGATCTTGCCAAGCACAGAGGTGAGACTGACTGACCTGTAGTATCTGCCTTAACACCTTTATTCAGATTAGGAGTGTGCTCACTGCACTTTGGTTCTCACTAAGGAAATCAGAAACTATACTCCTTTTAGATTAAAAAGCAGTGAGACCTGCTGTCTCACTCAGCAAACTATGCCTGGATGTCCTGCATTGCTAATGTAGGTATGTGGTAATGTAGGCTACCTGCTACTGTAGGCATAAGTAGAATAGGGTGATTGCAGGTGACTGGGGAATCTCTGGCAGAAAAGGTTTTCCTTGGGTGTGATAGGAAAAAGCCCACAGAGAGTTCAATTTAATAGCAGTTATTTTAGAAATCAAGCAGAAGGATCTTGCTTGACAGGCATTTTCTAAACATTCCAAGTTTCTTGAAAACTCATATATGTGGCTATTGGCTGGTTTTACTGAAGAGACCAGACTCTGAAGCTTCATGTCATTGAGGCAGCCGAGCAGGGAGATTGCCTCTAATCCCAGGGCTTTCAGAAACTGAAGCCCAGGTTCAGTCTCTCAGAGTGGATTGTCTTCATATTAAGAACCCTTGGACTATTCCTGTCTCTGAGAATTTTTGGGATTTGTTCTGAATCAGAACTAAACTAAGTTTTGAATATCGAAAACTGATGATATAATTAAATCCTCTGTGAAGCAGGACTGTCTTTCCCCTACCAATTCTGTTAAAAATGTGAATAGGAATAACGATTTTAATTCAGGTCAGAACTAGTTGCATTACTAGAGATGTGCAAAGAATAATAGCCTGCCTATAGCAAGTTCTGCTTGTGTTTCAGTTTCACAAGCATGTTATTCAAATACTAAATTTAAAAGATTCCCACTCCTCCAAAACAGTATAAAAATATCTGATAGTCAATTTAAGATATTCTTTTCACATCTCCTCACAAACACATGAGCTCCACAAAGCCTTTTGTCTCAGCTGGAAGATGCTTCTATTTGCTCTACCTCACGTTGAAGCTGATTGCCTCTCCAAAGTGTCTGATCTGTGTATATTAGAAAAATAATAGATTTGAAAGATGCTTATAATTCATTTAATTTCAATTCCTTTACTTTCTTTCATCCAATATTCTAGATAAACAAATAAATGAGGTAATCATTTCAGCGACTATATCATTTTCATTTTCTATTCAGTACACACAAAAGCCAAAGCTATTTTTCTTTAACACCATTTTTTTATCCTTGCAAATTGTAAAGCAGAAAGATCTAGTCAAGTCTTTTTTAACTTTTGCATCTATTCCAGAAAAACTTCACTACATTATGGGAAAAATAATACATGATGATCCAATGAAAGTATATTGTTTTCTAAATATGCATGCTCAAAAAAAAAAAATTAACTGATAACATTAATTCCCACCTTTGAAAAACTTAACTTCGGAGCCGGTTCAGTTTTCTGTTCTGCTTTGTACTTTTCTGTCAATGGAATATAGGATTTGTTTCAACCATGCACAATCAAATGTAAGATTTTTGACCAACATAGATTTCTGTGAGAACTTTAGGTTGCCTATAACACCTCTAATGGCTCAGGATTCTTTCCAACAGATTTTGTGGGCCTAGGGGAAAAAAAAAAAAAGATAAAACATTAGACTGATTAGATGATTCTAATGTCAGGCTACAATATTGATGCTATCTGTGTTACTAAATTTTTCAGACACTCCAATCATTACCACAGCTCCATTATGGGAGGGTTTTAAGCAAGCAGGAAAAAAGAAACAATTCCTGCCTCAGAGAGCTGATAAATCTTCCTGTCTCCCTCCCACACATACACTCTAATGTGGATTCAAATATGTGTTTCTCTGACGCTCAATGATAGTAATGATTAATGACTGTAAATAACATGTGAATTGTTTGCCACAGAGTTCTGAATTCTAATATACGAATTAAATCGCCTCTTCTTTCATAATTATCAATCAAAAAGGAAAAAAAGAAAATGAAAAAAAAAAGAGAAAAACCTCTCTATTTTATCTTATTTGGAATTTAGTTAGATTTAGGGGGTTAAATCTATTCAGTTTTAAAAGAAGAAGAAAACAGAGGATTTGATTGTTCGTGACATTTTGTTCAGAATCAATCATTGTCAGCTCAGGTTAGACTGATTTACTATGAGCCTGCCATAGAAAAGATTTGCCACAAATGGCAAGGCTCTGAGCTGTTTCCACCGCACTGAACATAATGATGGATTTATCATTGCAATCAAGATGGTAAAACAGCATGGTCCCCAGAGTCATGCACCAGGCAAATTGATCACAACAGCCCTGAAGTTATATAAGGGCTTTGTTTATCTGGTCTCAGTCTGCAAGAGTAGTAATCCAACTTAAGATAAGACTCTCTGATCTTTACAGAGGTTTGGACAGGTTTTATCTCCTAAACCAGTATATCGCAAATTTGTCTCAGCTGAGGAGTAAAACTACCCATTAAACATGCATATAAGTTTGCTTGTTTGTTTGTTTATTTAAAATAAAAGGTAGCCCAACATAAACAGAAATACCAAATATTATTATTGTGGTGTACAATAACCACTAATCTAACAGCATTGTCTCAATCTGTAATTGAATAAATATGCTGTAATTTCTTAGTGAGAATGTGAATAATACAGGAACAAGAGCATTTCTTCTAATGCATTACCTTTTTGTCACAGGCATTCTTTCTTAATTCCATCAAGAAATGGCAACAGCAACCTCCCAGGCCAAAATGAATGAAAGCTAAAGAGAAATATTGTCCGTCCTGCAGCAGCACTACAGAAAACGGCTTTTACCTACCAAGAGAAATGAAGTCAGTCTATAGTTTGCATTTCTGACCATGTGTTTCAAAAGGAAGAAAATATTATTATTTCTATTTTCCTGATGAAGAGACTGAGCTTTGGATAGAGGAAGTGATGCTATGGGGAAAGGTGAATCACGGAAGGCTCCTGAATGGTCATCATCTGGTAAGAAGCTAGACTGTTACCCCTGCAGACTACTGTTCATTTTCCTGTAATTTCTGGACCTATAGAAAAAGATCCAAAAATAAAACTGTTCAGCGGGATGATGATATATTTTTCGCTGAGGACTGGAATTTTCTTATTTGGAGGGATGATGCAGGAATACGAAATCTTCCAGAGCCTGGCTGGGGACACAGCCTTGTCAGAATTCTTCAATCTGTTTTTCCAATGTGGCAGAGACTGGAAAGAATTTGTAATTGTATCCTACATTCAGCAAAAGAACCCTTATGACTTTTTAATTTCACATAAATCTTGGCTGGATATGTTCTTTGTCATTGGCTTGGATATGGAAAATAAAATTTGAGTGTGAAAGTCAGGATTTGGCATATTTATAAAACAATGAAGAACTGGAGTGCATTCTACAGATTCCAAAGGTAGACTTAAGCAAGAGTCAGTTGTCAGGAACAGCTGTGAAATAATGTGATTTTTTCCCATACTGAAAATTCCATAAATTTTGTTATAAGCTCTCAGGAGCAGGGAATGTATTTTCCTATTTATCTGACATGATCTATGACAATATGAACCAATGAACAGAGATTAGTATCTATATCTTAAGGTTGAATTTAAATTAGGTTAATTAAATAGCTTTGTATTTTGAAGCGTAAGTGTATCTTTATAAAGTATGATTTCATAAATGCTAAAAAGATCTATTGCACATTATTGATTCATTTTGAGTACAAATGTGATATAAGCTACAGTTCATGGACAATAATGATTATAAAGTGGTTATATAGATTTAAAAATAAAATAGCACACCACCTAGAAAATAGAAAAGACTAATTCAGAGACCTACTGGATTCTTCAGAGATTAATTTTGTGAATTGAGAGGTACAGAGGGGCTGTTCTCTCTTTTCACCTAAATATTCTTTTCAAAGTACTCTCACACAGACACAGTTTGACACAAAATGCATTTAAGAAAATTTATTGTCAATTTAGCTTTCAAAGTGTGTGTAGAGAGACATATAGAAGGAATATGTAAAATGAAATTTTTATTGTGAGAAAGCAATGGCAAAAAAAAAAGTGTGAAAATTAATGGTTTTTACCCTAAACTTCCATCAGTAAGATATGATAGCATATTTCAAGCCCACACTAATATCTCTTCATCAGTATAATTTTAATGTGGTGGTTCTTCTCTTTCTTTAATGAAAAATATCAACAGTTCTCTGCTCAATCCTGAAATCCTGAAAATTTTCAGTAAGGTGTGTTTACTATTTTCCCAGGAGCCTTACAAATATAATGTGCTCTTAATGTTCATTAAAGCCAGCCTAGGTTGAGCTCATTTGTGAAGATCTAAATCCCTTCTAAGTGACTGTTTCTTTGAGAGAGATGGACTATTTCTGCCCTCAGCTGTTCTTCATCAGTGGGAACTGGCTGACCCCTATGTCCACCACAACTGACCTTGTGATGGCTGAAGGAGGCAGAGACAAATACATGGCCTGAAGAAAACATAGCTGTGGTGCTCCGCAGTTGTCAACTCAGAATTAAAGGAGGCTGTTTAAATTGTCTGGTACCGATTCTGATGTTTCATGAAGGTAACTTTCAGAGGAGAGCACTGGGGTAGTGAAAATACCCTATTCAGAACATATATTTCTGCATTAAGCCTGAGGGTAGCCTGGTATAGACAGTAATACCAGATATGGGAGCATAGCTATGTATAGGTCATCAAAATTACTTGCAGAATGACATTTCATTCTTTTGTGGTATTTTAACTGGCATCATTAAAGGTACTAATAGAACCAATTCCTGCACTGATTCCAGTCTTCTTCTTATTTGATTCTGTCCCTAACCTAAGTTCAAAGGTGGTGGAAGAGGTCACACACCTGATTCACAAAAAAAATATATCAGAGGAAGCCCTTCATAATTTCATTTCTTAGCCACATGATTTGTTGAATTATATGAGGGACTTGGAATTACCCCTGAAAGATTTAACACAAATAATTTCAGGAATCATACCAATGTTAGTTTCTCTGTAGCAAAGTATCCTGGGATATTGTAATTAACTGTGCATTTTAATACACACGCACATACAAAAAAAACATTTTGGGTGGATGGTCACCTATGTCTAAAGTTCACCCAAACAGCTCAGTATTCACCCTCCTCCTGTAAAACCAGGTGAGATGTAATGTCTTAGACTAGGATATAAGATCATAAAAAGGAAAAAATTGCATAAGGTAAATCAGCTGTTTTCCTTAAGCTTCTTATTTTAACTACCAGTGTTTTCTCCTGGATAATTTGTATCTACTGTTTTGACAAGACTCATCTAATGCATAGTGAAGAGCAAGGTTGAATGGAAAAGTGGTGTGGAAAGGCAGGAAAGTGATCATGAGAGGGTGCTACTCTAAAGTGTGCTGAGACAGATAAAAACTAATGCTATTGCAGACCTTTACGTGCAGACTGTTGTCTTAGCTGAGCAGATCAAGTCTATAACAATTATAATATACTTTTGCTGTTTTCTTTATCAACCATGGCTGTTACTTTGAAGCTTCTTATGTCCCCTATTTCTCTTTTCTCTTCTTGTCTCTTCTTTCTTTGGAGGTTAATGGGATGTAGCTCATCAGTGATCTCAGGTCAAACCATTTGGCCATCCCTATCTAGAAGTCATCTAATGAGTGAACTAGCTCTTGATGCTGGTAACTATAGGTCAATCTGATTTTGTATTAACTTGAAGAAGGTCAAATGGTCTCTAAATTTGATAAATATCCCATTTCTTGAACTGCTGATGGAGGGAATAGACAAGGTGAAAGTTAATACAATTCTGGACTTGTACAGACACACAAATAGGTACTACAGCTTAATTTGCACAGGAGATAACTTAGATTCAGCTTGTTCTCCAGAATTATTATTTTTTTTATTTCTGTATCCCAATTAAATTAGAACAAATAATTAATGGTAAAAAGTATATTTGGTAATTTTAGCCTCTTTCAGTATGTTAACATTCCCTGAACAGCCTGATATTTTTAAACTGCATCTATCATTATAATCTTTCTCAGTTGTGATTATCTAAATTTTAGTTTCCATTTATATATTTTTAATGGATTAATTATAAATAATTGAAATTAGAGAAATTTTATGTGATTCTAATAAGATAGACAAGTCTCATGACATGGTTTCTCTTTATGAAAAAGGAGAGAAATGCAGACATTTCTGGCTTAGATATGGAAATAGGAGTATGAAATAAAGTTTTTCTGATTTTTTTTTTGTTTGGCTTTATTTACAGCAGAGAAGGGGTTAAGATGTACTATACAGATATCAAATTACAGAATAAAATATCTATGAGAATTGTAGAGCAGGACTAAGGGTTTGGATTGACAAAGTACCTGGGAGACCACCAACAGGAAAAGCAAACCTAAAACAAAGGAAAAGAGAAAGAAATAAAGAACTTCAACAAAATACAGTGAAACAGAACACCCTAAGTTTTGGATCTGAGCAGAAACATGGAAAGTTTGTGGTTTCCTGTCTTCTGCAGTTAGAACCATCTGACTGAAGATGTGTCATCTCAGTCTCTTCATGTCATTCTGTGAAGTTGTTTTTTTTTTTTTCCTTTTGTTTTCTGCAAGTGTACTGCTAATATAATGCTAAAACTTGAAGGCTGGGCTAAAATGACCAGAAAGCTTTGAATTCAGCAGTATTGAATATATTTAGAGTTTTGGAGAAAGGTTTGTAAATATTTCAGTTTTCATTTTCCAGCTATATCAGGCAACTACAGGCTACAAGAATAACCTGCAGAATATATTGGGCAATCTTATACAAAAGGTTTCATTTCAGCAGATGCATACAAGGGAAATTATTCTGGGTTTACTCAAAATTTTTGTGATTCAGAGGCAGTGCCTGTAAAGTGTTTGAAGGTTGCTGTCAGGACAGAACCTTTCATACAAGCATTTAAGCTCCTTGGGAAATGAAATGTCCAGGTTGTGAAACATGAAGTGTAGTCAGCCAAAGATAAGAAGGAGATAGAAGTATTTTGAGCATATATTAGTAACACATAAGATTATTCATTATGACCTATTGATAATATATGTTCACTACTAGTGTCTCATTAACACTTGCCTGTTAATCTGGCTAACTTTAATGACAAGTTTTAAAAATGAATGGAAATTTTTTTACTTTAATATAACACTTATGCTTGCAAAGGCCATCTATATTTTTTTCAACAGTGTCATGAAACTCAATTTGTGGTGAGATTTAATCTGTATGGGGGAATTTTAAAGCCACGGATGCAGAATTTCAACTAGCTCAACAGTGGGCTTTGAAAAGTATGAAACTGGATGAAATCAGAAACATGATTATTGTTTCTGATTATTACTATTACCTGTATATATGATGTGGCATACAAATATATATTGCTATTGCAGGACTTGTAGAAAATAACAGAAATGATTTGATTATGCCAAGCAAAGCTTTTGATTAGAATGGTACTTAGTGACCAATGTCTGCCTTTTTATATGCTAAATTGGCATTAAATGGTGAAAAATATGATTTCTATCAGAACACCAGAATATTTTTATATTTTGTATGCTGCTGCTTCTTCTGTTTCTTTGAAGGTGCCTCCGGGGAAGTATTTTTAGATTCCAATTACCTACATTACCTGTGTGCCCCAACTGAATATGGCGACCTATGATGAATTATAATAACAAAAGATTGCAGGAGGGCTATAGTGTATCATGGACAAGATACTGTACAAGGAAAACTGGAAGACTGTGATAGAAAATGAGAACAGGATGTACCAGTGGATCACCTCTCATGAAACAGCACAGTGGAATCAAAATAGATCATACCGTGGGTGGAATAGAACTTTTTTTTTTTTCCAACCATTCATCTGAAATCCAAAATATTCCACCCAATTCTCTCTCCTGTCTTTCTCTTTCCTTTTCTTTTTTATTTTTATTTTCTCAGCTTTTTTTTTTGTCAGAAAAAAAAACAACACATTTTGAAGCTGATTACATTTCACATTTATTTGCATGAATTTCATCAAATGTGAATATTCAAGTTATATATATGTTGAATGATATTTTCAGCATGAAATGATATACAATTTGCCAAGCATGTATTTTGAAACAAATGGACAAAATTTGTAAGTTAAGAGAAAAATAAACTTGGTAATGCAATTTATGTTTTTTTTTTTCTTCTTTTTTTTTTTCTACTACACTCTGTTCTCTGTTTATCTGAACTTTATTGTTCTCTGCTCTTTTTTGTTCTCAGCTGTCCCCTGCATGCACAAGCAGTGGGTCTGTCTTCTCAAGAGACTTTCAGTGGTGTCTCTGAACAGTGTATTGCCTGAAGGTTTTAACTGAAAAATACCTGTTGCTACTTTTCAGTAGCAGAAAGGCTGAGTATTTTCAGTAACCATGAACATTTTGACAGTTTCTGAACAGATTGCCTAGTCCATGCAACTAATTTATCTTCTGTGAGTATTAAATATGATAGGAAATAAAAGAAGTTTCTGCTGCTCTCAAAAGGGAAAACAAACGAACAAACAAATACCTGCATGATTTTAAAATTCTCTCTGTGTTTTATTGCACATAGATCTTGGTAAGCTTGAGCTGACTTGAGATTGACCTTTGTGCTCACAAGCTAGAAGAATTACGTAACCACAATCAAATGGAGGTTGAGTAGAAAGGACAGCAACAAGCCCAGAATTGACTTGGAGCAAAGGGATAAGCAAGGAGAAAACTACTTCATAGCCAGTTCTTTAATTTTTCTGTCTTTCCTTCTGAAATTTCTTTAAAAAAAAAAAAAGTATAAAAAGAAAGCAATAGAAAAGTTATGCAACAGCGACAATAACTTAGCAATAAATACTACTCAGCTTTAGTATAGAATCATATAACAGCTAGAGTTGGAAGGGACATTAAAGACCACCTAGTTCCAACCCCTTCTGCCATGAGCAGGGATGCCACACACTAGATCAGGATACCCAAGGCCTCATCCATCTTGGTCTTGAACATCTCCAGGGATGGGGCATCCACAGCTTCTGTGAGCAACCTGTTACTCTGAGTGAAGAACTCCCTCCTAACATCTCTAAATCTCCCCTCTTTTAGTTTAAAACCATTCCCCCTTGTCCTGTCGTTGTCTGCCTGAGCAAAAAGTTGCTCTCCATCTTTTCTGTAAGTACCGTTTAAGTACTGAAAGGCTGCAATGAGGTCTCCCCGGAGCCTTCTCTTCTCCAGGCTGAACAGCCCCAGCTCTCTCAGCCTTTCTTCAGAGGATAAAATATGATATTATATTTTTATATAATTTTGATATTGATGATACTTGATATCCTGTATTTTATTGATTATTCTTCCAGTTTCCCAGCGTATAGCATACAGTCCCATGGGAACCATTACCAAACATGTATGATGCATGTATGTGTCATATGTACATGCAGCATGGTATCAGAAATTGTTTACTTGATACAAAAATTAATTTTTCATGGATATTTTAATGAATATGTTTCATGGCAATTAACAACACGATATAAGCACTTGTTTAAATCTACTCCTGTTCAACAAAACACTTAACTCTAGATACACCAGTACTTCAAGCAAAAGTTAGGCAAAATAAGAGGGATTTATGCAAATTAATATCACCAGTGTCTAGATCTATGAATCAAACACCTGTGGTGAGGAAGTGTTATGCACCCTAGATGGAACCCTGACGTAACAGGAATACATGACTTTTGGTACCTGGCTAGCTTGTTTGGATAGCTTGTTTAGCCCTACCCCTGATACTATGTCATGGACCAGAATTTTATCAATTTTATCAACCTAAATTCTTCATTTGATCTGTCTTTTAAACCCAAACGGAATCAAATTAACACTTTCCAAAATGATTAATTCCCAGGTCAAACCTAGTGTATGGATTCCTAACTTTTCATTCACTCACCTGAATTTGGTAAAACAAGGTGTAATATATAAATGTTGTGTTGGTCCTGACCTCAATTATTTGGCAGAGAAAAAGTGGACTGCTGAAGTTGAGCCTTATATACTAGTATTTTTTTCTCAACTTTTAGAAGGGAGAGGAGGATTTTCCCTGGGATCACAAATTATATTAAACAACACAATTTTAAATTGCATTCTAATCAACATTTTTTTTGTTTTTGTTTTTTTTTTTTCCTGTTGTTCTGGAATACATGATGCTCATTAATTGCTATTGTTTATTTTGAGCTGCATTTTGGAGAATACAGCACAAAATAGGCAACTTTGAGAAAACCTTTTGTTGGGACTATCAATAGTATGTTGAGTTAGTCTGCTAGTTATTACTCTGCAGTCTGCCTCAACAATAAATTTTCTTTGTCAATAATAGTGCACATCTTACTTAAGTCTCAGCTTTGCCGAGCTCCACTTTCTGCTATTTATTTTTTTCTATTGCTTTGTCTGCTCAATTAAGAGCCCTGTAGTATCACTGCTTTATCCATTTCTCAAATTTTGATGAGCCAAGATTCTAAAGGAGACATCTGGGCCAATAATGGTTTTACAGAGTCGTCCAGCCAGACCTTGGTAATGTATGCAAAGTCAGGAGCTTCATCAACAATCAAATCATGGATGGCAGTAACCTTTTTAGGCATTGACTTAACAATTAAACAGCATGAATCAACATGTTGGGTCTCTGTCAATCAACAACATGTGCGCTGCATAAGAGATGCCGGGTAAAGCTAATGGTGCTGACATTATATACGTCACATTCTCATCAGGACCTATCTCACTTTGTTGCAGTTCTGTTCCCCACCATTAGATTATAAGGTACAACATGTTTCTTCCTGAAAGCAACAGCTTTGATAAATTTTCATGACCTCATCAACTCACAGAATATGTACAGAGGTTTCAATGGATTTGTAAACAAGGCTTATTTTCAATATGTGTAAATGTTTATGCAGAATAGTTATGATGCTCTCTGAGACAGATTAGTTCTCTTCTGTTGTAATTTAAACAACTGAAGGGTAAGGTGACTTTCATTTTATAAAATTTTTAGATCTTCTGTATGTCAGGGTGTTTTTCTCTATTTTATCCCTGCCAATGAAAGACATGAACACAGAATTTTCCCTGTATTCAGGAGACAATATTTAGATTATGGTGAACTAAAATTTTAACATTTTAAGAATTTTGTAAGTAAAGTCACACGTTGCTCTGAATATGAGAGGTGTTCACTCCCTGAAAGAATGAAACAAAATGGAAAAAATATTGAAATCACTTAATTAAAACCAAATTCTGCTTTTCATTTTAGGTTTCTAGATAATATAGCACAATGTTCTGCTGCATGATTCTGCAAATAAATCTAAATAGTAATTTGCAATTTTTGGAAACCATAAGCTGAAGCTACACTTAAATTAGCTGTCACTTGAAATTTCAAGTTGCAGTAACTGGTTTATTCAAGATGCAGGGGGAGGGGGAATATATCTAGAGAATCAGTGCTATAGATTTATGATTAACACTACTTTTGGTGCTTGCTGAAATCACTTGTCTTCTTGGAGAAGGGAATGTAAGATACTTCATTCCAAAATACTTGTTGAATATTACGGAGTTTATTTAGCAGCAGATCTGCTCTTGAAAATATCTGAAGGACAAATTTTAATACAGACACCTAAGTTCTTTTTTATAGTTCTCTTTTGTATCCTTCATACATGATGGCATAGGTATTATTTAGATATTATTCATAGATATTGCAATAATTTATAGAATTTTATTAAACATCTCAAGTAGTTTGCAGGAGATCTTGGAGGAAGGTAAAAATGGCTCTCATTTTAATTCATTAGTAGTCAATATGGTACACTTAAGAAAAATAGAGTAGCTAGAGTAACAGAAAATATGCTGTTTTTTTCAAGGCTCATTCATTTTCATATGAAAATTCATATTCATTTTCAGCCACTCTTATCTACCAGAATTAGGAATGAGTTATAATTTAGTGAAGAAAAAAAAAAAAAAAAAAAAACTCATAGAAACTGTATTAAGGCAATAGTATTACATTTTAATTAGTAATTTCCCTAAAGTTACTGGAGTGAGGGCATCCCTCAAGTACCAACATCAACTGCTTCTGCTTAAGAGCCTTCCCAGCATAGTGGGCCTATGCAAATTTGTTAATACTACTCACATGATGTGAACGGTCAATCATTCCGGCAAAGTGCTGTTTATCTCAGGCAGTGAGAACTGAAAATGAATGTAGCTATCACTGAAGAACAGGGGTGGAGTTTCTGTTGGTCCTTTTAGAGTAATATATCCCTCATTGCTGATAGGAATTTCAAGGCGTCTGATAAAGAGGAAATGCCAAGTCCTGCACCTGGGAAAGAGTGATTCCGTGTACCGGGACAGACAGGGGGCCACCAGCTTAACAGCAGTTTGGCTAGTGGTGTCCACCAGAGGTCAGTACTGGGTCCAGTGCTATTCAACTTAGTCATCAGTGACCTAGATGAAGGGACAGAGGACACCGTCAGCAATTTTGCGGACAATACAAAGCTTGGTGGAGTGGCTGACACACCAGAGGCCTGTGTGGCCATTCAGAGGTACCTGGACAGGCTGGAGAGTTGGGTGGAGAGGAACTTCATGAAGTTCAACAAGGGCAAGTGCAGGGTCCTGCGCCTCGGGAGGAACGACCCCAGGAAGCAGTACAGGTTGGGAGCTCACTTGCTGGAGAGAAGCTTTGTGGAGAGGGACCTGGGGGTCATGGTGAAAAACAAGTTAACCATGAGCCGGCAATGTGCCCTTGTGTCCAAGAGGGCCAATGGGATCCTAGCCTGCATCAAGAGGAGTGTGGAGAGCAGGTTGAGAGAGGTGATCTTCCCCCTCTACTCAGCACTGGTGAGGCCACACCTGGAACATTGTGTGCAGTTCTGGGCTCCCCGGTACAAGAGGGACATAGAACTTCTAGAGAGGGTCCAGTATAGAGCCACAAAAATGATTAAGGGATTGGAGCATCTGACCTATGAGAAAAAGACTAAGCAAGCTGGGCCTGTTTAGGCTAGAGAAGAGGAGATTAAGAGAGGATCTTATCAACCTCTACAAATACCTGAGGGGACAATGTAAAATGGATAAGGCCAAAATCTTCTCAGTGGTGGCCAGTGATAGGACAAGGGGTAATGGATATAAACTGAACCACAGGAGGTTTCATTGCCATATGAGGAAGAACTTTACAGTTCAGGTGACAGAGCACTGGAACATGCTGTCCAGAGGGTTGTGGAGTCTCCTTTTTTGGAGATATTCAAAACCCGCCTGGGTGTGATCCTGTGTAACATGCTCCAGGTGACCCTGCTTGAGCAGGGGAGTTGGACTAGATGATCTCTGTTCCTTCCATCCTCAATCATTCTGTGATTCTGTGATCTGACATGCAAGGAGAAGCTGAGAAAACTGTACGCCTGGAACAGAGACGCCTGGGCGGGATCTTATCAATATATGTAAATGTCTGATGAGGAGAGTAAGGGAGATGAAGCCAGACTTTCCTCAGTGATGCCAGCAGAAAGGACAAAAGGCAAGAGGCACAAAATAAAATATAGAATTTTTTATTTAAACATAAGAAAAATACTTATTGCTGTTTAGGTGGTCAAACACTGGAAGAGGTTGCCCAGAGAGGCTGTGGAATCTTTATCCTTGGAGATACTCAACCCAACTCAATATGAAGCCCTGAGCAACTTATTTTAGTTGACTTTCCTTGAACATGGGGGTTGGTTTATACAATCCCCAGACATCTTTTCTAATTTCAGTGATTCTGCAGTCTCTAAAAGGCAACCTGATAAAGAAGTTATTACACATACGCACACACACACAACTCTTGAAGAGATGCATGTCAAGGATATCATTTTTACTAAAATGTCCCCTGCTAATCCTGAATATCAGCTTGAAAGCTTGGCAGAGTTGTTTCGCCGGCTCACATCTAAGTGAGTATTATGGTTCTGGCAAACTTTGATTATAACTGATCTTACAATTAACCTGAGAAGTCGAAATGAAGCTGAAGATGTTTCATAGAATATGATCTTCCTTAAAATGAGAGGACTAATGTAATTCTGCTTAAGTCTATGTACTTAATTAATATTGAAATTGCTGGTATTGCTATTATTTTCATTTTTAACAGTAACATCTAAAAGACCTGTCTGAGGCTGAATATGAGAACAACATAAGAACAACCAAAGCAGTATGAGAGTTTCTCACTTGAAGAACCTATAGACAAGAAAGTGAAGAGGTATAAAAAAAATAACCATAACAATAAAAACCAGCCAAAATATGATCAAAGTAATACATATATATATATATGTATATATATATGTGAAAATACTGGGCACAAATGCAAGGTGTCATAGTTTTATGCTGTATATATGTTGTTTTGACAGATTTAAAGATAATTAATGACGTTGGAATTGTACAGGATGTTTTGTTTTTGTTTTTTGTATTCTGATAACACAAATGCAAAGTGAAATATAAGTGTGTTTATTCATTTCTGTTGTTGTTTGTTTGTTTGTTTGTTTTCACACATGAAAACCTTACAAATTACCAACAGATGGATACCGGATTAGGGATCTGCACATCTGATTCCTGAAATTCTGATTTTTTTTAATTATTTTTTTTCTACAGCTGCAAGTCATCATATAGGAAAATGTTTGTGTTATTACTTGATATGTACTATTTAATATACTTCATATGAGAATGAAAGGACATCAAGTTGATTAAAAACTTAAAAATCTGACAGTCACGGTGATATTAAAAATAATTAATAAAATTGTGTAATCAATATGTAATGCAATTATAGATCACTTAAAAATCCAAATGAAAATAACTCCCTTCTGATTACATCCCTCATAGAATTTAATAGCGTCTACTATACTGACAACGTACCTATAAAACATAAGTTTTGTCCAACACAAAAGTCAGGAGAAAAGGATGTTTGGTACAACATTCTAAGAAAGAAAGTAGATTCTAACATATCTAACATACAAAGTTCAAGCACGAATCACAATTTTTTGAGGTTCACATCAACGGAGTTTGTTTTCGATCTTTATTTATTCCATCCTTCTCTGTGCTTTCTGTTTTTGATGCTCATATTTTAAGAATGCACCTATCTTTTGGAAAGTTGTGAAGTAGGACCTAGCAGTAGAGACTATGAAAACTTCATGCATGTGACTGGCTATGACCAGAGAGCTAACAGAAAGAACATGAAAAACTACTGGCCAGGGCATAAAAAATTGCTGAACATGACAGAAAGCAGTGTAAGGAGCTGCAAAAAGTTGAAGACAGCGTCATGAGGGATGGCTGGATTTTAGAGAAAGAATAAGAAATGGCTAAATTTCAGAAATAATTGGAGGTAAGCATTGGGAATCTTTTGGAGAATGCAACAGCAAGAGTATGCAGGAAACCTATCAATAATACCATAACAGCAAGCAAAGAAAAATAAGTCATTCACTGCTCCCCATTGCTTTTTTTTTTTTGTCTTTTTTTTTTTTTTAAAAAAAAAAGTATGTAAATAAACTGAGCAATTAAAAACTTAATGGAGGGCTGCATGATAGGCAATAGGAAAATGAATGGTAAAATGTAAAGCTGCTGGTTAGACTAAAATAAAGGATTCCAGCTGTTGAACAAGTGCGTTCTGTATATTTCATATGATGATAACATCTTACGTTTTATATTCTTCTTTGGATAATGAAAACTGGGAGGACAAATCTAGTGTTAAGTAATGCTCTATGGCTGGCCTAGGCTGAAGAAGTCCAGACCTGAAGGAGGAGAAGGAATCAACAAGAATCTGAGTTTAGTATTCATCCAGTGAAGGAACAAAATATGATACCAGAATCAAAAGATAAATATTGTTTTGGAGAAATAAAAATAAATCATACCTGGAAAGCAAATAATTTGTAATCAGAACATAGGTTGGAAGACTCTTGCTTAAAATATTCACTGATTAACTTGGAGAACATTGGAATTTATAAAAATCAAAGCCTGCTTATGGGTAATTCAAAAGCAGAAAGAGAGCCTAAATTTATCAAATAAATTGTTGGCTGTAAATAATTCTCCCAGCTCTTTCATCTGTACTTAATTGACTATCAATAATGCATAGAAATGCTGAGAGATTTAAAGAATCATGTAACAGGCATTCCATTATGTAATTAAAGATCATTAACAAAATTAATGACTTTTCTAATTCTTATATTGTTAACCAATCAGCATTGCTTTATGTCAGGAATATACTTTCAAACTTCCCTGTACCAATAAAAAAGATACGTCTTGCTTATCTAACTACTGCGGGTAATTCACATAAAAGATTTGACCTGAAGAAGCCTTGAAAAACCTTAATCAAAAGCCATATGACCAGGTAACACCTCACTAGACAACCAAGAAAAATAAAGATTGGCAAACCTAACATTTCTATATAGTCACTAGAAAGTTTATAGTGGTTAAAGGAAGAAAATCCTAATCATATTTGTGTATGTATAGAACACACAAAAGATGAGAAGACTGCTGCAGAGTAATTCTCTTGTAGGACTGCCAATAACATGGAAGTTACAGATATTAGCATCTGCCATGTGAAAATGCTGGTCACACAAGCTATATCTGCCAAAGACTGACAAAATTTGTGCTCTACTATATACAGCACAATTTTCCTTCAAGAATTTGTTTATATTGAGTCCCTCTCTTTTTATTCTTGATAGTCAGTGACTTGCGGGGGTGAGGGGAGGACCTTGACATTCTGTTTAAATAATAGACAAAATCACACATTAAAATCCTTTCTGTGAATATTCTAAAGACTCTTGATACCCCCTATGTCATTGTAGCTACCAGTTACTGGCTGCGTTGTTATGTAGAAAAGTTTTTCATACAATCATAGAATTATAGAATCATAGAATGATTTGGGCTGGGAGGGACCTTAAAGATCAGCTAATTCCAACTTCCTTGCCATGGGCAGGGACACCTCCCACTAGACCAGGTTGCTCAAAGCCCCATCCAACCTGCCCTTGAACACTTCCATCCCATGGGTTATCCACAGCTTCCCTGGGCAACCTGTTCCAGTGTCTCACCACTCTCACTGAAAAGAATTTCTTCCTTTTCTAAATCTACATAAATCCACCATTTTCTGGTTTAAAACCATTACTCCTTATCCTATCATTACACTGATAGTCCTTGATAGTCCCTCCCCAGCTTTCCTGTAGGCCCTATTTAGATACTGGAAAGGCTGCTATAAGTTCTCTGAAGAGCCTTCTCTTCTCCAGGCTGAACAACCCCATCTCCCTCAGCCTCTCGTCATAGGGATTGCATTTGTGCTTGGGATTGCCCTGGCCCAGATTCAGGACCTTGCACTTGGCTTTGTTGAACCTTATGAGGTTTGCACAGGCCCACCTCTCAAGCCTGTTCAGGTCCCTCTGGACAGCATCCCTTCCCTCCAGTGCGTCGACTGCACCACAAGGCTTGGTGTCATTGGCAAACTTGCTGAGGGTGCACTCAGTCCCACGGTTCATGTCACTGACAAAGATGTTAAACAGCACTGGTCACAGAATAACAGAAACACAGAATGTTAGGGATTGAAAGAGACCTTGCAAGATCATCTAGTCCAATCCCCCTAATTGGTCCCAATACTCAACCCTCAGGAACACCACTTGTTACTGATCTCCACGTGGACATTGAGCCATTGACCACAACTCTTTGGGTGTGACCATCCCGCCAATTCCTTAAGCAAAATAATGTAGAGATACTAAATGGTATTATATTTATTTTATTGTAAATTATTAAATATTTCAGATGCTTCCATCCAGGAAAAGGCTGATCAGTAGTTGGGATGGGGCTGCTCAACTGGTGAAAGCTCTGTTACTCCTCATTCCAGATGTAAAGGGTGGAATGGCACAAAAGACAGGAAAATACAGAAGAGATACCTTGCAAGTCAAGCACAGTAGTCATGGTTTGGCAGATTGATCTCTTAGACTGTGCAGTGGTTTAAGATGGAAGAGTTTTTTTCTTCCAATGGAATTACAGTGCTTGGCACAGGATGTTTTAGTCTGATGAGATGAAGAGCAATTTCACTTCAGTTAGAACAAAAATGAACACTGTTATTACCTCAAGGACAATTCTTCCTGTCCCCAAGCTACGCTAGGTATCTTTTCATCTTGTTGCAATGTGTAGCAAAGATGTACTTTACAGTCCTTTAGGTGTTGTCTTGTTGGTCTTGTGTGCATAATTTTCAGAGGAGGACTGAATCTTGGGAGCCACAAAATGTTGCATTTTACAGGAGATGTAACATGCTAGGCTATGTGTTTGTGAGTAGTTGTCTAGAACTGGAATCCATAGGTTCAATCATTTAGCAGTGATAAGAAAGCCTTTAACTCCGACATCAGTAAACATAATAAATATCCTCTAACTAATATAAGGAACTTTTCATCTACTCATGCTCAAGTGATTTATGAAGGAAGATAAATATCAGTATTTCTATTTTATAGATTGAGAAGCAGAAGAGCAGTGAGCTGAAATGATTTGTCGAAGGTCAGTGGGGCTGAACTGAAAGGAAAAGCCATCATTTCTAACTCCCATCTCCAAAGTATGAAATTTACAGCTTTGCAATTATTTTTGTCTAATATGTGTTTTGTACTCCTATCTTCATGTATACATACTGTTACAGAAATGCTTTTGCAATGGTGCCCACACATATTTTTAATAGCATTTCTTCATAATATGTATATTATAGAAAGAATAGCAAGCTTAAGACTTTTTTTTTTTTTTAAGTAATTCCATCATCTCCTTCAGCAGTTAGTCTGTGCTTTTTGTATACCATGTCATATTGTCTTAGTGACTGAACTCACAACCCTTTTGCCTAAGGAAGGTTTTGTTAGCCTTATGTTCTGATGATGTAACTATGTTTCTGTTGTTGTTGTTGTTGTTTTGTTCTCAAATTTCAATATAATGCTTAAAGCAGTTTGCATTACTTACATCTCCTGTGTAATTTGTTACTCACCAGTGAATCACCCTGACTTAGATATTACTTCTATAAACCACATTTTTAGTGGAAATTCCTCAGATATTACCAAAGAGAGAAAGAGAGAGAGAAAGGGAGAAAGAAAGAGAGAGAGAGAGAAATGAAAGAAAGAAAGAAAGAAAGAAAGAAAGAAAGAAAGAAAGAAAGAAAGAAAGAAAGAAAGAAAGAAGGAAAAAGAAAGAGAGAAAGAAAAGAAATATATTCACTGCAATGAGCGCAACATACATAAAAATTTGGCAGGGTGGTTAATTATACACACTAAATCTTATTTCAGAAAAGTGCTTAGTATTAAAAACATATTTAGATCCCCTTGGCTGCATCCTAACTTCTGTCTGTGTTGACGTATTTGACATTATTTGGCTCTAACAGCGGCCTTTTCACTGGAGATCTTGATGCTGCTTTTTAAATGTGAAGCAAATATCTAACTCCTACAGGTTGTCTATAAAATACACTCCAGCCTAAAGTTTGGTAAAACAACAATTTTTAAGCTTTATTGTAATTTTTAATCTTAAGGTGAGTTAGTTGGTCTTATTCAAAAAAAAAAGAAATAAAAAAAAAAATGTTTGAATATGCAATCATGGAGCTTTGTAAAAGCCCAAGAAAGTTTTCTCATATCAAAAGGAAATAAAAAGGAAATGCTGTGAGTTTTATATATATAGCACATATATATATATATATATATTTTTTTTTTCTAGATGTGGAGGAGTGGGAAAGAGTAAAGAATCAAAAGACAAGTGTGCATTTCCCTGCCATCAGGAATCAGTTAATGGTTCCCTTATACATACTACAAATGTTTACTGTTACTACTTAAGTAGATGATGATGATTCTACTAATTAAGCATGACAGTGTATTTTTTCCATCTATTGCAAGTGAAAACAAGGTTGCATGGATGCTTCTGTATTTACACTACTGCACTTCACAGTATCTTTCTCTGATCCAGGTGAAAAAAAAGGTCTGCTTTAAAGTGTTTTACACTGTAACCTTCTCAGTTGTGGCTTCTGTTTTGATTTCTTTAAATTCTCAATAGCTTACAAAATATTTTTAAGCCTTCAGAGAGCAATACCATCTAACATACATTATCCAAATGAACTGTATCTGAACAACTATAATCTGGGAAAAATGGTGTGAGTACCCACCCCAAGGATGCAGGATAAGACAAGTTCCATTGGGCCAGGATTATGCTGGATAAGAAAAATAGAGATGCTGCAAGTAAAGGAAGAAATCTAGTTGAGTGTGGCTGACAGACTCCTTGGGGAGAGGACAAGAAGAACAGAGTGACTTTCTCTCTGCTATTTTGTTGTTGAAAGCAAGATCTGCAGTGGTTACCTACAGCTTTTGATGCTACTAACCCTATGAGCATGGAAAGTTTGAAGAGTGAGTTTTTAACATCAGCTCTTTCCGAATAGACTTGAGTGGCTTTATTTCCAATGTAGCTAGAGACAGAAGCATTCTTTCCCTGGTTACTCTCACAAAAGACAAGACATCATGAACTGGCCTGATGTTTTTTTTTTTTTTTTTTCCTGAGTTTCATTACCACTAAATCTTTGATACCAGGAAGCAAGTAAGCCTTTAGAAAGGAGTGGAAAGATATAGATTGGTAGATATAGAGTCCTCTTAAAGCAGGGGCCAAAGATCAGAAATGTTTTTGGGTCTTGGGAAATAAGTGCTTATAAAAAGTGGCTGGTGTTTTTGATGAAAATTATTGAAAGTTGGTGCACAGATGAACAAGAAAACAGATTTTCCTTTAATGATGTCCCCAGATTCTTAAATTAAACCTGACAAATAAAAAGATCCTTCCTGTATTTCAAAAGATATCTCACATCCAGGTGCTGAAACACATTTCTTAAAGCCCTGGAAACAAGAGCTTAAAAATCCAGCATCAAAAAAAAGAAAAGTCTGTAATTCCTCCACAGATGTCTCATTCTCAAATATAGCATGAGAGCATTCATCTAATGCACAGCCTAGTTTTTCATGTCTAGCTCAGAGTGCTTGCAACAGCACAATGTAAGCATGATACAGCTTGGAACTAGTCATATAAGACCTCAAAGTTATAACATTCGCATTTCAAGTGGATTACTTTTGGACTTGGAAAGTAGATAAGGCGGTGAGTATACCTAAAGAAAATAGCTATGCTTGAAGAGGTAGCACAAATGCATATTGAAGAATTCTTTCAAAATTGGCAGCTGGATAACTTGTTGAGAAAGACCCTTAGGGCTAAAGTTTTTCCTAAGCCTTACTTTATTTTTATCTTAGTAGCACTTATTGACAGTAATGTTCCTAATGTGTGTCTTCACACAGTTATGGTTACTTCAATTACAGTTTAAGGAAACCAGAAAGATAGTATTGTAATATTCTTGCTACAGCAATGTGAAGCTGGCAGATCTAAACACACATATTTTGGCTCAAAAGCTAAGTACAAAAGGGGATGATTTATTTGTTTAAACCACTTAAATGATATCTAGTGTAATTTTAGAGATCCTCAAGTACTCAATGTGACCTTCAGAAAGGCACAGGTTTAAGTGTTGCATCATATCTACCAACCCAGTATAGAAATTTCGGAAATCTTAAAGTATCACATATTTTTAGGTGTCTGTGTTTGGACAAATTAATCCCATCCATCTACTGAAGGATAGTAAGGTATCACAGTATCACAGTATCACAGATTTCTAGGTTGGAAGAGACCTCAAGATCATCGAGTCCAACCTCCGACCTAACACTAAGTACTCCACTAAACCATATCGCTAAGCTCTACATCTAAACATCTTTTAAAGACCTCCAGGGATGGTGACTCCACCACCTCCCTGGGCAGCCCATTCCAATGCTTAATAACCCTTTCGGTAAAGAAGTACTTCCTAACATCCAACCTAAAACTCCCCTGTCGCAACTTTCGCCCATTCCCCCTCGTCCTGTCACCAGGCACGTAGGAGAACAGACCAACCCCCACCTCTTTACAGCCTCCTTTAAGGTAACTGTAGAGAGCGATAAGGTCGCCCCTGAGCCTCCTCTTCTCCAGGCTGAACAAGCCCAGCTCCCTCAGCCGCTCCTCGTAAGACTTGTTCTCCAGACCCCTCACCAGCTTGGTCGCCCTTCTCTGGACTCGCTCGAGCACGTCCATGTCCTTCCTGTAGCGAGGGGCCCAAAACTGAACACAGTACTCGAGGTGCGGCCTCACCAGAGCCGAGTACAGGGGCACAATCACTTCCCTAGACCTGCTGGCCACACTGCTTCTTATGCAGGCCAGGATGCTGTTGGCCTTCTTGGCCACCTGGGCACACTGCTGGCTCATATTCAGCCGACTATCAACCAATACTCCCAGGTCCCTCTCGGCCAGGCAGCTTTCCAGCCACTCATCTCCCAGCCTGTAGCTCTGCTTGGGGTTGTTGCGCCCCAGGTGCAGGACCCGGCACTTGGCCTTGCTGAACTTCATACAGTTGACCTCAGCCTATCGCTCCAGCCTATCCAGATCCTCCTGCAGAGCCTTCCTGCCCTCGAGCAGATCGACACACGCACTTAGCTTGGTGTCATCTGCAAACTTACTGAGGGTGCACTGGACGCCCTCATCCAGATCATCAATAAAGATATTAAAGAGGACCGGCCCCAGTACCGAGCCCTGGGGGACACCACTAGTGACCGGCCTCCAACCAGATTTGACTCCATTCACCACAACTCTCTGGGCCCGGCTATCCAGCCAGTTTCTAACCCAGCGAAGCGTACACCAGTCCAAGCCCCGAGCAGCCAGTTTCTTGAGGAGAATGTTGTGGGGAACTGTGTCAAAAGCCTTACTGAGGTCAAGGTAAACCACATCCACAGCCTTTCCCTCATCCACCAAGCGCGTCACTTGGTCATAGAAGGAGATCAGGTTCGTCAAGCAGGACCTGCCTTTCATAAACCCATGCTGACTGGGCCTGATCGCCTGGTTGCCCTGCAAGTGCCGCGTGATGACCCTCAAGATAATCTGCTCCATGAGCTTTCCTGGCACTGAGGTCAAACTGACAGGCCTATAGTTCTCCGGGTCTGCCCTGCGGCCCTTCTTATAGATGGGCGTCACATTGGCTAGCCGCCAGTCAACTGGGACCTCCCCCGATAGCCAGGACTGCCGATAAATGATGGAAAGCGGCTCGGCCAGCTCCTCCGCCAGTTCTTTCAGTACCCTCGGGTGCATCCCATCCGGCCCCATCGACTTGCGCACATCCAAGCTCCGTAGCAGGTCGCCAAACATTTCCTCATGGATAGCGAAGGCCACGTCCTGCTCCCCATCCCCTTCCACCAGCTCAAGGCACTGGGTATCCAGAGAACAACCGGTATTGCCGCTAAAGACTGAGGCAAAGGCGGCATTAAGCACCTCAGCCTTTTCCTCATCCTTAGTAACTAGGTTTCCCCTCGCATCCAGTAAAGGATGGAGATTCTCCTTAGTCCTCCGTTTCGCGTTGATATATTTGTAAAAGGATTTTTTGTTGTCTTTAACGGCAGTAGCCAGGTTGAGCTCCAGATGAGCTCAGGTAAGTTTGCCAAAGTTTACTTAAGATTTCTGGTAGACAACAAATTCATTTTGCATAGTTGTATGTAACAAATAAGTTTTTCTGAAGCTCTGAGCTTATCAGGTCAGTGGTAATACAGTTCCTTTGCAGCTATGCGGTAAATCTGGTGGGTCATACCGTATTTGATGCATTGTGTATAAACTGCCCAGCTGGTATGTTCATGCCCAGCTGGTTTTGCATTTGTTTAAGATATTTGCCTTTCTCTACAAAAGTTATGTATTGCATATGCTTGTATTTCTGTCTGGAGACTTTGGACTCGGGAGACTAGAAGACAGATCTTTAGTTTTAGTAATAACTAAACCAAAAGACATTCAATATCTTGACTTTATCCACAGTCCTAGATCCTTTGTTTCTAGGTCCCCAGCTCCAATGAGCAACGAGGATCACTGCATTTACACTCTCCTTATTTTTTTTCTTTTTCTCTTGATATAATTACAGAGGCTTCTTTTTTATGCTCTTGAAATATCCATCCCCCCAGGCTTTAGCAATATTTCGACATATCTCCTGCACAGCTTTTCCCTGCTTCTACCCTCTACGCATGACCTTTTATTTTATTTTATTTTATTTTATTTTATTTTATTTTATTTTATTTTATTTTATTTTATTTTATTTTATTTTATTTTATTTTATTTTATTTTATTTTATTTTATTTTATTTTATTTTAATTTACTTTAATTTTATTTTATTTTATTTTATTTATTTATTTTGATTTCATTTCATTTCTTTTTTTATTTACTTATTTCTTGCATTTGACTTCAGCCCAGAGTTTGCTGTTCACAGAATCACAAAATCATAGAATGGTTTAGGTTGGAAGGGACCTCTGGAGGTCATCAACCCCCTGCTCAAGCAGAGACACCCAGAGCAGGGTGCCCAGGACCATGTCCAGGCAGTTTTTGAAGATCTCCAAGGAGGACTGTGTGGAAGGCAACTTCCTGATTCATCTGGTTACTGAGCCTACAGGGGGAGTGCCCCACTAGACCTGCTGTTCACGAAGAGAGAAGGACTGGTAGGAGATGTGGTGGTCAGGAACTGTCTTGGGCAGTCACCACAAGATAGTAGAGTTCTCTATTCTTGGTGAAGTTAGGAGGGGGGTCAGTAAAACTGCTACTTTGGACTTCCAGAGGGCAGACTGTGAACTGTTCAGGATGCTGGTAGGGAGGGTCCTTTGGGAGTCAGTCCTGAAGGTCAGAGGTGTCCAAGAGGGCTGGATGCTCCTCAAGAAAGAAGTCTTAAAAGTGCAGGAAAAGGCTGTCCCTGTGTGCTGTCCCTGATGAGCCAGTGGGGAAGACGGGAATGGCTGAACAGGGAACTTTTGCTGAGTCTCTGGGAGAAGAGAGAAGAGAGTTTATGTTGAGTGGAAGAAGGGGCAGGTAACTC
Source organism: Anser brachyrhynchus (assembly GCF_964034855.1). Lineage (NCBI taxonomy): Eukaryota > Metazoa > Chordata > Aves > Anseriformes > Anatidae > Anser > Anser brachyrhynchus. The sequence goes on along the minus strand of NC_137696.1, from coordinate 117,653,142 downwards.
AGGGAGAGCACAGGGAAGTTGCCAGCATATGCAGAGAGAAAATCAGTCTGGGATGAGGAGCAGAAGAAACCCCCAAAGTTCATGTGGAAACAGTTAGAGACCTGCTGCTCCACCTGGACTTTCACAAGTCCATGGGGCCAAATGGGATCCACCCAAGGGTGCTGAGAGAGTTGGCGGATGTGATTGCTGGGCTGCTTTCCACCATCTATCAGTGGTCATGGTCATCCAGAGAGGTTCCGGATGACTGGAGACTTGCTAATGTGACATCCATCTATAAGAAGGGTGGCGTGGAAGACCTGGGGAACTACAGGCCTGTCAACCTGACCTCAGTGCCAGGAAAGGTGATGCAACAGGTCATCTTGAATGCAACTGAACAGTTTGTGTGGGACAACCGGGGGATCAGGCCCAGTCAGCATGGGTTCATGAAAGGCAAATCCTGCCTGACCGACCTCATCTTCTTCTATAACCAGGTGACCCAACTGGTGGATGAGGGAAATCCTGTTGATGTAGTCTACCTAGACTTCAGCAAGGCCTTTGACGTGGTCTCCCATAGTATTCTCCTGGAGAGGCTGGCAGCCCATGGCTAGACAGGTACACTCTTTGCTGGGTAAAAAACTGGCTGTTTTTTTACTGGCCATTTTTTACTTAGAGGAAGATATCCTTGAAGTTCGACTATCTATTCAGGCTCCTTTGCAATTCAGAACAGTTTTCCATGGAATTCTGCCAAGCAGATCCCTCAACAAGGTAAGATTGGGTCCCGAAGTCTATATAATTCAATTATTTGGCTTGCATTTTCTCTCTGCATTTGAAACTCGACAATCGCACAGTTACTGCTGCCAAAGTAACCTTCAGTCTTCACATCTTCATTGTTTGTGAGTAACAGATCCATAAGATTATCTGGTGAGTATTAGCACATTTATCACCTGCAGCAACAAGCAGTTTCAACACACTCCAAGGTTCTCCTGGACTGCCTCCACCCATCTGTTTTGCCCTTCCAGAAGACATTGGGAAGTTTAAGGTTCCCCATGAATACCAGAGCCTGCAATCATGAGGCTACTTCCAGTTGTCTAAAGAAGGCTTGGTACATTTCTTCATCTGTCTGTAGCAGGCACATACTGTGACAACAGCTGCGTTTTCCTGCCCTTTGTAACCCACAGATTTGTATCTGACCCCTAATTTGGCAAAACTGGAAACTGTAATGCATTCTGCCTATTCATTGGCTAATATATGTAAAAAATAACATAACTTAAGCCAGCATGGGTTGTTGTTATTCTATATTTATATTTATACACAGATAAGCAAGAATCAACATCTTCATTTGATCCTCTTATTCTCCTATTCACATATTTATACTAATGTTGCAAAGTTCTTGCCAGAACTTTTTTCTGCAATGAAAAAAAAAAAAAAAAGGGGGTATTTTTGTTAAAGAGACTGCAATGGAATAATTAGTGCCTCCTTACCTTGTGTATTGCTCTCTCAATGCAGGAGTTACACACAATTTAAAACATCAATAAGAAGTAAATTGTTGCAAATTACTATTCTTTCCTCAGTATCCAATAATTTGCTGGACCTAATAACAATGGTGTCAGAATGTAACCTTGGATCAGTTCTGTTCTGTAGTGAACCCATTAATTGTTTGCACAATACTAATCCTTTAAGAATACTCAACAAGACCATGCTAACTCCTTGAGATTTTTTTCTTGCCTCTGTTTATAGATGTGAGTGCTATATTTCTCCCAGTGTTAATGCTCTTGAACAGTAAGCTAAAGGAAAAGAAAAGAAAAGCAAATGTAGTCAACTAAAAGCTTGAGCTAAGTGAGCTATTATCACAACATTGATATAAAATTGACTATTCTGTTAATAATAAAACAATAAAAAAAGATGATGAAATTCTCCTTCAGTTCTTCTAACTTACTATTTCTCTATCACTGATATGAGAATTCCAAAGTAAGTGCACATATGTGTATTTCTCTGGGAGTCCTTGATTGATATATTGTATGAGTATATGTCTTCTTCCAAGATTAACTGATCTTTATTTTTGGAGATGGGTTGATTTCTCAGATTCAGGAATATATTTCTGCTCAAAAGCACATAGGAGAGAGAATTAGCAACTGCATCTGTACTGTTCAGGTAAATGTGCTAACCACAAAGTTAGAAATAGCATCTCCTTGTATAGTTCTGAGCCATGAAGGAGATCTGAGATATTTTAAATGATCTCACATTTGCTCTGAGCTAGATACATACACTCAGACAGCTACTGTGAAGCTGCTGATATGCAGTAGCATGTTACCCTGCAGTAACTCATTTGCGTTTTGAAGCCATGTGAGCCAACAGATTTAAATCAAGCTGCTATGACTGTAAATTGAGGGTTCTATCTACTGAACTTGTCAACCCCAGCTGGTGATATGTAGCTCACTTCTCAGGCAAGAGGTGAAGTGTTGTAATAGATTAGATATGATTTGTTGCCTTCTTCCTGGTTGTCCCACCCTCATTTCACAAACAAGAACATGGTGTTAAAGGAGGGAGAGAAGAAGGTGTTTCCTACCTCGCCCCATGTTAGGACATACCTATACATGGTAGGATCATGTTATGGATGGAAGCCTACTAGCTGGGCTATTGATTTGAAGAAGTGGCATTTGAGAAGAGAGTACCATTAATAGTCTCTTTTCTCGTGAGAATAAATAAATAAATAAATTTGGCTATTGGGATGAAGTTCTGGGGCAGTTATTATAATTTTGTGTATATGCAAGTCTTGTCACCCTTTGAGTAAAAAGAATGTCCATTGTCCTACTCACGGTGGAAAGTGGTTTGTAATTACTATTCTCCTCTGTTACTGCACTGGGCTAACTTGCACTTTCTGGACTGACAAGTAACCTTTTGTGGGAGAAGATGTTAAGTGAGGGAGAATGCCTAAGGAAGTTATAGGTCAGTCCCCAGTATGAGACTGGAACTAGACAGACTGTTTAATATTGGTTGTGGTCTGTTATCTGTGAGTAAATTAACATCTGTCAATTTTTACATTAAACACTGCTGCTTTTGGAAGAATGCTGTTCATTGGTGTTCTTTATTATGATGTGGTGGGTATGCTCTGCTCTTGTACAGTGTGATGGGTACATTCTGCTCCTGTACTTGGCATAAGTCTTGCTTAGGCTTGTGAGCCACAGCAGGCCTCAATGTGATTGTTTCTTGACTGGACAGCTTGTTAGCAACAGGGCCCCAGGCAGAGCTCATTCCCATGAAATCTCTCATAGGCAGTAGTGAAAGAACCTGAGCTTGACTAAAAATCAATCCTTTTATCTAATAAATATGGCATCTCATTTCCGTTCTCTCCATAATCAAAGAAGAGTCATCTTGACACCATTCCTCTGTTATCTACAGAGTGCAGCGAAGCCTGACTTTTTGCTTTACTCCCTTTAACATCACTTTTTAATACAATACAGGCCTTGAAAGAGCAGACCTCCCCTCTGATCACATCCGGTCCTGGTGATGTAGGTAATTGACAAGGACACAATTAATTGCTAAGGGGAGGGGAACTGCACAACCTGATTCCTAAACAAATTGGCAAAGACCCGAATTCTGGAAAATTACTGACCAAAAGACAATGGCCCCTCAATCCTATAAATAGCGACCCTGAGCAAGAACTCTTTGAGGACTCCAGGGACCACAGGGGACTGCAATCACAGTCTCCCCCTCAGCTGAGACACCTCTCAGGTTACCTCTGAGAGGATGTGCATCTCAGGACTGCCCCTTCAAGGAACAAGCTCATACGTTGACAAACGCTGATGAGGATGTAGGGTGAGTAATTCACTCTAGGAGGTATTTTGGAAGAACACCACTGGATTTAGAAACCCCCCAGGACTCTGCAGTAAGTCTTCGGTGAACCTTGCTATTCACGAATCCTTAACTAAGTCACTGCTTCTATTGTAGCAAATTTCTTTAGATCAATGTGTTAATTGACTAATACTTAGATAGTGATTAAGTGCTGTTAAAATCATATAACCTAACTTTGCTATTTGCTATAAAGGTATATAATAAATCGTTAATTGCTGCTACATTAGAGTTGTGTAAATCTAATTTGGTGACACATTAATTTTTTTTTTGGTTTGTGTGTGTGTGTGTTGTTTTTTAATTTAAATATACTATTATTATGAAGAAGTAGTTAATTTTATTTGTAATTGAAAGAAATGATAGCATTGTAACTTCACATTTAAAAAACACATTTTCAGAGAACAAAATACAATTGCTAATCAGACAGTATTGTTAAAGGTGTATCAAGACAGGTTTTATGAGCCTTGTCAAAACGTCCGACAAACCTCAGATCCAGTGAGGTGAATTACTTTTTTTTTTTCTTTTTTTTTTTCATTCTTTTTTTTTTTTTTTTATTACTAATACTACCGTGAGACTATGAAATGTAATAGCATTTGAAAGTGGAACATCTGACTGCATGGTCAGACCAAAGCAATGTTTCAACCAAACCTGGAAAATCTGTATTGACAGAAGTCCACCAAGTTAAAAAAATCTTCTCTAGTCTTTGATGTCATTACATACACACACCAGTCCAGGGAGTCAACTGTACAGGAAAGAGATTTTGCTGTTAAATTTGTGGGTTTTGGTGGGCAACAAGCTGAGTATGAGTCAGAAGCATGGCCTTGCAGCCATGAAGGTTAATTGCATATGCGGATATATTATGGGTATAGTATGACTGTAGCCAGCAGCTTGAGGGAAGTGTTGGCACACATGTATTTGTCTAGTATTCACATTGGAATGCTAGAGTGAGTCCAGAAAGGCTACCACCAAACAGATAAGGGGTCTGGAGCGCAGACCAAACAGATTAGGGGTCTGGAGCACATTAGGACAAGATGCAATGATCATAACTTCAAAATTAGAAAACTCCAATGAAATATAAAAAGATAATTTTTCTCCGTGAAGGTGGTCAAACACTCACACAAGTTGCTCAGAGACATATCTCAGTCTTTGGAGATATTAAAAATTTAATTGTGCAAGGCTCTGAGCAAGCAGATGTAACAACAAAATTGTTCTGATTTTGAGTTAGACCATAAGAACGTCGAAGGGCCCTCTCAACTTAAATGATTCTTTGAGTGTCTTAGTCTGTATACTTATAGTCAGGAAGGACTGTGTAGCTGGAGAAAAACATGAAAAAAACCACTCATATCATGAGTGTGGTAATAGAAATTTTTGAAATCTTTCTCAGGAAAAAGTGTAGCAAAACAGATGAAATGTAAGACCTTCCCTAATAGAAGAGAAAACCGCTGAACTTAGAAAAGAAAGGGTAAACTGTATATAAAAGGGAAAAATGTAGTCTATATTGCTCATGAGTCGGTAAGAATTTCAAACATTGTTTAAGTTAACTACCAACTGAGATTTATAGCAGAATGTGAAGGGATAAATAACATGACGTTTTTAAAGGAAGTAGTCAAATGAAGGAGTAGTGAAGAAATCCATATATTTTAAAAGGATTTTGAGTAGTGAAATATTGGACAACTTCAAGTGCATAAGAAAGTGTGCAGATACAGATACAGCTATGCTAAAAAAAGATAACCTGTCTTGTCAGAGAATATAGGAAGCAAAAAAAGTGTCATCTGATGCAAAACTTTTTGAGATCATTGATCATTGATAACAAAATAACTGCCAGCACTGCTACAAAAAAGGACTCCCTCGGTGAATCAAAATAAACTTAATCAGTGTGCATGTGTTAAATTCTGATATTTAGACAAGCTATGTGATGAAATGAAACTAATCATCAACAACTGCTGCTGCATACCAAACTCAGATGGCTCTCCATGGAAAAGCACTCTAGAGTCTGTTTGACCTTCATGAAGAAGTTCAAGTATTCTTGATAGATGTCGTCCCTTGTTGAACACCTCTGTGGCAAATGCTTTCTTGCACATCTGGTTTCCTTAGCTAAGATTTTTGACAAGCCATATTCCTCCCACTTGCTATTCCAGAATAACAAGGCAATGATATTGGATGTTAGTTGCAAGGCAGAGGGATTTCAGAGGAACAAATACTGGCTTCCAGAATGAATTACAGTTCCAGAACTGCAGTGTTTACAGGGCTTCTGTTGTTAGCCACAGTCTTCATCCTGAGAGATGCTATCAGGAAGGACATTGCCATATATTTAAATGCACTGAAAAGAAAGTTTTATATTTGCTTTTATGGACATAATGCTTATGCAGTTCCATGTGCAATCTGTTCTTTGACAAAGCAGAATCTTAGCATCGCTTGACAATATAAGTAAATCTCCTCAAAAACCGTAGTCTTCCTATGTAATATATTAGCAGTGAGGTCTGGATGAGTGTGAGAGAAATGTTTACTGAAGTATGTACTAAATTGCCATTACTTTCATTACTTCCTATCTCGTGCCCTTTACAAAATTAACTCTTTATCAATGAAATCAAAGCACACGAATTAGTTTGTAAATGTCAATGTTTTACCATTATGCCTGACAGCCATCAGGAGAAGAAAGCACAAGCCTCTCAGAAATAAGCTAGGCATAACTGCCAATTTTGCACTTTTTTAGTACAAAGAGCTCATTCATTGTCTGAAAAAGTTCCCTTTTGACATTATTTATTTATTTTCAAATTACCTTTTTATGACCTTTGCTCTGGGGGAAGCTCAGAGAATCAGGTTGTTGTGGTTTAACACTCAGGCAGCTAAGTACCATGCAGCCACTCGCTCACACCCCTTCACCAGCAAGAGGAAAAAAGAAAAAAAAAAAAAAAAGGAAAAAAAAAAAGGAAAAAAAAACTTGCAGGTTTGAGATAGGAGTAATTTAATGGCAGGAACAGCAAAGGCCACATTGAAGCAGAAGGAGAAAAATATTACCTACTTTCCATCAGCAAGCCATGTTCAGCCACTTGGGAAGTTGGATTCAGTATGCATAATGGTTACTCAGGAAAACAAATGATTTTTTAACAAGAGTCCTCCCCAGCTTTTATGGCTAAGCATGCCATCATATGGTACGGAATATCCTTCACTGAGTTTAGATCAGCTGTCCTGCTGATGTCCTTTCTCCACTTCTTGCCCATCCCCAACCTACTGGCATTTGTGATGGGGGAGGATCAGCGAGACAGCCTTGATACTGCGCCAGCACTGCTCAGCACCAGCCAAAACACTGGTGCACTGTTTTGCACTATGCATTGGTGCCATTCTAGCTACAAATGCAAAGCACATCTCCGTATGGGCTGCTGCGGGGAAAGCTAACTCCATCCCAGCCAGAGCCGATACACAGATTCCCAATGTGATCCAAAGAGCTAACACTCTTCTCAGGTGAAGGTCAGTTACAGAAACTGAGCCACGACAGAAGACCACAATTCCTTCAAAGCTAGTCATAGCCATCTTGCTCAGGAGCAAGGCTGGGCTATCTCAATTTCACAATTCCAGTACGGAGTCCTGATTATCAGCTGAAAGCACTTCCCCTTTTCTCTAATCCAGTTTCAAGTTTTTCTTGCCCTCCAGCTGTGGCAGTGTTGATACATTTGGCATATACTTTCTGAAGAAAAGTTTTCTTATATCAGTCCAACTAGCTGTTCTTGAAATCAGTTCCATACATTTCCAGTCTGCAGACAATTTAGTTCTGGAAAGGTTGCATAGAGAATCCGTGAAATCTCTGTCCCTGGAGGTTTTCAAGGCCTAACTGGAAAAAGTCTTGAAAAACATAACCTTAAAACAGTGTTGACCTTTCTCTGAGATATAGCTGGGACTAGAGACGAGTTCCTTGTACTACAGAGCAGGTACCTTCTAAATGAATGTTTCTGTAAATCCCATTTGGGGATCATCAGGGTCTACAGTAACAACATGAACCTCTTTTGATGTCAAAGGTACAAACTTTACTTATTGTCATTATTACCATTTTGCTAGGAACAAAACACTTTTTAGACGGTGTGCCTTTACCCAGCTTGTTAATGCTTACTAATACTAAGAAAGAAAATGATTAGGGATTTTGATTCAGACTTTTTAACTGTTCATAAAAGTTACTAAACATTGAAAAAAATATATTAAAAATTCGACCCTTTCACGATATCCCTGCTGTGAAGTGTTCCATCACTTACAACAAATGGTCATAACATGCCATGTTTGCTGAAACATGCTCTGGCTGCCAGCTGCCGCTAGTGCCTGTGAGTAGCACTTAGATATAGACTTGTGTTGAGTATTCTCTGCTGGTGGATAGAAACCAGCCTGGAGAAGCAGTGTCAAGAAATGTAATCCAACAAAAGAGCCTGAATCCTCACCCAGCCATAAATCAAATACCTGGCCTGCTAACAACCTGATTTAATCAAGACATTGTCTACCTGGACTTCAGTGGCCTTTGACACTGTCTCCCATAAGATCCTCATCAACAAGCTGTTGATGTATGAGCTGGATGGGGAGACAATGAAGTGGATAGAAAACTGGCTGCATGGCCTAGCCCAAAGAGTGATGATCATCTATGAAAAATCAACAAAGGGTGATTTTTCACAGATGGAAAATCTAGTTGGAGGCCAGAAACTAGCAGGTCAATAATGGATGCAGAATTGTTTAACATCTTCATTAATGATCTGGATGATGGGGTATGTTGTACCCTCAGCTGATCTGGAGATGACACAAAACTTGAGGGAGTGGCTGGTTCATCAAAGGGCCACACAGCCATCCAGAGAGACCTTGACAGGCTGGAGTGGTGGGGTGACAAAAATCTCATGAAGTTCAGCAAGAGAAATTGGAAAGTCCTGAACCTGAGGAGGAACAACCCCAAGCACCAGGACATGATGAGGGGCACCCAGCTGGAAAGCAGCTTAGAATAAGACCTGGAAGCCCTGGTGGAAAACAGGTTGAACATGAGGCAGCAATATGCCCTTGCTGCAAAGAAGGATAATGGTATTCATGACTGCCTGAAGCAAAAGTGTTGCCAGCTGGTCAAAGGAGGTGTTCCTTCCCTTCTACTCAGCACTGGTGAGGCCACACCTGGAGTACTGTGTCCAGTCCTGGGCTCCCCAGTATAGGAGAGACCTGCACATACTGGAGGGAATCCAACATAGTATCAAAAAGATGATGAAGGGGCTGGAGCATAGGCAGAGGTTGCCCAGAGAGATTGTGGAGTCTCCCTTCTTGGAGATCTTCAAAAGCCACCTGGACATGGGCACCCTGGTCTCTGGGTATCTCTGCTTGAGCATGGGTTGGACCAGATGGACCTAGAGATCCCTGCTAACCTCAACCATTCATGATTCTATATATACATATATATAATGTCACTGTATTTTATTTATATTTATTTTCATCACTTTAGCTAATTTCTACGTTCACTCCTCCCAAGTCAACCTGATAGTTCCCATAACAGCTATCTATCCCTTTTCTTTATCTATCTCTTCTCCTGAAATTAAAATAAAATAAAATAAATCTAACCAGACACTCCATTCATTTCCCTGTAGGAAGCTAAGAAATACGACTCCTGCTTTCATGCATTTTTTTTTAAAACCAGCTTAGTGTTATGCAGCCTATTTTACAGATTTTATAAATATTACATGTATTTAGACTCAATAACTGGCAGTTTCTTTCAGAATAAGAAACTGTATAAACCTTTCTAAAAAACCGTTTTTTGCCAGGAGGTTCAATAAGACTTTTGAAACCTAAAACAGGTCAACCTAAATAAAATATTATTTTATGCTGAGTTTCAGAGCTGGAGAGATGACACTTGGGAGAGTATCTGCATAGAGAACAGAAGAATTTAACATTTCTTCAGCCCAAAGTGTCATGATAGTGATATAATAATAACCATAAAATAAGATTTTGAATCTGATTGGACTTACAGATGCTGGGAATTTGATATTGTGTTTTACATTACAGAACTGAGGCCATCACCTTCTTTTATGCTAAGATTCAATATTTTAATAGATTATATATGAAAAAGCTGGTCTATAACATTTGCTTAGGTTTTCTTCATAAATGTACAGAAGTTGCTTCATGGTTAATTTAAAAAGCAATAAGAATATCAGTAAGAATTAAAAAAAAAAAAAGAGAGAGAGAAGGATTTTGTTGATCATCTTTGTATTCACTCTTCAACTAAAGGAAGACATAAGACTTCTTTAGGTGTTCTGTGCACTAAGAATTTTATGCTGTTCAAATTTTGCTTAAATATTTTGTTCCACAGTTGCTTTTGGATTATTTTTCATTTGCTAGATTCCCACTCCGCTGGATTAAGATAAAATTGCATAGCAGGCATAAGAGATTTTCCTCACAGCTTGACTTGAAGTATTGAGGATAAAAAAAAAAAAAAGGAAAAAGAAGAAAAAAAAAAAAAAAGAAAATTCCTTCACTCTTAAACAGTGGTGTGTATTTCTTATTTAATGTTTTAGCATAACTGCTGATGTGTTTAAATAGAATAATGAGACATTGTTATTAAGGAAAACAATTTTTTGCCTATTGTATGATTAGGTGTACTTCATCAAGACCAGTGCTGCAGGAATTGTTTGTAAATTCACAAAAGGCTTTCCTCTGGAGATGTAAAAATACTTATGAAACTCAGATGTCAAGGCTCAGGTGTGAATAATTGTATTATGTGGAACATAAAGTTGTGAAACAGAATTACTGTGAGTTCAATAAAGTAATGAACGAAACAGTGGGTGCCTTTTTCTTGGTCATGCTTTAGAACTAGAATTTGCTTTCATTTCTGAAATGCATATTACTCACGTGGCTTTACTTTACCAAAACATGAGTGGTTTGGAATGATTTATGCTACCTCAGTGTACTATATGGTTCCAGCTATAATTATCTAACTGTTTGGATGGGAGTTTTAATATTCTTTTAGAAATAAAATTAATTTTAAAAGGAGAACTAATCTATTCCAAACATTCCCCTCAAACATACATTTGAATGTGGGTGTAGCCTTCCACCCTTGATGAATTCAATGGAGCTGGTATAATTGCTACCCATTTAGAAACATTAGCATTGACAGTGATGATGGTATGCAAGGGATAACTTCACATTGCTTTGACTGACGACAGAGAGCCTGGGGTTGTACACTGGCTGTACAGTAATTTCCTTGATTTCTCATGTCTGTCATCCATTTAATTCAGCAATTTCAATTGTTTCATAACATCTGCTCATTCAAATATGCATTAAGGTTAATTACTTGGGAGCTAAACACCTTTTTTAAAATAAACTTAAGGCAAGATTTTTAAATATAGCAAAGTGATCAAAGTATAAATTGGTGGGATTCCAGAAACTCGAGGAATTAGACATATTTTAAAGTAATGAAGACCTCATTACTCATAATAGTTTGAAAAATTTACAGTTCAGACACATGTGAAAGTCCTGCAGTAACAACGTGCATGATTTTCACATATATTTGAACATACATGTGTATATATATATTCACATACATCTAAACACACACAGAGATACAAACATGTATTGTGTAGACATATAAGCCCATTTGATGCATACATACATAGGACTTAATTCTGTAAAGTTTGTTTGGTAATTACACAAATTAAAAAAATAATAATAAATAAAATCCTTAAGTCAGCACTATCATCAACAAAAAAACAGTAACTGGATTTAAAATTTTGTATTCAGATTTCTGGAATAATTATCATCTCACCTGGGCATTCTAACAAGTTAATCAGTAGCTGAATTGAAATTCTCATCAACACTGTATGTAATTTCATTGAGAGTATCTGCTAACTCAGATCAACTCAATTAATCTCTAGTGGAATGAAACAAAGAAGCAGATGGTAATGTGTTTCAGTCAACACCAACTTTTTATTCTGTATACATTTCTAAATACACTATTCCTAGGCATCAGTCCTAAGGCATTAAGAAATTGTCTTACTTTTAATTTAATGTTTTATATAGAGAGAAGCAAGGCACACTCAAATGCCATTCTGTCACCAATGATTACAGTTTTCTCAAATAAAACATTTCCCTTAGGCTCAGTTCTGCCTGATGCTTAGCCTGACACTCCCATTTGCTTCCACAGGAGCAGCAGGTGTATGCTGTGCAGGATGTGTTCTCCTGTCCTCTTATCTCTTTGTCTCCTTGTAACAAAAGACGTCATATCCAGTGGATTGCACTAATATCTAATTAATTGAACTAGAGATGCTAACAGCTAAGGATGTACTTAAAATCCTCTTTTCCGTGTCTCCTCAAAACTGCTGAGAATTTTGCATCCTAAACTGCGGTGTCTTCATTCTCATCTAGATATTCCAAAGACAGATCTCTCTAGCCACATACTCTTGAGAGCTGGAAGTGGGGTGTGGTAATCAAGGCATTTGGAAAGGTTGCTGAAATGTGAGTATTCAGAGAATCATAGAATAGAATCATAGAATCATAGAATCGTAGAATAGAATCATAGAGTCACTTAGGTTGGAAAATACCTCCGAGGTATCATGTCCAACCGTTAACTTAGCACTGCTAAGTCTACCCCTAAACCATGTTCCTAAGGACCACATCTACATATCTTTTGAATGTCTCCAGAGATGGTGACTCAATTACATCCCAGGGCAGTGTGTTCAAATGCCTCACAACCCTTTCAGTGAATAATTTTTCCTAACATCCAACCTAAACCTGTTTTGGTGCAACTTGAGGCCATACCATCTTGTCCTATCACTTCGTGCTTGGGAGAAGAGCCTGACCCCCACCTCTCTACAACCTCCTTTGAGGCAGCTGTAGAGAGCAATAAGGTCTCCTCTGAGCCTTCTCTTCTCTAGGCTAAATAGTCAGTTCCCTCAACAACTCCTCATAAGACTTGTTTCATAGGCACTTCACCAGCTTTGTTGCCCTTCTCGGAATACATACCAGTACCTCTATGTCTTTCTTGTAGTGAGGGGTCAAAAACTGAACACAGTACTCGAGGTGCAGCCTCACCAGAGCTGAGTACAGAGGGACAATCACTTCCCTGGTCCTGCTGGCCACGCTATTTCTGATACAAGTCAGGATGCTGTCAGCCTTCTTGACCACCTGAGCACACTGCTGGCTCATATTCAGCTGGCTATTGACCAACATCCACAGGTCCTTTTCCTCCAGGCAGCTTTCCAGACACTCTTTCCCCAGCCTGTAGCTGGGGTTGTTGTGCCTGAGGTGCAGGACCCGGCACTTAGCCTTGTTGAACTCCATGCAGTTGACCTTGGTCCATCAATCCAGCCTATCCAGGTCCCTTTGTAAACCATTCCTACTCTCAAACAGATCAACACTCATGCCCAATTTGGTGTCATATGCAAATTTTGGTGTCATATGCAAACTTACTGAGGGTTCACTTGAGGCACTCAATCCCCTCATCCAGACCATTGATAAAGATATTAAAGAGAACTGGTCCCACGACTAAGCCTTGGTGGACACCACTAGTGACCAGTCTCCAACTGAATTTAACTCTATTCTGCATGACACTTTGGGCCCTACCGCTCAGCCAGTTTTTTACTCAACAAAGCATACACCCATCCAAGACATGAGCAGCCAGTTTTTCTAGGAGAATGCTGTGGGAAATTGTGTCAAAAGCTTTACTGAAGTCTAGGTAGACCATATCCACAGTCTTTCCCTCATCCACTAAAAGGATCACTGAAGGAGATCAGGTTAGTAAAGCAGGACCTGCCTTTTATAAACCAGTGCTGACTGGGCCTGATCACCTGGTTGTTCTGTAAGTGCTGCGTGATGGCACTCCAGATAATCTGCTCCATGAGCTTCTCCGACACTGAAGTCAGACTGACAGGTCTCAGGTCCTCCTTCCTGCCCTTCTTGTAGATTGGTGTCACATTTGCTAGCCTCCACTCAACTGGGAGCTCCCCTGATAGCCAGGACTGCTGATAAATAATGGAAAGTGGTTTGGCAAGTACTTCCACCAGCTCCCTCAATACTCTCTGGAAGTCCAAAGTGGAAGTTCTGCTAACTCCCCTCCTTACTTTGCCAAGAATCAAAACCTCTATTAATACATGATGTCTATGCCCAAGATGGCCTCCAAACTTCACATCACCCACAAGTCCTTCTCTCTTCACAAGCAAGAGGTCTAGCGGGGCACCTTCCCTAGCTGGTTCACTCACCAGCTGTGTCAGGAAGTTATCTTCTACACACTCCAGAAACCTCCGAGATTCTCCTCTCTGTTGTATTGTATTTCTAATGCTACCATCAAAAAAAAAAAACAGTAACTGGATTTTAAAATTAGGTCACTGTGTGCAGAATGGAGAGAGGACATGGAATCCTCCATATTGTGTGTCCCTTTTGCCTGCTGGGCTTGTCTCAGGGAGGGTAGGGAGCGATTCTAGTAGTCTATCTCTGTCTCACACTTCCTGATACTCCTCAACCTGCTCACTAAGCTCTGTCACTAATCAGAGGAATGCCTCCACCTAAGCACACTTCCCACTGGCACGCACACTACTGGCACCCTGTGCTGGTGTAAGAGTTGGGCACACCCTGCAGACTGACACTTAGGTAGCAGCATGTTCTCCCCAGAGCTCTGTCTGGGAAGGGTGTCTCTCTGTGTTGGTTGCAGAGCTGAGTGAGGCTGTGGCCTTCTGCCAGGTGGATATCATCACTCCCTGGTTGAGCTGGCTGGGCTTTAACATCCTCCCTGCACCCTCCCAAATGAACTGCTGCACAAACTGCCATGCCATTCCCTGACTGACACGCCTGGTGGTTCGTGCTCGCCAGGGCCTACCTTTGTACATGTGAAGGACTGGCTGCCCTTGGCCCTGCCCAAGCCTCGCCAGCTGCTCTTGCGAGGTCTGCTGGCTCCTGGCAGCTCCCTCAGCTCCCTCGAGTTTTCTTGATGCAGGACCCCCCATGCACACCGCGATCCCCAGCTCAACTGCAGAACATGTCTGCTCCAGAGCTGATCACCTCATCTGCTCTCCTTGTTCATAATATTATTTATACATTACACATTTAATGATACCACCATTAAAACACAGAGAAATGGACCAGGAAGAAGGGTTGAAACCTATTATTTCCTGTTCCTAGCCACATGCCAAAACTATCAATCAAGGGCCCCACTCATGTACCAGTTTGTCATCCCAACTGCTTAACTCCAACATGGCAGCAGTCGTGTCAGAAGGATAGGACTGTGACCTGTTACGCTATAGCCTTGAATTCAAGGCAGCCTTTGAGCTGCTGGGAAACAGATTTAAACATGGTCACATTGGGAAATACATTAAATCCAGGTTTCCAACTTTTTAGTGTATGTTATGCCTAAAAGTGTAATTATATATATATAAATAAAAAAAATCTGGGCAGAAACCTTCTGTTTCTAATGAATTTTGGATACAACTGTAACTGTGTTTTGTGCAACAAATTTCCCTGTATGCTGGGTGTGATTACAAAACAGCTAGCTAGCAGATTGGTCCCATCAGGTGCGATAAACATATTAAAGTTCACTTTCTGAATACTGTCTGTTGTAAGGTCTTGAATATAGCTCAGCTTGGGCAAGCTATGAAGCAAAATCCAACAATATAAAGAAACAAATTACAACCAGAAGATGCTCAGCAATTTAAGCACCTTCAAAGTGAGGTGGCAGATAAATGAGGGTTTTTCTGTGTCAAAATTTGGGCGCCATACTTCATCTACATAAGCAGGCCTTTACAAGACCCATTTTCTTTAGTGCAGGCTAACTAGCCTCCACTAGTGGATGCTATGCTTTAGGCAGAACCTTCATCATTTTCAGATATACACAGAAGTCAGTAATATTTTAAGTTCCTAAAAGGCAGAAAGAGCAGTCAAGACTTGGGCACACAGAGAAGGCATGACATATATATAGTAATAGTACATCGCCATCACAGGAGGAAAACAGACCACTTCTGTAAGTCAGAATTTGTGTTAAGGGTTTTGCCAACATGACTATGTCAGGAAGTAAGAGATGTATTTTTCACTCTGCAGGCAGTCCCAGCCAGAAAAAGACAATACTGCAATACTCCTCCCTCCATAAAAACAAACAAGGAAACAACAAAAAAAGCACTTATCCTGTCTTGCCATTGCAGTTTTTTTGCAGACTTTCTACTTTGTTTTCATGAATCCTGTGTTGATTTAGCTGCCGATTTCTCTGTTTTCAATTTATGTATCTCTTGTTCTTGATCCATTTTTCATCTGTTTGGCCCTCTCTTTACCATCTCACTTTTTTCTCTGACCTCATTCCTCATGAGACATTCTTTTGCCAATCAGTATGTTATGCATTCTTATTTTGCTTGCTTTGTACTCCATTTTCCTGCTTTCTTTTTCTTTGCATTTCCTTCTATTCATGTTTTTCCTGCCCATTGGCTTATGAAGAAATATATTGTGGAAAGAAGTTATATGCATGATATTTCTCAGAAAACACAACTACATTTACAGTAACGGAAAACACATCGACCTGTAATATCAAATTGTGGGTGGATTTAATTTAATTCAAACTAAATTAATACGTTTATAGAGTGCCATATGTGTGCCAGATACTTTACAAGCATGAAAGACAGAGTGTATGCACTGAAAATATTACAACTGAGTATTCTCAATTTTATAGATAAATAGATTTATGCTAGATAGCAGTTTTCAAGCAGTATAGATAAAGTTGGTGAGAAGATCAGAGTAGGAAAGCTCATAAAGAAGAGAACTTTAATCCAGTATTTGAAGGAGAAAAGAGATTGGTTGATCTAGGTCAGGATTTTGAAGGATAAAGCCCATGTCATAACACTGGCATATCTATATAGTCCCATATCAGCCTGGATCCTATGCTTGAATTATATATACGCGCATATATATATATATATGTTATATTTATATGTTTTTTTTTTTTTATCTATTTCACTTGTACTTCACTATAAACACAGAAGTTTTTGACTATGTATGTATGGTTTTGTCAAGCTTTTGTGTGAAAAACTGTCCACAGACTTTGATGGTACTCTCAGAGATATGCACTTACTGGATTGAATTACCTTCCCTGGTGACACACCGATGTTTTAGTTGTTGCAGAGCAATGCTTACACTAAGCTAAGGACTTTTCAGCTTCTCATACTACCTTGCCAGTGAGGAGGCTTTGGGTGCACAAGAAGCTGGGAGAGGAGAGAACCAGAACAGCTGACTCAAACTGGCCAAAGGGATATCCCAAACCATGTGGCATCATGCTGAACAATAAATATGGGGTTGTTGTCTGGGGTAGGGGGGCTGCTTGGGCTGGGCATCGTTCAGTGGGTGGGGAGAGACTGCATTGTGCATCACTTGCTTTGTAAATTCTGTCATCATCATCATCATCATTACTATTCCCTTCCTTTTCTGTCCTATTAAACAGTCTTTATTTCAAACCACTGTGTGGGAAGTGGAGTCAATGAAAAGCTGTGTGGTGCTTAGCAGCTTGCTGGGTTAAACCACAACAACAGTACTGCATACAAAGGGAAAAACACTTCCCTAGTCCTGCTGGACACACTATTTCTGATGCAGGCCAGAGGGTTTCCAAAAGAAAGAAAGAAAAAAAAATCAACCAGAAGAAATCTTTGTAAACACTACCTAATATTCTGATCAGATCTTAGTGCTGCCTTTGTTTTGAATCTAATTTGAAAACTTCTCCACTTAGTCCTAATTTTATTTCTAACATTTCCAGATGTTATCCTTAATTCATTCTTAAAATTTTGGACCTCTTGCTCAAGCTTTCTTTGCTCACCTCTTCACTAATAGTATTTCCTAGTTTCTGACCTTGAATTCCTGCACAAACCAATTTATTTAAGTATTCTGGTTGTAAAACCATTGTCCTTGTTTGATCTGTTCATGTCACTGATTCTTTTTGCCATGTCACTGTCCCTCTCTGCTCATGAAGTTGGCAGTCAGTATATGAATACCCAAAGGAGACATTCCTATCAGTTTAGAAACTGACACCCTTTTCCTGTCTCATAAATAATGTAGGTTAATGAAAATATGTATGGTGAATTACTTAACCAGAGACATTTTAAAATGCTTTTTAGATAGAGAACCCACTAAGGAATGTGTATGAAATGAGTATTTGGTTTCTTCTTTTGAAAAAGTACTGTAAGATTCAAGATTAAACTCAGCATAAAATGAGATTATTACTCAGTTTAAAATAAAACCCCTTTGTGTCATGGCCAGTGCAAACTTTGATAAATCTTCTCCTGCACGCACAGAATTTTTTCTTTGTCAGTTATGTTGTTCTTGATAATCTGCCATTTAGTATCTAATAACATACTTTTTCTTTAATCAGTCTAAGTGACCTGAGTGGCTTATTCTAATTATATATTCATGCATTGATTTAGTTTACATAAAGACTGTTGATTCATAAAGTTTGGAAGCAGTAGTCTGCAAAATTCCAGTACAAATAAAAAACTTTTTTGGAATGAATAAGTATCAGGATTCATTGATCAAGTATCAAAATTTTATATTTATTGTGTTGGATCACAGGAATTTATGCACCAGATCAGACTGGATCATAATCTACCTTGCTTGTTGCTTTTTAAACAGTGGTCAGAGACAGAGGTTTCAAAACAGGATTAAAACAAACAAACAAACAAAAAACTGCAATAAAAAGAGTTGGTATAAAATTTTCCCAAGGAAGGGAACCTTTCTAAACCTTGTCATTTAGAAATCATCTTAACCACTAAGTAAGAATGTTTATATATCTTCCAAAATGTTTTATTTGGTATATATAAACTTACTTATTTCATCTATGTAATGAAAATTAGTTATTTTTATTATACAAATAACCTTTTATTGTTATTTGTAGAAAGTCAATTTCTTATTTTTGCTGCTGAGAATAATATTGTTATTCATTAGTACCTAGCACTATGTCTAACACTAGCAATGTCAGTATGTGATGGATATCTCTGACAACTAAAAGTTAGATTGAGACCATTATTTAATCAAACATCTCACCAGGTGAGCATAAACCACTTCTGATTTTTGCTCAGTGATTACATACTACCTTGTTTATTTGGATTGGTAACTATGATTTGCTGTTCCATGGGGGATTGCTCTTGAATAGCTGATGAACAAATCCAATCAAAGCACTTTGATTAAATCCTGTCTAATTCTGGAATCTTCTTGATCAGCTTTGTATTATTTTTGTGAAGAAGAACAAGTACTATTTTGGAGGGGAGAGAAAGAAAACTGACCATCCCCTTAAAGAAATATTTTTCCCATGTGTAACAACTGTGGAATGACTTACAGCTTTTTAATAGTCTTTTAAAGACTGTCTGGAGACTTAGTAAAAAGCTTCCATGCCCAGTAGATAACAAAATGCTGTATTAATTTTAGTGCCAGACCTTAATTAAAAAGAAAACCATAAAATGTATAAATGGGCACTATATAGAATGATACAGCTTTGTGGAACCATTTCAGACTCTTCATCACAGAGATTACAGAAATTAATAAAAGAACACAATTTGTGTAATAGTGTACTGGACAAAAAGTACTCAATACATTTCTATCCCTTTTGAACAAGCAGTTGTTGTTTAGCGTGCATGGTTCTGTCTTTCCAGGTAAACTTCCATCAGGGATAGTCCCCAACAAGCAAGCCTGTTGTTAAGGCTGTGTCTGCAAATGAATTGTCTATAAACAAACTCAGCATCTGGCAGACATTCCAAGGTGAAAGCCAAACAGATGGCTAATTTAATATAATCTAAGTGACTTTGGATCAGATAAAGCAATTGAATTAACAACACTTTAAATGAACGTATACCACACATTCTCACTATGCTGTTATAACAGGCACCTTTTTATATCTTGAAAATCATTTCTAATTGAAGTTTCATATGGTGAATGCTTATATCTGTAAGATGTACAGTCAAACATCATGAAAAAATGTCATTGTAAGTACAAGCAATCAGTATTATAATCTTTGACTCAGATATAGTTATTTTCTTCAGAACTCTCCAGACAAATGTTGAATCAAGGAATATAGAATTGATACCATATGAATCCTTAAATGCATATGCAGGGAACGTAAATTAACCTTGAGAATTAAAGTGTTTTGTTTGTGTTTTATTATTACTATTATTACTGATGTAACTGTGTTTTTATTAAATAAAAACAAACAGACTTTGAGTTACGTGTTGTTGTTTGTTTTTTAATTATTACTGTTAGTTGTTAGTATTCATCACATTTTTTGGATATCAGTATAATTTGGACTATGGCAAAGGAAAACATGTTTTTCTTTTACTTAGTTTCTTACTTATTTTGTTTGCTACATCTCCATTGAGAGGGTGAAACAATTCATGAATAGTGAGATGTACTGTTGACAGCAAAAGTTAAATGCTTAAAGTTATTTTTATCTATTTTTTCTATATATATGCAAGTTAATTCTTTGTTTATTTTATGACACATTTTCCAGCAACACTCTGTGTTTCATATATGCTAGATAGGTAAAAATCAGGTGTAACAGAATTTGTGCTGCAAAAATGGAAGATCTTAGACAAAGTGGTTCTTAAGCTTCTTCCATTTCACTCTCACTTGTACACAACTCTGAAATAACTGCCAAACTCATGGTTGCATTATGTTCCAGAGTTAGACACGAGATCTATAGGAGACAAATTAAATACTGCGCTGCAATTCCGCATGATGTAAGTTCTTTCCTTGTACTCAAGACTTTTGTGAGCATAAGCTTAGATTCCTGGGCAAATGATCATTTGCTGTTTTTTAGCAGCACCTACCCATCAATGTGAATTTAAAATAATGGGTAAATTCACGAACACATTTCTAAAACTCAGATGTTAGTAGCTATAAGCGATTGATTTGATTATCCAAGGAGTGTATTTCAGTTTTATATTTTTACCTTCCTATATACCATAACCTATTTTTTTTCCTAGTATTCTAGCATAGGTTATGTCTTACAGCTATTTCCCTTCTAACAAAATTATCTCAAAAACTCATACACTCGCTTTTCTTTTCAGAAACCTTTTTTTTTTTTTTTTTTTTTCTTTTTCATGTATGGCTTATCAGCATTCATTCTTTGTAAGAGGGCAGAGGAGTCTAAAGCAGATAGAATTTTGTAAATTTCAGTGGTCAATAATCAGTAAAAGAAGTGAAAAGTCTTACAGACTTGCTCCTGTTGGCTCTCTTTGTTACAGTATCCAATACGTATCTGTCTTATATGAGTATTACAGCATTTCTCTTGTGGAAGAGAATTTTTTTTTTAAGCTATTCAATAACTGTCTCACAAGGTAAATATATATGTAATGGACATACAGTGGACACATAAGCACAAATACTTCTATTTGATTGAGATATGGACAAATACACAAGTACATGCCTGGATCTCCCATTAAACCCTATCAAAAGATACTATTTCCTTGTCAACAGAAAGATGTAAACTCTTGTCAAATTCTGAAATGTGGAAGCTGTCTACTGAAAGTTTTCAAGCCTTAGGTATAAACCTATGTAGATTGCAGTTAAAAGGAAGAGCAACTTTTAAAATATTAAAAAATAAAATAATAATGAAAACAACAAGAAGAAATAAATTGTTATTTTTCCTCACTTCAAACATTCCAACCTCAGGAAATTCAGATAAGATCTTTTACCAAGTAGACTTCCAGCCACTTATTAGTGGAAAGTAAGAAATGATCTTAACCTTGCATTTTAAAATATAATGTAATGGCTATATGACTATGAGGAAGATATTCTTTTTAATTCTTGAGCATATTTATCTAGGTAGGTTAAGATTTTTATTATTATTTTTTTTTTCTCCTTCACCAAAGGCAATTGTTTCACTCTCAATCCTGTTATGGGCAAAATAGAACACAAAGCCAAGAGTTTACTGTAGATTAGAAATCTATGTAAAACACAACAAATATTTTTATTAGTCCTGCTGCAAAGATAAGAACACTTCTAGTCCATATTCTAATTATAAAAAAGTATCATTAATAGTAGAGCTTTTTTAATATGTGAACTTCCTAGTATGCCTCTTTCCACTGGTGTCATTCCCACCCTTCCTCTGCTCCAGTAGGTCTGAAGACTAAGCTTGGCTGGTCCTCAGGAAAACAGAAGTGGGAGTTGTAATGAGCTGTCAGTGTCCTGAGTTCTCCACAGGGAGGAACATAATGCTGATGGTAGTTTCTTCCTCAGTCTTAAGTCCACCTGGAATTATTTTTAGATACTTTCCATCACTTGTTTAGCTGCTTTTTCATCATTTTTCCTAGTTCCATGTCTTCCTTCTTAACCTTAAAACCGGGTTTGCCTGACTTACCAAATTAGTATTTTCCCTCAGAGAACAGTGATTTGCTGTCATGATCTCTTACCATATTCTGGGATTTCTAAAGTTTTCTAAAGATACCTCTTCTAAATTATTAAATATATTATTATCATATATCTCTATATAATATAGATTATATATTATTATGTTAATGTACATTGTTATATATTTATCATACATTATTATTTTAATACATTAATATATTATTTGTATATCATGTATTGTATTATTAAATATAATACTATATACAATGCATACTAGCTGCTTGTTTTTGCTTTCTATTAATGAGTAATAGGTGTTACATCACACTGTAGCACAGAATGAAATTAAAGCTAAAACAAATTTAGGCAACAGTCACTTGACCGCTACAGAAGTGCTATCACCGCTAAAAGAAGTTAAATTCATCTCAGTCCAGGATACAACCAGAAAAGTCCTGAGACCCAGCACTCTCATGTCAGTACAAAATTTTGGGCCTTCTACTAGTAACTTTATGGCATTAAAGTCATATTTGTTAAGCTATGCAGTCTTTGGTCTTCTGTATACATGAAAATCATTGGAGTTAATAGAATAGACTAATGAAAATCAGTTGTAGAAGAAACATGGGGATTGGTGGAGCTATGTCTGAAGTCACAATCACTTCATTAAGGAGCTTAAAGTTTATTAATAGTTGATAGATCATTAAAATGTTCTAATTATACATAATTATTAATATTATAGCTTGATTACTACCTAATCATCTTAAATGTGGGTTATGCATATTACACAAGTTAGAAATATGTAAATTTGAAGAATACAGGACTCTACTACAGACCATAGGAGTTTACAACACAGAAAGAGGGTGACATAAGTACTAAATTATTATACAATAGAATAGCATTTCTAATTAATTATATTAATATATTAGCAGATGCACTTTCTTATACAAATATCTGTATATGAGCAATATGGAAAGAAGAAGGGAATTTTCTGATCTAATATGAACTTTAAGTTAGAAAGTCAGTATGATCTAGTCATTTCTTAATCCCCTATAGTAAATGAAAAGGGAAAAATAAATTTCAGAAAGTAATTCACTCAGTGTTTAAGTCAGATGAGATGAACAGCCACCTCATAGCTTGTGCTTGTGTGTGAGAACATCCAATACTGCATTTATCTACCATTTCTTGATAGCACTGGAACGTAATCCATAAACTAATACAATCAGCTAAGGTCTCATAGAAGCAAGAATACGGTTATATTGGAACAACAGTCTGTGAAATATCCTCAGTGCCTTTGACCTAGAGAAGAAGACAATTCAGGCTTATTTGTGAAGAAAAGAGTTTGGGGAGATTTACTCAGATCTTTGCTAAAAACTCAATGCAACAAACAAGATAGACATGCCAGAAATGTTAATTCAAGTTTTGCTGTTGTGGGTAAAATTAAGGATTTGGAGTATTGGGGAAAAAAAAAAAAAAAAAAAAGGCAAACTTAATGAGTTTAGGATCAAAATTTGCTAAAGTTGCTGATGCAACTTCCAGGAAAATATATATATATATATATACATATATTTGCTAAAAGTGAAACTAAGTGCTAAAAACAAACAAATATCACCAGCAGAAGAAACAAAGGCATCAAAGGCATCTAACAAAAAGGAAAAAAGGATACCACTGAGAAGACATTAGTTTTGTTAACAAAAAACAAATCAAGTAAATGGATTCTCAAATAAAAGTGACAGCTATCAGAATAGGAAAAACACACACACACAAAAGAGAAACAAACAAGAACGCAAAACCAAAAAAATGCACACAGAAAACCAAACAAATTGTATATTGAACAGTCTCCAGTCTGGCTGAGACCCCATCCACAAAGAGATTTAGAGATTTAAAAGCACAATTTTGAATTATCATATAAAAAAGACCTGAAAGCTAACCTCTTAGTACATACATAGCTTACACAATGTATGAAGCTCTTCTAAGTTGCTTTCTGCAGTAAATAAAGATTTCATATGACTTTTAACTGTTCTTTAATATGGGGACCATCTCTGCCATATGACATGTAAACAGCAGAATACAGTAAGGGGAAAAGAAAGATGTTAAGTATCACTAGCTCAAAGGATTTTAACATGATGGTAAAATTGCTGCCCAGAAATTGAAGGATTAGGTCTGAGATCATTTTTGAAACACAAGTGTGTTATTAAGATATGTGTTAATCTTTATTCAAGTTATTTGTCCTCAAAAGGCTACCGTTACACCTCCTTAGAGCGCTGCTTCCACAGCTCCGATGCTGGGGAACAGCAGGCGGGCAACATCCTCATTAAGCACAATTAATATAATCTAGAATTATTGTGACATATGGGAAAATAAAGAGTAGAACTTACATCAACTCTCTTTAAGAGGTCACTTAATAATGAAAACTTTAAAGGCCATTGTTGATACTTTTTTTTTTTTTCTCCCAGTACCTAGTTCATTAAGTTAATGTGGTTTTAGTTACAAAATTTTATCATAAGGATTTGGATATTTCTCTTTCATAAGTAAAGGAAGTTCAAACTCTAGAAAGTTCTCATACGATCTCCCTCTATAAAAAGTTTGCCTTGTTCAGCATCTAGAAAACTGGGAAAGATATGTATGGTCTCTTAATAGGCACCCAACTTTTTGAATGAACACATTTTAGCACAGCGCTATGTGTTTTAGCACATTCTTATACTACACATTTTAGCACAGTTACTTCTCCCCTGTCCTTTCACTATCTGTCCATGCAAGGAATTAATCTACCATGCTGTTACATGAGAAAAAAATGGAGAAGTGTTGTATTCTCCTGTTAAGATTTCTCCATAGGTAAAGAAAACTAGTGATCCAACTCAGACTGCCTAAATCCCACTTCTTACTTTTCATATTAGACAGACATCTCAATGTGCCTGAAGTTATCCATAGGAAAGAAAACATTAAACACATTTAGACTATAAATATGAGTTTTACTACACGGTGACTTGGGCTCCATATTCTTTTTCATCTCCTTTACACCACTTAGATGGTGCTTGAAACTTATAATAACTATCAGTAATAGTTATTCGTTGTTATTGATGAATATTAGAATTAAAGATTGACAATCAAAGGAACATTTTGGGGGTGGGGAGAAGGAAGAGAAAGAAGGTTCATAAATCCTATATTATCTTCATTATCCTTATTGTATCTCTCTTAATCCTTTCCAGTGATTGGTCCTCTAAGTGGAAAGGAGAACATATTTTTTAGCAAACATTTTTTGTTTATTTTATAAAGTGCAAATCTAGGGTGACTAAAAAATTCTCATTTTCATTTCGAAAAAAAAGACTACCAAAAAAAAAAAGAGAGAGAGATAAAAAGTAATTTTAAAATCCCTTTTGTTATATGGTAGGGTAGGGTCAAATTTTCTCCACACATTCTCAGTATTCATCCTTAGCCCTCTGGAAAGGCTAGTAAGCATAACTGGTCACTGAAGAACACTTGCCTCCTATTAGCATATGGATTTCTTTCTCTGCAAGGTGCCAGTACCAGCACTGGATGTAGAGTCTTCACTTTGTATACCAACCCACTTCCAGTGGATCAGTACATTTTGTTAAGCAAATCATTTATTAAGTGACCTTTTCTTCTTCATTAGGAAGTAGACTGAAATAAAGAGCTATTAAATCAGCTCCCACTTAGCTTGTGAGCTCTGCCAAGCTTTGTCTAAAGCACAGAAGGAAGGAGAAGCAAAGAGGAAGGTTTTTTTCCTGCTGAGCGGATTTTCTCAAGGTCTAAACACTTCAGTTTAAAAGCAATAAAAATTCAATTATATGTTCAAAATTATAGGATTTTTTTCCAGTAGCTCCTTCTGTGATTAATTACTGTAATGGTTTCAAAATAGCTGTTATTGCAGGACCATCTTATGTTCCAAAGCTTATAGATCCCTGCTTACTGTGAGACTGAACTCATAAAAATACAACCATTTTCTAAAAAGTAAGGAGGGAGGGAAAATCAGGGGGTTATTTTTATCTGCTACAGGGAGGTGTGATTATGTGAGTCAATTCATTGCTACCTGAAGGGAGTCACATCAAAATTAAGACTTTCTACTAAAGCACACAATTAAAGTTCATTGCAATTGTTGTAGGCAAACTAGCATTTGCTAGAAAAAGTACATGCTACAAACAGATGCACCACTGGAAATAGAAACAGAAAATTTCCTCCTTAGGACCATTCTGCTTTATTAAATCTGACAACTTCCACTTGAGCGCAGTGTCCTTAGCTAAAAAAAAAGTAATAATAAAAAAAATAAAAAAGGTTTCTTATTTGGTTTGAGCAATTCCCACATAACATGCAAGTTAGAAGAAAGATGACTTGCAATTTTACTCACTGGCCAGAAAAACAAACAAACAAAACAAAACAAAACAAAACAAAAAATAGGAAAAGCAACCAACCAAACCTCTGCACTCCTTAAAAAAAAAAAAAAACAGCAGTATTCTTGATGGTGAGAGATAAAGAAAAAAATACCTCCTTCACTTCTGTTTCCTTGCTTTCTGCAATTTTTGAG
Organism: Anser brachyrhynchus; assembly: GCF_964034855.1. Lineage (NCBI taxonomy): Eukaryota > Metazoa > Chordata > Aves > Anseriformes > Anatidae > Anser > Anser brachyrhynchus. The sequence continues at coordinate 117,626,483 of NC_137696.1, read as the reverse complement.
AGAATAATATTAAAAACAGGGTTTAAAAGCTTCTCTTTATTAGTAGACCTAAAATAAAGCATTTTTAAATCTCCCACAGTGAGAGAAAATACTCAAGTTTGAATTTTCCCAATCAATATGTTAGCTCTGCATTCTTACAGGCCGCATAAGTCATTTGTGTTAGTATGAAATGAAATTCTCCTTAAATATCTAGTTATATTGTATGGCATCAATCAGGGATATAATCCATAATAAAATATACTCTAGCTTTTTCCTTTCATGCCATGAGTAACTTTACATGTCATTTCCTCCAGATAAAGTTATGTCTGCTCTCTCAGTTCAGACATATAACACCTATTACTGCTAATGGAAGTCGTGCATAAGAACATAAAAACCACTATCCCCCCTACTGTTAGCTCTTTTTTGTATCTCTGTGTTAATGACATTTGTAGGGAGACAGAAGACAAGAAAACCTGAAACTGCAGTGGTAAGAGGCACGTATCCAAATTGGTTCTTTTAAAATGAATGAGCTTCAGTCATAGGACATTTTGGAAGAAAGTGACGAATAGCCTCCACCATTCCATCCATAGTTTTGGGTGAAATTGTAAAACAAACTCTGTTGAACATATTGCAATAATGGGACTAGTTAATAATTCATTATTTGGATTACAATAGCACCTGGAAACTTATTGTGTTAGACACTGCACAAATACATAGTGAAAGTCATTTCCTGTATAATTTCAACAGACAGGAGAGGTGAAATAACTTTCAGGAGCAGGTCAGTGGCAAAACCAAGAAATGACTCAGAATTGGGACTGTAAAACCAAGGACCTATCCATTATATCACATTGTATTTTAAGTGAATTTTCAGTCTCTTTAATGTTTATTCAGTTATCGTGTAAATCAGAAAGGTGTAAATGATGTTTCTTTGTTATAAGCTAGCCACTGAGCTCCTTTTTACCTAAGGACATGAATATTTTAACATAACTCCATAATTATATCTTCTGAGCTAAGGATGATTGGCATCTTAGCTTCTTCTGAAATTGAAGTCCTACCACAGTTGAGAGGTCCACAGAAAAATATTTTAAGGAAGCATAAGGAAACCTTAACTGTTCAGATTTATATTGATTGCTGGAGTTAACAGCAATCCCTCAGATTCATCTTTTCAATAGTATACTGATTTGATTTGGTCCTTACATTTTGGTTTTAAATAAAGATTCTATTACTCCTTCTTCTGATGATTGTTTATTACTGGGTACTGGCATTCACATGAAAGGATTTACCCCCTTCCCACTCATCACTGAGGTCAATTCCTGTAGCTTGAGCAGGTCCTTCCCTGTTCTTTATTCAGATGCTGCTGTCCTGCAGCTCTTCATCTGGGCAAATTTGGAAGCCCCTTGTTGCATTTCTTGCAGATCCAACTCTTGAGGATACCTGTGTGGCTGACATTCATGCAACAAGTGAAAGAAGACACAAGGAGGAAAACAGAAGAAGTTCAGATTTTCAGTAGGCTGAATGACTCTGGGGCTTTTCCTTCTTCTGTTAATCATATACAAAGAGCAAGGCAACAACCCTTTCCTCAGCTACCAGTTATTGTCCCTTAAGACTACACATAGCAAAGCAGGATAACCCAGATCTTCGTATATCTGCATCTGAGCTGCCATGATGAGGCTTCTAATTGCAAATAGAGCTCATAACAGAGAGTGATTTAATATCCATTATTACTTTATCCCAACCAAACCAGAATGCTTCCTATAAAAACTGCATCTGGATTACATCCTCTCTTTTCACTATTAATTTATAGAAGGCTTTTCTAGACAGGAAGCACTGAAGTAGGGAAGATGTTGACAATATAGAAAAAAGTGAGGGAGGAAAGGCCTGAGTAAAGCATAAAGGCAATCCAAAGTATGTATATAGTGGTTTTACTCAGCTGGGCAGCTAATCTCCACCACAACTGCTCACTCCCCCTCCTCAAAGGGAAAGGGAGAGAAAATACAATGAAAAAGGCTTAAGGACTGAGATTAGGGCAGGGAGATTACTCAATTTTCACCACAGGCAAAAGAAACTCAGCATAGGGAGAGTAATGCAATTTATTACTTATTACTAACAAGATAGATCAGTGAGAAAACAAAAAACAAACTAAAAACACCTTCCCCCCCAACTGCCCTCCTTATGCACTGACCTTGGGGGCTGCAAGGCTTCAACAGCTCGTTCTCCCAGCTGCTGTTGTGCAGCACTTTTTTTTTGTGCAGCATTTTTTTTTTCCTTTTCTTAAATCTGCTGCCACAGAAGTGCAAACAACGTTACTTGTTGGCTCAGCTCAGGCCAGCAGCACGTCCATCTGAAGCTGGCTGAAAGTGGGTCTTACCTAACATGTGGCAGCTGTTGGGCTGTGCTCACAGAGATCACCCTTGCAACCTCCCCACTACCAAAACCTTGCCAGGTAAACTCAATACAATGTTGAGAATCAAAATAGGGAACAAATTCTTCTATCTTTTTGGTCTTTCTCCTTTCTTCCATGATGCCTCGTTGTCCTCCTGGAATGTATCACAGATGAATGTAGTTTTCTTGAGGCCTAGGGTTCCTGTTTTTCTCTTCAAAAACCTCTCTGTCCTAGTTTTAAGTGGTGTCATCAGCTATTAGTTATCACAAACTCTTTCAGTTACTGTCCTGGTTTCAGTTAGGACAGAGTTAATTTTCCTCCTAGTAGCTGGTAGGGTGCTATGTTTTGGATTAGGATGAGAAGAGCGCTGATAACATGCTGATGTTTTAATTGCTGCAGAGCAGTGTTTACACCAGGCCAAGGACTTTTCGGCTTCTCGCTCTGTCCTGCCAGCGAGCAGGCTGGGGGTGCAGCAGGAGCTGGGAGGGGACAGACCCAGGACAGCTGACCCAAACTGGCCAAAGGGGTATTCCATACCATCTGACGTCATGCTAAACAATATATAGGGGTGGCTGGCCGGGGTGGGGGGGGCCAGCTGCTCGGGGATAGGCTGGGCATCGGTCAGCGGGTGGTGAGCAATTGCATTGTGCATCACTTGTTTCGTACACATTATTATTAGTAATACTATTATCATTATCATTATTATTATTATTATTATTGTTATTATTATTTTCCTGTCTTAATAAACTGTCTTTATCTCAACTCACAGGCTTCACTTTCCCATTTCTCTCCCCCATCCGAGAGAGAGAGGGGGGAGGGTGAGCGAACGGCTGTGTGGTGTTTAGCTGCCGGCCGGGTTAAACCACAACAGTTACTTAGATACAGGCAATTACAATTCAGGGAGAATTTTTCTCATCTCTTTATGTAAGAACTCATATGCTGTTTGTAGGCCAAAAATAATTATTTTTTCCATACTCTTTCTCAACACTTCAATAATTTGTTATTCACTTTTCCTATCCTTTTATTATGTCTCCAGTTTCTCTTGCCCACTTGTCAACCATTCGTGTAATTAAATGTCCCTGTAACTGTATGCAAAAAATTTTGGCTTCCTGCAAGTAAAAAAAAAAAAAAAAAAAAAACGGTTTCTGACTGATTGAAAGTTCAGGACAAGACAGGTAAAATTCCAGAGAGAGGTCTTGAGCACCTGTATCAGCTCTGCCTTGTTTTCAGTCTAGTTTGTGTAGTCTTTGACAGATGAAAGAAACTGCAGTACCTTAGGTGTACTATCTGTTTTTCTTAACTTGTGTCTGTCCACTGGATCTGATGACAAGTTTTGAAACATTTACTTTCTTGAAGTTTGATAGTCAAAACATTGAGGCTGGAAGAGCAGCTGAAACTGTTTCTGCTAAGAAGAAAATCGAGATAAACAGAAAATGGAAGAGAGTTTTCGTATGGGATTTGGTGATGTAAAAAATCTAGCTTCAGTTATTCCTTGGCAATTTAGAAAAAAAAAAAAAAGGTAAATATTTTTCAAAAGAATGCTTAGGATGCAGCATCTATCAAAACACTTCATTTTAATATTTGATTTCTTTAAAATCATGATGGAAAAGAACCTATAAAAAAAAAGTCAAAGCATGCCTACTTCAGGCACGGCAGCAAATTAGCATATACAATTTTGTTATCCTCAAAATAATTTTTCCTTCTGCTTTTATTTAAAACAGATTTCCAGGTACTTTATCCCAGATCTTCTCAAGAGTGGTCAGCAGAGGATAGGGAAGGCACCTTCACTCACATTTCTTATTTTAATTTTGGCCTACTCTCAATATTGCAATTAAATAACAATATATATTTTGGTTGGGCTTTTCTTGCATATTTACTGAGAAAACTTACTGTTTAGTAATGGTTGAAAGATAACATGTCTTTGACAGAATGTCCTAAGAAATTTGTTTTCAAAGGCAGACAAAAGTAAAAGCCAGAGAATTATAGGCCAATCTACTTTAGTTCATTGCTGAGTTAATACAAATGCAACAAATAAACTGTGAGCACCTAGATCATAGCAGGATGCTAAGTAGCAGACAACAGGGATTTTTGAAAAAAACAGCAACAACAACAAACACCACAACACCAGAACATGTTAAATGAACTTAATTTCTTTCATCTTGCAACGTGACAGTCAACCTAGTGGGTTGTCAAGAAAGAGTAGACTGCAAATTCTTGAACTTCAGAGAGACATGGTATGTGATGATGCTCCTGTAAACATATCAGAATTACATGCTCTGTCTAATAGGATGGTACAAATACCATATAGATGCTGCAAAACAAGTAGAAAAAAAAATGTATTTACACAATTAATTCCAATCTTTAATTTGTCAAACTGCTCTGATAAATAGAATAGGGTACTTGGAATCTGCCATAAATCCAGTGTTATTTAAGATTTTCATAATGACTCAGATGGTAGAATGAAAATGCCAGTAAGTTTGTTACATTTCCAGACACAGTAAACTTGGATGGACTGTCTACATAATAGAATGTGAAAGGAACTTTAGTCCAGCGTGCTGTTACAAAGAAGGTAATAGAGAGAAATGTGCATTGACTTTGGGTGAATGAGGAAAGAGAATGCAATTGTTTGGATCAGAACCTGAATCCAGCTGTGAATTTTGTTTCCTCAGACATTTAATGATCTTTTCCAACAGTGAATGAAATCTGAGCTCTTTTGAAAGCTGTGTCTGGGCCTGAATTTTGCAGTTTAAATCTTTTATCTAATTTAAATGGATATGCTATGACATACGGAAGTGGGAGCTAGCTCCCTGACACTGTGAAATGGAGAACACAAATGTTTAGAAATCAGATTTAAAATACATGATTAAAAATACATCTTTCCTCTACCACTAGAAAACTGAAGAGAGATAAGGTCATGGACTATGCAGGATATTATGTTCACTTCATCACAGTAACACTAAATAGTTTAACACGATGATGTCTCACCGTGGGAAGAATCATTATCTCTGTAATACTTCTTAGAAATCATCTGTCATTGTTGTGGACTTTCAGCACTGAAATAGTGAATGTCAAGGTAAAAATGGGAATATTCCCCTTTCAAACCATTTGTCTTACAAGACAAGAAAAGGAGCAGACTGGAGTAGCCCTGACCCAGTGAAGATTTAATTTATGGGGCCTGTTCTTGAAAACAGTGGTACAACTAGCTGACTTTCAGGCCACCTCATGATATATTGCAGTATTTCATGTTGTCATGTGTCACATGTTTTTTAATAATTTTGTAATGTATTCACTTTTGATGGTGACAAGAGTTTATGTATGTCTTGATTTTTTTGTAAAATACTGTGCCATGAACCATAAATCATATATAACTCCAAGTTACTTGAAGCTTAAAATATATTAAAAAGTTATAAGGAAGCACATTTGTATTGGTCACTATGATTTCAACTTTCAGAGGGTTCCTTCAACACCTACATGCAGGTTGAAAGGATTTGAAAACTGCAAAAGGTAACTCTCTTTAAAGTAGCAGATGCTCCCTTGTTTTTAGCTTTCAGTATTTACAAGTCAGATAATATTGTAAGCTTTCACCTGAAAACATAAATATCTTTCATACCTGGAAACCTGTCCAAGAGCATCTAATCTTCAGGTTCCTTGTGCAGTACAGCACATGCTGTTCTCTTAGAAATACACAAACAAATACAGAGCAAAGAATCATGTCTTTGCATGTAGTTCAATATTTACCACTCCCTTCCAAATAATTTATTAAGATGTAGCTGAAATTAAGGAGGTACAATAAAAATAGGTGGAGTTCTGGAAAGTCCTCCAAAAAAAACCTTTATTTTGGACACATAAAAACCAGCATAAGTCAGAGGTAGGGAAAAGAATATAAGTAAGCTAGATGTTCCTGTATACCTTTAATGTGGGGCCTGATGTTTCTTCTTGAAGCATTTGGCGTGTATACCAGGACAGATGACCTCAGAACATTCACTTTGAAAATACGTGTTACCTATGTATTCACTGCCATGCTTCATACACCTTAAATCAAAGGAGTACACTTTAGGTAGTGAGATTTACAAATAGTAAGTCTAGCAGGCATGTCTTTACATACACTAATTCATGTAGTATTTGCTAAAATTGTGGTGTTTTATCCTAAACTGCACTAGGAATATTGCAGTAACTGGAAAGGAGAGTAATGATCTTGCTTTAAGATCCAAGTATATTTAGCACTTCAAAGACAAGGTACCAACAAGACATGATTTTAGCACTACATCCTTCTAATTCTAGACTGCTTGTATTAAAACTTCCTTCCACATAAATCAAAGAAATCCCCAGGAGCTCTAACTTTCAACAATCTGTCTAGGGGAAAGGAAGATAGGTTTCCTCCCTGGAGAGGTGTCTAGGGTGGATGAACCCTACAAATATCACAGTCAATCACTGCTGCTCAAATCTCACAAAGAGTGCTGTCTTACAATGTCTCCTGAGGGATGCAAATAAAAGATTTAGGCAGAAAAGCTTATTTCCAAAAATGCGGGTGTTCCTCTGAGTACCAAGTAAGTTCATGCAGTTGATTATCACAGAAACAGATTCACTTTCACTTTCTCCACCCACCTTTTCCCAGGCCTTGAGCACCATTTTCAGGTGACATACCAAACACTACCAATCTTCAGGAGTCAAATTTGTACACAGCAGCATGTGGATAATTATGTTTAAGAGTCCCTGCCCTGTAAAAAGTAGGGTATATGGATGGATGGCTGACTGCTAATTTGGGTAGCTCTGAGACAAACACAATATGTATGTTTGTGCTGAAAGTGTCATACACTTCAGAACAGCATATTGTGGTGTGACATGTGCATCCAGATGTGAACATTTAAAATAGACTGAACCCTTTTTTTTCCTTGAAAAGTTGATATTCTGAAAGCTATGATTAAAGAAATATAGTTGTCAGGAACAAAAAGCTGTAATAATAATAATGCCAAGGACAAAGAGTAGGTTAGAAATTTTGCCAGGAAAAGCCAGCTCTGCAAAATTGCTTTTCTGTGCACAGTCAAATGGAAAGTTGTGTACAACTGCCTGCACAGTTGTGTTTTGTTTTGTTTTGCTTTTCCCCACTGTAACTACAATAGAAAATGTTCTAACATACAGGGCACCCCACCATTTTAGATAGATGCACATAAACTTTTTATTCTGTCATCATTTATATAAATTATTTTTACTAATGATTTGCAATTTTAAGATTCTGTTATGTTATTTCCTCAAGCAGAGGTCAGGCTGTACTTAGAGAATTTGTGCCACCACTTATTTTTAGTCACCTTTATTTTGGGAATAGGGTATGTCAATTGATAGGTAAAATCATCCTGTACCCATACTTTCAAGGCCCCTGTCATCACATTACGTATGTAGTAAGAGAGCTGTTACACCATCCAAATTGAACAGGACAGTTTTCAGCAGATTTTTTTTTTTTTATCTTGTCTTGAAAACAATTCTTTAGCACTTAATAAATCACAAAGGTTTTGTTTGTTTGTTTGTTTGTTTGTTTGTTTGTTTTTGCCAGTTCCTACCATTAGATGCACCACTGAACCTTCAGTCTCATCCTGTCTGTCTGGTATGCTATTTCTACTTCTCTTAAAGAGATTTTTTTATTTTAGTACTAACTGATGAATCACGACTGAAACATAGAATAAATCCAAAGCATTTGTCTCATTTATGGCTGGCAAACAACCTCAACAAGATTTTTAGATTGTGTATAATTAACTTGGGTTATAGATGGTAAAATAACAGTTCATTAACATGGAGGTTTGTTCCCCCCTCCCCATAGTTTTAAGCATTGGTGTAAAGGGAGTCAGAGCCTGTTCTGAGCCTGCAGGGCAGGATTATAAAAGTCATAAGCAATCCTAGCAAAAACTTTAGTTTAGGTCCTTTAGGCTGGTGTATATTGGTAGTGATGCTGCACTATGAATGTTAATGAAAAATTAGATTTTCTTGAGTTCCTTAACATTGTTTTATTTTATTCAGTATAACTATGAATTCAGGTGGTTAAAACTGTAAGTACAGTATGAATCCTTATTTCTTACTAGCTAGGTATTCTGTCTGAAACAACTGAATACCTTGATTTCAGCAAGGCTTTCGACATTGTCTCCCATATCATCCTCATAGGCAAGCTCAGGAAGTGTGGGATGGATGAGTGGAAAGTGAGGTGGGTTGAGAACCGGCCAAGGGATCATAGGGCCCTGTACGATCTCCTGTGAGAGGCGAATGCGTAGATCACAGAATCATAGAATTGTAGGGGTTGGAAGGGACCTCCAGAGATCATCGGGTCCAACCCCCAGAGAGCTGTGCTGCCATTCAGAGGAATCTGGACAGGCTGGAGCCTTGGGTTATGAGAAACTTCATGAAGTTCAACAAAGCCAAATGCAGGATCCTGCACCTAGGGTGGAATGCACTAGCACAGGCTGGGAGCTGACCTGCTGGAAAGCAGCTTTGCAGAGAAGGACCTCAGAGACCAGGTGGACATCAGGTTAACCATGAGCCAGAATTGTTCTGTTGTAGCCAAGGCCAATGGTACTCTGGGGTGCATTAGGAAGAGTGTTACCAGCAGGCCGAGGGAGGGGATCTTGCCCCTCTGCTCAGCCCTGGTGAGGCCTCATGTGGAGCACTGTGTCCAGTTCTGGGCTCCCCAGTACAAAAGGGACATGGAGCTCCTGGAGAGAGTCCAGCAGAGGGCTACGAAGATGATTAGAGGACTGGAGCGTCTCCCATATGAGGAGATGCTGAGAGAGCTGGGCCTGTTTAGCTTGGAGAAGAGAAGACGGAGAGGGGATTTTATCAATATGTATAAATATCTGAAGGGAGGGTGTCAAGAGGATGGAACCAGACTCTTTTCAGTTGTGCCCAGCAACCAGATGAGAGGCAATGGGCACAAACTGACACACAGGTAGTTCAAGCTGAGTATGAGCAGAAAGTTCTTTACTGTGAGGGTCACAGAACACTGGAACAGGTTGCCCGGAGAAGTTGTAGAGTCTTCTTCTTTGGAGACATTCAAAACCCACCCAGATGTGTCCTGGGACACGTCCTGTGCAAAGTGTGCTAGGTGACCCTTCTTGGCAGGGACACTGGACTAGACGATCTCCAGAGCTTTTCTTCCAACCTCAACCATTCTTTGAGTCCGTGAATTAGTGCTAATCTGATTTACACCTGGAATGTATTTGGCCCTGACAGACCCGAACAAACTCTACCAGAGTTACTGTAAAGCCACCTTGGGTATCAGCAGAGACTGTTTAGTCTTGGACACCTGTAGCCTCCTTCATACAGTTATCATCAGTTTTCAAGACTTAGCTGTCAGAATGTTTTTTTATTTTTATTTTTTTTTCTTATTTCAGTCATAAAGGATATAGACAGATCTATTAGAACTCTCAGATGTGGAGTTGACTGACTTTGGTCTAAGTCTAAGAACAAGCATTTTTGAGTTAACTGGTAGGATTTCACCATATTGATGCTTATACACCTGGAAAAAAAAAGTTCAAAGGCTATCTCAGAAAAAAAAAAAAAAAACAAACTTACATTAAATGTATATGTCTCAGTTTGCAATATGTCAGATGTCAGACAAGCTCACCTAAATAGTACCTTCCCATTGAAAAGTTATCAATCTACGGGGTGATAAAGTCATTGAAAGTATACTAAAATTTGCAGAGGATCTGGGCTCTTCATAGAGAGTAGAGACAGAATAAAAATTTTCCACAGTTACCAAACATTGTTCACTTGCTTTGCTGACTGTTACAGTATTGATACTTGGTATTTCTTTCATCCAAAGGACTCAGGTAATTTAATAAATACATGACCTTGTTAGACATAATTGTTGTTAATGCCCTTCATAAATAGAACACATTCCCCCCCCCCCTTTTTTTTTTTTTCCTTTAGGTTGCTGGTTACATATTTTCCAGAGCTGGAAAATGGAATGGAATTCCATCTTCATTCTTCTTATTGACTCCCAGTACCATGACTTCCATTAAATAATGCTTATGACTCTCAGAGTTGGACATTTCAGGAATTACTTTTAAATAAAGTCCTTTGAAATAGTAAATATTTAATTTCCTTAGAAACCAATAATTGCAACTGGAATATAGGAATACCATGTCTTCAAGGAAGACAAGTCAAAATTTAGAATGTAACCTAATTTTCAACAAACAAAATAGCTTTTTGCCTGCATCCCAGAGAGAATATCAACTGAAGTCAATAGCATATCAGACAGATAAAATGGCTTAACTAAACCTTCCTTGCTGCTTTTCATACAATTCTAAGATAGCTCACATTATTAACCATTCATTGATAAAGGAAACCAGTTTTAAGCAGATAACATCTCTAATGATGGACCTAAAAGCTAGATTTAACACAAGTAAAGCAATTTTATTGAGTCCTGTAATGCATCTAGTTTAGCTAAAGTTGACAAGCTGTTTCTGAAAGTTTAATATTATTAAATGCATCCTTATTTCTAAAATCATAAAGCTAAAAATGTCGCCAAAGACTGCACACATGCATCTGAACAAAATAAAACAATAAAGAAAACAAAACTGGTAGCTTCCAGAGAAAAACAGACTTCATATCCCCTCAAAATGATTGAAATAAATTAAAAATGATTGAGTTTAATTACCATGAGATTAAGTGAGTTGTTGATGTTAATTTATATTTATATTTTACTAGTGAATTTTCATAGAAAAAACACAAACTATTGCTGCCAAAGGTGATCTCCATGGAGTAAGTATCTGAATTCTGTGGTTCCCAGGAAAGGTTATGAAACAGATATCTTCAATGTCATCACACAGTACATATGGGATAATTGAGTGATCAGAAGTAGACAACATGGGTTTGATCTCTCTCTGTGACGAGATGGCCTGCTTAGTAGATGAGGGAAAGGCTATGGATGTTGTTTACTTGGATTTTAGTAAAGCATTTGGCAGTTTCCCACAGTATTCTCCTGGAGAAACTGGCTGCTCGTGGCTTGGCCGTGTATATGGTTCGTTGCGTGAAGAACTGGCTGACTCAAAGAGTAATAGTGAATCCAATTGGTGGCTGGTCACCAGTGGCATTCCCCGGGGCACAGCCTTTGGGCCAGTTTTGTTTAACATTTTTAACAATGATCTGGATAATGGGGTCCTGTGCACCCTCAGCAAGCTTGCAGACAACACAAGTTAGGCAGGACTGTTGATCTGCTTGAGGGCAGGAAGACTGCAGAGGGATCTGCAGAGGGCTGAATCGAATTGCATGACATTCAATGAGTGTAAATGCTAGGTCCAGCTCTTGGGTCATAACAAACCCATGCAGAGATAGGCTCAGGGAAGAGTGAGTGGAAAGTTGCCTGGCAGAAAAGAACCTAGGGGTGCCAGTCAACAGCTGGCTGGTCATGAGCCAGCAGTGTGCCCAGGTGGCCAAGAAGGCCAGTGGCACCCTGGCCTGCATCAGAAATAGCGTGGCCAGCAGGACAAGGGAATTGATTATTTTTTTTGCATTGTACACAGCACTGTTGAGACCACACCTTTAATATTGTGTTCAGCTTTGGGCTCCTCACTAAAAGCAAGATATTGAGTCTTTTGACTGTGTGCAGAGAAGAGCAACAAGGCTGGTGAAGAGACTAGAAAATAAGACTTATAAGGAGTGACTGAGGGAACTGGGGTTATTTACTCTGGAGAAGAGGATGCTGAGAGGAAACCTTATTGCTTTCTACAACTACCTGAAAGGAGGTTGCAGCCAGGAGTGTGTTGGTCCCTTTTCTCAGGTAGCAACTGATAGGATATGAGTAAACAATCTCAAGTTGCTCTAAGGGAGGTTTGGATGGAATATCAGGAAGAATTTCTTTACAGAGAGGGTGGTCAACCTTTGAAATGGGCTGTCCTGGGAACTGGTAGAGTCCCCATCCCTGGAGGTATCTAAGAAATGTGTGGACATGGCACTAACGGAAACGATTTAGTGCTGGGACTCAGTAGGTCAGCTTGATGGTTGGACTTGATGAACTTGAAGGTCTTTTCTAACCTAAGTGATTCTATGATTCTATGGTTATCTCAGGAGATCATGACTTAAAGCCTCTAAAACATACTTAAGATTTAATGTGAGTACTTTTCTTTTATTAAGTAGGCCTACTTCAGCAACTAGGCAAAAACTTTTGCTTTGCTACTTCAGGAACCAAAACAGTCAAGAATGTTCATGAAGGTGACAGAAACTGGCTTTTGACAAACATGTACTTCTATCTGGGGTTTGGGGAAATTAACTGTATTAAAATAATTGTTTCGGGCATCATTTCTATCTTATTGATTTGTAATGAAATGTCCATCTGTGTTTATAAACAGAGCATGATCCATACTCTGTGCAGCCTCCTTCATGAATCTCCAATATCTCCTGTGTATGGGTATTTCTGTGAGAGTTAAGTCTAATTGAATGATAATTTGCCATAGCATTACAAATTGTAGTTTAACTAGAATTATGTGGAACTTTATATAAAACCCAATCAGACAGTAAAACAGATTTTTAGCCTTAAAGCAGAGGTCATCTTCCCATGGAATTGTAATGAGATAGTCTGAATACCTCAGAGGAAAGAAGTGTATTTAACCCTTACATTGCAAACAGGGACTTACCAACTGTAGTCTTTCAGAATTACCTAATAAAAGGATATTACGTTCACATCAGAAACCAATTTGATCTGATGCCAATTAACACAATTAATCATGATGAACAACTGAAAAACAGCTTTCCAATGACCTTTCAGAAAAAGAAGAGTACTTTTCCACAATGTGTCACAAGGGCAGAAAAAGCATGTAATAGTGAATAAGATGACTCCAGAATCAGAGTGTAACTGGTTACAGAGGTTTTTGTCAGAGAAGTTACATGAAGAATAATCCTACAGTTGTAGCACTGAACAACAATCCTGGAATTTTGGATTTAATTCCTGGTTTTTGATGGTGGTGGTGTTTTTTGTTTTTGTTGTTGTTGCTGTTTTTCCTGTGGATCTAATGAAAGGGCAAAACAAACTGTATATCTGTGCTGTCACTTAGGAATACATCTGACCTAAATCTGAATCCTCTGCATGTAGATGTTATTTATTCAGAATGCTAAGCTTATATGTGGATTTATGCTGAGCTCTGTAATCTATTTCAAGTGAAAATTTGACTTACTTTCAATGTCTCTGTGAGAACATGATTCTCCTTAATGTTTTCTAATTCTTCTATTCAGATTGACAGCTTGATAAACTGTGCAAATATTTTTAAAATGCTCAGTTTGTCTTTGAGAAATAAACTGTTACAGGATCACGTAATCACAGAATGGTTGAGTGTGGAAGGGACCTCTGGAGGCCATCTGGTCCAACCCCCTGCTCTAGCACGAACACTTAGGGCTCCTTGCTCAGGACCATGTCCAGGTGGTATCTGAAGATCTCCAAGGAGTGAGACTCCACAGTCTGTCTGGGCAACCTATTCCAATGCTCCACTACTTCCAGAATACAGAAGTGCATCCTGATGTTTAGACAGAACTTCTTGTGGTCCAATTTGTGCCCATTGCCTCTTGTCCTTTAACTGGGCACCACGGAAAAAAGCCTAGCTCCATCCCCTTGCACCCTCTCTTCAGCTATTTATAGACATTGATAAGAACCTTCCTGAGCCTGCTCTTCTTTAGGCAGAAGCATCCCAGCTCAGCCTTTCCTCATAGCAGAGGTGATCCAATCCCTTCATCATCTTCTTTGCCCTACTTTGGACAGTATTTCCATGTGCACTGGGGAGCCCAGGACTGGACACAGCACTCCTGGTGTGGCCTCACCAATGCTGAGGAGAACGATCACCCTCCTCAACCTGCTAGCTACTCTTCTGCTCTTCTCCTTATGTAGCACTGTTAACTTTCTTTACGGCAAAGGCACATATAGGAATGTGTGGCATGAGACTTTATGGAAATGGCACTGTATCTTTGCAGTGCTATTGAAACAATGACCATGGTTAACATAAATAACCTTCTCAAATGCTAGAACTCTTGGCAAAATATCTGGTTTGAATCTTAGTTCTTCTAAAAATGGAACAGGGAGGCTAAGCAATGTCTAAAGGAGCTATGAATAATTATAAGCATCCATCCCATGCCTGCTTTAAATTTATTCAAATCAGCTTTTAAGGTCCTGGGCTGGGTTATATTTGGTTTTGTCAGAATCATTAGTAGACAAATGCAGAGCATTACAGGAAAAAGACTCCGTTCTGTCTGTGTGCTCTGCATGTCGGAGCCGTGGAATGCTTTTCTCTTTTTTAGCCTGCAGACCTTTCTTGTGTTTGAGTAGATAAATGTAAATTGGAGATTGAGCAAATAACGTTAGATATTTTAATGCAGGCAGATATGGCTGCTGCTGGATAAGAGCTTATGCTTCTATTATGTTCTAAATTTGAATAACTTGGTAGAGCAAAATTCTTTTAGAGTTCTTAGCAAAAATAAAATCAGGAGAAAGTCTGAACAGCTCTGAATTTATGACCAGTAATTTATCATAAAACTTAAATGGACCCTACAGAGAATACTTTTTTTTTTTTCCTTTCCTTTGAAAGAGGGCATTCCAGTGAATGCGCTGAAGCCTTGAAACATGCAAATTCATTAAAATGCACTTTTGCTGTCCTGAGTGTTGGAAGGCAGACACCCACCCAATGGCAGCCCATACTCTGCAGACTTTCTTACCTTCTGAACTTTAAGTGTAAAAAAACCACCCTCTCACATGCTTCAGAATAAATAAACAGATGATATATCACACTGCAGTGGAGAGCCAGAGCTGAATAAAGTATTTCAGGTCCAGGAACTGGCTGACTAGCACACTGGGAAACTCATTATGAGCTAATTTATCCAGTTTCTTACCCTGGCTAAGCTCAGCACTTCTTAGGCTAGATTACTTTCATTATTTAAAGCTACCTAATGTATTGTCATCTCATGTATCTTTTCAATAGACCACAATGCATGATGTAGCCATACCACAAGTGGCTATTACAGGTAGTGTATTGAAAACTCCTCCTTAGATATGATTGTAATTACGCAGCTATTTCATGGGACCTCCTCCAAGGTGTTCACAGTGGCAGCTTCACTTCCACAGTGATTATCAGACAGCAGTGGGTACTTCACTGAACAGAATATACAACTGTCTCTGAGCACTGGGAGGTGCCTGATGCCCAGGGCTGACTACTCCGGTGCTCTCCACCTGCCCTGCTCTTTCCTGGGGTGGTGGACAGGTAATGGTCCTACCCTGGCACCCTGGGGATTTCAGACTCCTGGTCTACAGGGAGTTACTGGCTCTCACTGAGCCATGACAGTTTTGAGAATTAGGGCTTTAAATTAAACCTGACAAGTTTTGCGGATGTGGTATTTTTAGCAAAAGGAAAATCTTCATGTTTCATGGAGGTTGCAAAGTGGTTCTCAACAGTGTATACACGCTGTCCATTTGTCTTTGCATAACACTGCTTTTTGGCATTCAAATTTAATGCCCCTTTATGTATTTCTTCATGGATTTTTAGCCTCCTACATTTGTATTTATTCTTCCAGTGTTCGTTCTATCTGTACTGCCCAGAGAAAATCTGAAATATAATAAACTGATTGACAGCATGAATTGAAGATTAGGTATACATTCCCCTGAGCAACTATGTTGCTTTCTTGAGCACACAGTCAAACCTAGTTTGAAGCTTCAAATGGCGATGTTCTCAACAAGTACATATGAGAGCAATAGAAGAATATTTCATATAATGAAGGAAACACTGGACAGGGATGAAGATTAACAGAACAGGAAATATAGGTACCTTGTTATTAATCAGAAGGGAAGCGTCTGTACTGGGCGTATGTGGCAAGGTGGTTTTTTTTTTTTTTTTGGAGGGGAGGGAAGGGGGGAGGAAAAGGGGGAGGGAAGCAGTGCAGAAAAGGTGGGCTTCAAGGGTGGTCTCTGTGAGCAGTTGCCCCATGTTAGATTAGTGCCAGCTCCAGCAGGCTCCAGAAAGGAATCACCGCTGGTCAGAGCTGAGACAGGGAGCGACGGTGGTTGGGCCTCTGGGAGAAGAGATTTAAGAAAGAGGGAAAAATAAATGCCAGGCAATGGCAGCTGGGAGAGAGGAGTGAGAAAATGTGAGAGAACCAGCCCTGCAGACACCCAGGTCAGTGCAGAAGGAGGGCATTAGGTGCCCCAGGCATGCAGCACAAGTTCCCCTGCAGCCTGTGGAGAGGCCCCTGGTGGAGCAGGCTGTCCCCCTGCAGCCCATGGGTCCCACACGGAGCAGATCTCCACGCTGCAGCCCCCCCGTGGAGGAGCCCCCGGTGGAGCAGGTGGATGTGGCCTGGAGGAGGCTGCGGCCCATGGAGAGCCCCCGCAGGAGCAGGCCCCGGGCCGGAGCTGCAGCCCGTGGAGAGGAGCCCACGCAGGAGCAGGGGGTCTGGGGGGAGCTGCCGCCCGTGGGGGACCCGTGCTGGAGCAGTTTGCTCCTGGGGGATGGCCCCGTGGTACGGAGCCGTGTGGGAGCAGTTCTTGAAGAGCTGCTGCCTGTGGGCAGCCCCCGCAGGCTCAGTTCGGGAAGGACGGCATCCCGTGGGAGGGACCCCACGGGGAGCAGGGGCAGAGAGCGACCGTGAAGGAGTGGCAGAGGCAAAGCTTTTTGGACTGGCAGCAACCTCTATTCCCCCTTCCTCTGTGCCACTCATGGGGAGGAGGTAGAAGAGGGTGGATGGGTGGAAGGTGTTTTTAGTTTGCTGTTAGTCACTGTTCTAGTCCCCTAGTGATAGGCAATAGGTTATATTAATCTCTCTATACTGAGTCTCTTTTGCCCATAAACATATGGTAATTAGTGAGTGATCTACCTGTCCTTGAGCCCATGAGCTTTTTCTTCAACATATATTCTCCCCCTGTTCTTTTGAGGAGGGGGCGTGAGAGAGCAGCATGGTGGAGTACATCTGACCATCAGAGTGAAACCAGCACAGCATCTAAAAATTATCTTACTGCTAATGATCTATGTAAAGAAATTTTAACAGGGCAAGGCAAAATATCTCAGGTTATGTTTCTTTGTTGAGCAGAGCGAAGGCCAATTTGCTACTGGAGGATTTGGGGGGTTATGAATGCACTCCTAAAACTTCATTTGTTTAATTTAAAGGTTGTGTGACCTTTGATTGCAGACTTACTGCTTCTATGAATTGACAGTTTTACTGCTTCTGTCCTTGAAAAAATCACTATAATTTCACAAAATGCATGTATACATAAAGGAATGGATTCTTCTTTTCACAGGCAGGAATTCAAAGGGATGTAATTCCCTCAGCCTGCTCTTAGTTAAGTAAACTTTTACTTTACTGTACTACAAATAAGAGGAGAACCAACTCCGTATACCTGGTGAATTACAGTACTAAAATAACATAATGCAGCTTAGTTTGTGTGCTGAAGAATGCCACTTCTTTATAACCTGCGCTCACTGTTTTTTCTTGCTCTCTCTTTACCAAATGTACAAGAGACTGCTGCTGTTAGCAGCCCATGAGTCCATAGATTTTTCTTGTCTGGTATTTATTGTAAAGCTTATAAAACTTTATAGGCACCATTTACTACTTTTTTTTTCTTTTTTTTTTTTTTTTTAATAGGTATTACAATGAATACCAAAAAGATATAGACTGGAATTACATACTTTGTGGGAATCAAAGTGCTATGCCTGTTTCTCACAAATGTCCCTTGGGTAGAATTTCTATAAGCAACTGCTGGAATAAGGTACCCATTTTCTGTTGATTTTTCATTAAATACTTAACAGATGTAGTGTTCTAAAACCTTGTTTCTATCTTTTATGAAAAAGTAAATCTAATGAGTATAGCATAATGCAGTGAATTTCCCAATTTAAGTCCATGCAAAAGTATTGGTTCAAAAAAAAAAAAATCACAGTAAGTGGTCCTTTAAAAAAAAAAACATATAATTTGCACCTTTACCTGTCATACAAGCTGTTTTCAGTTAATGCTTTATAGGTACTTTGTGTTCTTCATTAACTTGAGAAAAATGGGAACTATTAGTATAGTGGCAAGTGCATGCAGATTTTACAAAGTATTCATTTTTTAATTTTAAAGAGAAATTGGTGTTACAGAGTTAGGTCTATTCTTAGTGCCACTTTTCAGTGAGAAGGTTTACAAGAAATGTGATTCTTTAAACAGAAGACATACATATATACCTTCCACCCCTATAAACAACAAACAAACTAAACCCAACAACTCTACAAGAAAAAAAAAAAAAAAAAACTCAAGCAATGCACAACCCCCTAGTAGCGCACCCTGATTTTAACCTAAAAGGTAACATTTTGCAGGGTCTCTATTATGCTGACTAATTCCAGGACTTTGTGCGTAGTGCAGCAGAAATATGACATAGCTTGTGCAGATCTATTAGAACTAGTTTGAAGTTGGGATCATAAGGACATTGAACTTGCCCCCCAAAATAAGTGAAAGTACAGTGAACCAATTCTGTGTGCTCTGTAGTCACAGATGTCCTGCCAGCAATTCTCACAAGCAACAGGATTAAAAGCTAGTTCAGGTACATTCTGCATCCAGCAGCAAAGTCAGACCCTCTAGTATGCTTTGCCCATCATTTCTTCAAACAGACTTTGTGAGCTATGAGCCTGAGATTTTATGTAGACCCAAGTCATTAACTGCTTTGCACTACAGAAAGATTGAATGACTCAGACAAAGAAGCAGCATTTAATCCACACAATACACTTAATAACTCTCCCAGTGTGGTCACTGCATGGTATTTTTAATTATTTCCGAGGACAGTTTCACTCTGAATGCTTATGCAATGATAACCCTTATGTGCTTGCCATTTTCACTTCTCCTAATAGGTATAACAATCTTTTATTTAAACTATAATAGAATAAATTATATATAGCAGTAGAACCAGGCGTACCTATACCAACCATTATTTGTCCAGAATAAGTTAGAAGCTACCACAGGCAAATGCATTCTTAGGGTTCACACCAATAATCGACAGAAGATGAACTACTCTGCTTAGCTATAGCTTTTCTCTTCATCATGTGATGACACTTCATTCTACTAATGCCCACACAGGGAGCTTGGAAGAAATAGTTACTGCACTTTAAATTTAGAGTTCACAGTTCTGTACACTAATAAAACATGCCAAGCTTCCTGTGGTTGTGAAATCCTCTCCCTCTTGCCTCTTCATGTGTAGAAACATAGAGCTGGAGAGACTACAGCACTGTGCTGCTGGTAGCCCTTGTGTCAGATGACAGGATGCCCTCCTCCAAGAAGCTCTGCTCCTTAGATGCAGTCTTGAGCTGTAATTCCTCACATCACTCACTACAATCTCATCATGTTACCTGTCACACTGCTGCCTCAGACTGAGAAAAAAAGAAAAAAGAAAAAAAAAAAAAAAACACTTGGGAGGTCAGCCCAACTTGCCAGGTACCTAAGCCAAAGATTTTTCTTTAAAATCCAGGAGTGCTTGATGGCATATTTTTGGAGAAAGCCTTCCATACTCAGGCAAAGGGTAAATCATTGTTCTGCTTGTCTTCCCTTACTGGAAGTAAAGAACACTGTTGCTTTGCTTTCTGCAGATTTAAAAGTGACTTGTCAGCTCTCATTGCTGTTTTCCAGCGCAATATGGGTAATGAAGTTACTGAGAAAAAAACAAGCTAGACTTATGACTAAAACTTACTGATATCATTTAGAGGTGAAATTTTGAATAACATCTCAATGCTAGCAAAAAGCTTAGTTGCAGTTCCCAAGGGAAAAGAAAAAAAAAAAAAAGCTGGGTAAAAACCTTTTAGTTTTCTCCCCTATAGCTGCATCCATACTAGAGTGCTTGCTGGCATTAGCTGTACTGAGAGATATATCTATTCCAGTAAACCTTTTACTAGTGTAGGATAGACCTCAATTTCACTCTGCTGAAGCTCAAGAAATCAATGACCACCTGCAAAGACAGGCACTGGAAATAATCACTGAGAATTATGTTAAATCCTTCTGGAGTTATGAGATTATGGGAAAAGCTCAGCCTGCATTAAAATATGCATATGCTCCAGCTCTTTTGGTTGTAGTAAGACAGCAAAAAGCACAAT
Source organism: Anser brachyrhynchus (assembly GCF_964034855.1). NCBI lineage: Eukaryota > Metazoa > Chordata > Aves > Anseriformes > Anatidae > Anser > Anser brachyrhynchus. Next base: position 117,606,065 of record NC_137696.1, on the reverse strand, counting down.
GTAGTGAGTAAAAGGAAATCTAAAATGGTCTGAAAAAGAAAGGAAGCAATGGTGCTTCCTTCTTTTTTCAACTCTTTCTGTTACTACAGTAAGAGAGTAACATAATGGTACAAACAAGAAGTTAAGAGTCTGGAATATTACCCTGATCCTAACCCTCACCCCCTCAGCATCACCTGGCATACAGACAGCACTCAACAAAACCATTATTAGTTCATTATAGGGACAATTACTTCTGTTTGAGCTGTTTTCCAAAGCTCACTTTCCTGCATAGAGAAAAAGTATGAGTACATATAAAATCATAGAACAGATTCATGGAATGGTTTGGGTTGGAAGGGACTTAAAGATCATCTAATTACACCCCCTTGCGATAGGCATGGATACCTTCTACTAGACTGGGTTGTCCTAAATACACACACACAGACACACACATACATATATGCTTGTGTTAAAGGAAAATATATCATACTTGATCGCACTGCCTGAGATTGGTGGGGCTGCTGCTGCTCCATGTCCTCAGGTCCAACCAGTAACAAGAAAGAAGATGTGCTCCCAATAGGCACAGGTGAATACTACATATATACAGATATGTCTACGTGTGTATATATAAATATGTACACATGGCTGGCCACACAGATCACAGACACTCAGAGAATCCATGCAAACACAAACACCAACAGCCGCATCCTGCTTCCCTTTCTGTCTAGGCAGAGTGGAAGTCTGCTATAGCTATATATGTGAGGATATATATATACACACACATATATATATACATATATATATACATATATATATACATATATGCATATATATGCATATACACATACACATGCACAACATATATTCCGGTATGGGCTTTTAATGGGCTAATGGGGCCGAAGAGTAGCACAGAGACATATTACTTGGGCTTTCTTTCACTCCTGCTGTTGTCTCTGTGAATTCTTGTGGGTACACAGACGAACTTTACCACATAACCTAACAATATGTAAATAGCATGTATGAATGCATTGTATTTAGACTGGAAGAGCAGTAATCTAATCAGTACTTGATTTCAGTTGTGGCATATATGGCCTTCCTGTGCTTCTAGTTAAAAAAGTCGTAATTTTAAATCACTCAGATTCTTAAGCACTTGGATTTGGGATATTTTGAATGAAGGGTTATTTAGAGATAATTTTAGGTAGCTAGACAGTGGCAGAATAGCCAGTAATGACAGTAATGAGCATAACACAAAGTAATGAGGAGTCCTGTGAGAATAATGTAGGACAGAGGGCCTGATCTCTGCCCTTCTCATAAGTGAAAGAGGTCAGGTTTTCTGAGCCTCAGAGGCAGCTTCAGCACTGAGCTGATTTGGGTGATTTCTAGGATGAACTGTGATGCAGATCTGTGACCTTAAGGAATTACCAAAATAGTACCAAGTCACCCACTGTCCAGTGAATATTTAAGATTTTTTTTAGACAAAGTACAAATTCTGGTCAATGCTATGAACTAATGAAATTGTGGCATTTTTGAAGTTTCTTCCTGACAGAGTACACACTTAACTTACAGCATCTCATCTTTTTCTCATGCACTTGGTACAACAGTGAAAGATTGTGCTTAGTGACAGGTTAAGTTACACTTACTGGACAATAATTATACCACTGAGGGTTTTGAAGGGAAAGAAAACCAATTCTTTTTTAGCTTTTTGTAGGAGACTTCTATTTGGAGAATAGAAAATGATCAGGCACAGAAGAAATATGTTAAGGGTTTGAAGAGGAAGGGGAAGGAAGGGGAGGGGGCCTATAAACCAGGGAAACTTCTCAAAGACATACAAGTGTTGTGTAGGAGTGGAAAATAAATATGAACAGACTTTCAAAGCAGGAGTACATCCATAGAAACTTTTATTCCAGCCCAAGAAGACTGACAAAACTCAGTAAGTAAATTATATGCAGGGCTTATTGTTATTTGTGTTTATATGTTTTGGTTTAGTTTTGTTTGCTTTATTTATTTATTTATTTAATGGCAATGATGTCAAAATCTGGGAAAAACTTGGTAGAGAAAGGGAAGGTTTCATTGTTATGTATCACAGATCAGTAAAAATCCCGAGACTGCAATGGGAAAGTGAATGGTGAATGCCAGGGCCCTAAGGTGGCCAGATGAGCCCTGCTCAGAAAGAAGCAAGGAGAACAGAGGATCCGTGTTTTGGTGTAGATAACAGCTAGCCTACAGCACACCAAGTCTGTCTAACCAGGTTGAAGGGCAGCAGATAAGCAAATAATTATGCACACAAGAAACAGTGCAACAACATCTGCCATTTTCTGGTTTTCATGTTCCTGTCACCTCCCTTATCTGGGCTAAGAGGTAAAAGGCATGACTTCCATGCAGCACACGTGTGCACGGGTATTTTTAATGTAGAGCTGGCCATGTCTGCAGGCCTTCTGCTGCTCCTGTCCCCTCTCCCTGGATGAATAAAGCAATGGACTGAGTAAGCTGATTGTGGAAACTGTATCATTGGTGGGTTTAAGAAGAAAGTTTATTCAAACATCTGTGAGGAATAGTGGAATATCTATCAGTTTAGCAAAAGACAGTAGATTTTAAAAAAGCATGTTTTTAATTCTTCTTCTTCTAATCACTAGTGTTAATAATCCTGTGAATAGGTCGGTGACAGCTACTGCTGAAAGAAAAGTGCAAGAAAAAAGAGGGGAAGGAAATATATAGAAAAGAAAGAATGTAGTTATAAGTGAAGGCAAAAAGAAAGGTGCCAGGGAGAAACAAGACACAGGCACAGCTCATGGAACAACTCACTATTGTCCAATTAAGAACAGGGAAACAGAATGAGGGAGGGGCAGGAATGTCGTGGGCAAAGCCTACGGATGGAAAACTGCTAACTTAAATGAATACAGTTATGCCAATAGCTGAGCATGGGCTGTTTATTAAGGGTTAATGAAGAACACTTTGCAAGCCGCATTGTAGTAATTCTATTTAAAGCACTCGCTTTTTCTTCTGTCTATTCTGTCGCCTACTGAAAATCACACAACTATGTTCTCAAATACTATTATGAAAAAAGCAATCAACTCAATTGTCTGGGGTGTAATGATGCTGACTACCTCCTCCCAGCATTCAGAGAGAGAGAGAAGGAAAATAAGATAAATAACCTGGGACAAAAACACAAATCATTAGAATTTTTAATAAGCCTTCACCAACGGAAAGCTGAATGCTGTTAGTTATATCTGCCAACTATTTCTCATGGTCCAGTGGACAGCACACTGCACAGGGAGCTAGGAGATTTCTTCTCTTTCAGCTCTGACACTCTTGCTGCATAAGAGCTTAAACAAGTCACATGAGCTTCAGCTTCGCAGTAGTACAATGGAGATCATTAAGTAACATATAAATAGTGCTGGTGGTGCAGTATTCTGGGATAAAATACACTGAAATTGAGAGCAAACTTTTTTTGTTCTAGTTCAGACAGGAATAGTGACCCTCCCAGATGAAGTGTTGTGACCTCATGTAAGACATGGGGTCATGAACCTGAGGGAAATTCAATTGCAGTCGTGGGGTTGTAAGTCTAGAAATAGAAAGAGACAAGTATTTCTGGCAAGAGGTTGCAGGAAACTGAACTAGAAGTCATTACCATCAAGACTGCAGCTAGAACTTTCAATCTGCACAGAGTCCCAGAGAAAACCTACAGGAAACCATAGTTTGAAAGACTTTTATTGCCTCTGTTTCTGGACCATTCTTAGTGCCAGTTCTCTGATCTCTTCAATTAGATTTTTTTTTTTTTTTTCTTGGCAGTCCAGGACCAGAATTTAGTTCTCTTTAGGCTGTGCTGGAGATCTAAAGCAGCTGTTAAACCTGTCACAGACAAACTATGAAAGATTACCTGGATAGAAGGAAAAGTATCCAATTGCAAAAGCTGAAAAAACAAAACAAATAAAAAAAACTCACCACAGTCTAAATCAAAGACATAGTCAGATCTGGAGCAATAAAATAATCATTGCACTAAAAATAATCCTTGCAAAAAATTTCAACTAATGACATTGTGTCTAAGCTATGTTTAATGGTTTCCTTTTTATGTTTGCCTAGATAATACATATCCTACACAACCTGGTCCTCCTTACTAAAATCTTTACAAGATGAGGTGCATGCAGAATTTGAGTTGGGTCTGTCTTCTGGCTATAAGCAACAGAAAAGTCCAAAATGCCTTTCTTCCTATCTGCTTATTTGTCCTTTCACAGATCATGCCTCATTATTTACAGAGGTTTGGTCCTATAGCTGGTTTTACGTTGCTTGGAAAGAAAGTAATCTTGATATCATGCCATGCCAAGATAACAATACAGAAACAGAAATGAGTGTTTCACTCAGATCAACGGTGTGCCTCTGTGTCCAACAGTGGCAAACAAAGGAAGAGTGCATGAACCTTGCTGCTCTCTGCGTCTATTCCCTTTGTACTCCCATGAATTTTTAATCACTTGCTTAATCAGTTTGTGTGTGCGCTGATACAGTTTGCTACCACTCTATTCCTTTGGCAGTGAGTTCTAAAAGTTTTCAGTCCTGCAAAGTTAGGGTTTCATGTTTTCACCTTAAAAGTATCAAAGTGCAGATTTTTAGACATATGATGAAACTCTCGGTCTGTTCCTCTCACAAACCAATGCCTTTGGTTTGTGGACTCATCCATGGTCAGATCTAAACAGCTTTCTGCACAGCTATACTGACTGTTTTAGCGTTTTTTGTCCGTTTGTTTGTTTGTTTGTTTTCCAGAGGAGGATACAGCCTGCAGATCAGACTCTGTGGGTACACTGTGCCAAGAGTAGAGGACAATGCTAAAGAAAATGGTTGGCTCCATCCCTTCCATAAGAAAACCGAGGAGGAACAGAACATATACTTAACAGGGACAATTTCACCTGACTGATTCAGAGCAATTCATTTCAATTACTCTGATCAACAGATAAATAGCACATCTGGTAGTGTCTGCAAACTAATCATTAGCAGGTGTGAATTGGTGTCTGCAGGCATGTATTTCCTACTGTGTGGCCCTTTGTTCACTTCAGGACACTTCTTAATTAGAGACAAGTCTGAACCACAAGCCTTTAGATGTGGGTATATTCTTTGAACACCCTAAAAATCAACACTTTGTTCATGAGGTTGTTATTTAGAGTGAAGATCTCCGGAAAAAAAAAATCAGTTTCATGATTCAGAGTAAAGCATTCATTGCCCAGTTCTGGCTTACTGGCATTAGTTTTGGATTTTAGCTTCCATTTACAGAAATAATGGCACATATGATCATATGCCTGTGGTACTTGTGATAGAAATGACATCCATTACTATTATTAAGGTCACATAAGAGTTTGCATTGCAAATGTAGGACCTGCTGCCACTGTTGCTGATGATGACAGTTGTCATTTAGGTATGTAAGGGGAAGAGACATTAGAGACTTCAGGGACATCTATCAGAACTGGGTGGAGGAAAGCAAATAATATATGACCTGTCAAAGATTTGTTATCACTGCATTAGCAGGCTTAAATCTAGATTTTTCTTTCCTTTTAGACCCAACCCTTATCAGACCTACTGCAATTAAATTCCTTATCTTGGTTTTAGAACAATGTCTCAAGATGGTTTAGTCATACACCTTCTATTGGAACCTGTAAGGCTAAATTTGCTAACTTACTTTGAAAATGGCTGTTTGTATATTAATTCTTTAGAATTACACAATTTAAATAAACCATAAGTCACTAGAAAATGAGTTTCTGAGCTTCCACTTATGAGGATGTGAGCTTTAATATGAACTAAGAATATGGTTTCTATTAGAATTTGTGATTTAAGAGGATCTTAGGGGAAAAATGTATGTAAATGTTATCCTTTCATACCAACTCACAAAGTTGGTATTGCAAAGTACCACCTCTGTGGAAGAACTCTTTGTGAATATCGGTGGGTGTCATTCTGACAATAGACAGCTGGTGGAGACTCAGTTTAGGTTGCAGCTAATCCCAGTATAATCAGGAAAGATTAAACCTTATTTTGCTATTTAACTCTTTTTTGATTCATTTCTAACATGGTAAAGCAAATTTGTAATTTGGAATTCAGGAGACGTTAATTGATTACTGCAGTTTCTATTTACTTTGACTATAGAAATGTAAACAGAAAACCTTAAATGGACAAGCAAAGGCAGTTCAGAGATCAACATTTAAGGAGAAGACTAAACTGCACAAATAAAAGAGATGAAAAAATAGTAAGAAGTATTTTTGCATGTAGAATAGGTTAAGCAAAGTATTTATAAAGTCTGAGAAGAAAATCCTCTAAGATAACCTACCAGCTAAATGTTGTAAGTATTTTTTTCTCAGTGAGGCAACATCAGAAATTAGATCAAAAAGCTATAAGGCAAGAGAAACAACCAAAAGACAGAAAGTCCACAATAACTGTAAAGATCAAAACAGCAGAAGGTAAGAAAAGAAAGACTGGGGAGTAGATGAGGCTTAGTAAAGATCCTTTTTGGGTGGGAAAAATGGTGAAAATATTATTTTATTAGAAGAGCTAGAAGTGCTGAAATGCTTTTTTGTTGTTGTTGTTGTTTCATTAACATGACTGGAAAACCTCACAAAGCTTTGGGTCTGCTTCTTTCTAGTATCAAACTATTAGTATGGCATCTGGTAAACCATCACCTTTCCCCAGATTCCCATGCATGGTTTGGGAATTATCACAGCCAAAGTTTAATTCTCAATAAGCGATTTGGATATGGCCCCTTTGTTTTAAAACGTTTGAGAGTATCAGGTTATACAGACCTGTCCATTTGGCCTCAGGGCTGGGAAGGAAGTGCTTCCATGTTTTGTTTATGATATATATGTAGCCACAAGCAACTCCATGCTCATTGTAAGGTGTACAGTGCTGCTGACGTGAGCAGGAATGCCATGCTGTTGTGTGGGCTATCAGACAATTATGATCATATTTTCTCAACCACACAAAATGAGTACAAAACTGCCTTTTTCTTTTTTTTTTTTTTAATATATATATACTTACTTTTCACTGCTGTAAGCGTATGCTCAATTTTCAGCAAAAATTGGAATGTTATCTTATGATCCCATGATATAGTGCAAAGAGAGATGGAGTATAGAGGAATGCTAGAAGAAAAGTGTTCATTTGAGGTTTTTTATTTTTCTAAGTCCTTCTTCTTGGAACATTTTGGACATAGACTCAAGTACACATGTTCAATTTAAAAAGCTGAAAAATATGATATAATAGCAAATTACTGAAGCTTCAGCACTACACATATGTGAAACCCCAGGAAGTCAATAGCAGTACAGAGCCATAAATTTGTATGAAATTCAGAGCAAGAGGGAAAAACACTGTCTTTCAGTAAAGTTTGCAAAAATAAGAAGCTATTAATGCTGATGGATCAAAACTCATCAATTTAGTGAAAGATCACCAAAAAAAAGTTTTATTTTTCTTGTTTTTAAGCATATTCAGGTTAACTACATTGCAGAGTTCAGAGTAATGGACTGAGAACACAAAAATAGAAATTTCTTCTTCCTCCAAAGAAGAAAGCATACTTAGAAGAATGCCAGAATAACACAGAAAACAGATCTCCATCGAGCAAACTGAAGAATCTTCCAGCATGCAAAGACTAAAGATGCAGTTCGCGTGCTGTGAAAAAGCCTTTTCCCCAGGTTCTAAATTTTGCCCTCAATTATCTGTAGAATGAAATAGAATGTGTGTACAAGGCAGAGCACATTGTGCTCCGCAAGGAAGAGAGTCAGTAATGGGTGGGAAACTACATGATCTAATCTGCAGACTGCACATTTTCAAATGCCACAGTCACAATTATGTTGAATCCAAAGCAAAATTGAAACTCTTCCTGTTCCTGCAAATCCCATCCTATCAGCCTCTATCTGGATTTGCTTGAGGGACCTTCTAAATAAATAATAATAATAAATAAAGGATCTAGGTTAAGTTATATATGTATTTCTAAATCAGGTATCGTTATTTTGAAACGAAATGGGGGCTTATGGCATGGACACTCTTTTGTTAAAGTTAATGTACCTTGAAATCTTTTGACTCAGCACAGCAGACTGTCAAAGGTGCTTAAAAAAATAGCCCAATATTCTCCAAAGCTCTTTCTGCAAGAGGGGTCTTGTGTGAAATGATAACAGCCACAACCCCAATATTGTTTACAGAAATACAGCTTTTCACTGCAGAGGGATCACAGTGAAACTTGAGGGGAAAAGGAATATTAAATGAGACAAAGACTTCAGTTCATGATACTTGAAAGTTAATAAATCTTCAAAACTGAGTCTACATATTGCATTTTTTCCTGAATTCATTCAAATAGAGGTCATAGTCTTGATGAGTTCATTTTAAGGCATCCTTCTTCCAGTTCAAGACAAATGGTTCCTTCTTGATTTGCAGATAGAGTTATTTTCCTGTCCCCAAGATTTGTGCTCCCAGATGCAGGGCTGCCAGCCTGCAGTCCCCCCTTTATCCTCTCTTTCCGTGACCTAACTCAGTAGCTCAATCGTGTACTTCTGGGAAGTAGAATATTTAGGTTTGGATGTCCTTATAATGAAATGATAACTTCTGGATTATTACACAGTGCTGCAGGTCTTCCCCATCACAACAGCTCCTCCTGGGCTACTGTTGTGGAGTGGAAACAAATACCATCATTGCACTGTCTGCTTTTCAAAGCATTATTAGTTTGCATTAATGAATGTACAGACAGACTAGGCTACACCAGGGATGGAAGTACACATGTGGTGTATCTCTGAATGAATAAGGTACCTCTCTGGATCACAGTGGTGCTTAGCACCTAGTTCTTCAGTCTAGGACGTGACTATGTGGGTATCTGTAGATTTTTGTTGTCCAAGACAAAGGTATTGACAGAACTTTTGAGTATTGTTCTGCAACGATGATTGGTGAAGTTCTTTTCCTTAGCTCTTTCCTGCTCTACTCTATGCTAGTGAGGCCTCACCTGGAGTACTGTGTGGTTTTGGGCACCACAATATAAGAAGGATATAAAACTATTAGAAAGTGTCCAAAGGAAGGCAACAAAGATGGTGAAAAGTACAGGAAAGTTGTTTTGTTTTGTTTTTAGTTCTTTTAAAATTATTATTTTTTTCCTTCTTCAGCTTAGAGAAGAGAAGGCTGAGGGATGAAATCACAGACACCTCACTGTGAGCAGTGATAGGACCCAAGGAAAGAGCATGAAGCTGCACTGGGGGAGGTTCAGATTGAATATTACGAAAAGGTTCTTCACTAAGAGGGTGGTCGGGGCAGTGGACAAGGATCCCCTGGGAAGTGGTCATGGCACCGAGCCTGACGGAGTTCAAGAAGTGTTTGGTCAACACACTCAGACATAAGTTCTGATTTTTGGGTGGTCCTGTGTGGAGCCATAAGTTAGACTTGATGATTCCTTTAAGAGGAAATTCTTCACTCAGAGGGTGGTGAGGCACTGGAACAGGTTGCCAATAGAAGCTGTGGATGCACGATTCCTGGAGGTGTTCAAGACCAGGCTGGATGAGGCCCTGAGCAACCTGATCTAGTGGGTGGCATCCCTTCCCATGGCAGGGGGGTTGGAACTAGATGGTCTTTAAGATCCCTTCCAACCCAAGCTTCTATGATTCTATGATCCTTGTTGGTCCCTTTCAGCTAGGGATGTTCTATGATTCTATGTTTCTGTGATTAATGTTTACATTCCACCTAAGTAATGTGCGAGGTTGGAAAACAGATGGTCTGAATTTTCTCCTTTATCTCTTTATGCTTCAGTTTACCTTAGACTGGTGGTGATAACATTGTTGAGAGGAGAAGCATATACTACATTACAATTATGCAACTGCTATGAAAATGTACCAGATAGTGTAGTTCATGGATATATTAAAAGCATAAAAACTGTGAGAAACCTTTATGGTATTATTCCTGCAGATATGTTCATATTGTAGGAAAACACAGAAACTAGAAGATTGACCTTGATGTATGAAGCGCTCTATGAACACCAGTCAAAAGTATGCTGTATAAAAACACATGTAGCATGTTCAGAAGACAACAAACAGCAAGAAGATAAAGAACATTATAGGAAAAAAGGAAATAATACCAATATGCAAAAATCGTAGTATTATTGCAACTTATTTACACAAAGTGTTTTTATAAATATGTTTAAAGATAAGTTTGGAGAGAGGATGTGAAAAAAAACAGTGATGTTACTTCAGAGTATTTTGCCCAAGCGTGAACAACATGAAAGTAACTGCTTCAGAAGGAATCAAGTGGATGATAGAGGATATTATCAGCAGCTGATTAGAAGCAAGAGACAACCTCTGGTTTCTGAAGGAGAGATAAAGTGGGATTAGGTTATGAACACAAAGCAAATAACATGAATTCGATAGTGGAGTCACAAGCAAACTGTAAACAGGGCAGCACATGATCAAATGGTAGGGAAATGCTGTACACAGTATCATTTCTTGGTAGAGCAAGACTATGTTGTGTGCTCAGTAAGCAGGGTGCTCAGCAAGCAGATCAGAGATGGCTATGTGGATGGGCAGGTAATTGTTACTCATGCAGAAAGAATATGAGACAAGCAGGGATAGGTTAAATTTAGTAAAACAAATGTGGAATCCATGTTAGAAGTTCAAGTGATTGGGAAGAATGGTGGTTATGTCCACAAGATTGAAAATGGATAGCAGTGATGTGGCTAGGGCTAAGGAAGTATTTCAGTCATGCTCAGTTTGAATGGTTCAGTGAGTGGTATCACTGGTGTGGTATCTAAAGGGATTAGTTAATGATACTGGGACAAGTGTTGCCATCAAAACAGAGCTGTTTCTTAAGGGCATCTTGCAAATAGCGAGGTTTTAAGGAAATGGAAAAGAAACGGGGGGTGGGGGGGGTGGGGGGGGGGCAGGGGGCAGCCCTAGGTCTGACTTTAAGCTAACATTTTCTGAATGTCCTAAAATTAGGAATGCTGATAGGATGGCCTGGAGAAATAGGATTACAGTAAGAATCTAAGAATAGAGTTAATGCTTAACCAAATAATCTGTCTATTTCAGTTTCCAGACTCCAACAGTGACTATAATCGATGACTAGGAAAAACTAGTTTATATGTAATATTTCTGAGCAGTCATTCAGCCTCTGGCTGTTTTCCACTTAGTGGGTGACCTGAGCCCACTGTGGTTTATGTATGCAGTAATCCATAGTAGATTTTATTATTTATTTATTTATTTATTTATTCATGAGTATTTGTTTCATCTCCCCTGGAATCCTTGTCAACTTTTGCATATTTGGAATCTTTTAGTGAAGGATTCCACAAGTTCCTCTTTTGCTTGAAGAACCACATCCTTCAGTTGCTGTAAATCTGGCTCACACTGACCTGAGGTGACTGCACATGGTGGGGGTAATGAGAGTCAACATCTCCACTCAGTCCAGTCTGCTACCAAATTACAGTCCATCAACCATAATTACAATTATATCAGCTCCTATGGGACTTTGGTATTTTTATAGGCATCGTTAATTTTAACATGCTATCTCTGCCCTGGTAGGTTTATATTAATTAGAATGGTATTCATTTCCTCAGTTTCATCCTCCTGCGAAGCACCAAACCTGTTCATGTTGTCCATGGCCTCACAGTATGCATTTACTATACATAGGTCAGGAATTGTAAATGTTTACATCTGGTGCCACAACCTCCTTTTTGGTCCACGGATCAGCTTCAGACAGCAGCCATCAAAGACTGCACTACTTCCTTAGAGGTCAAGTGGATTTCCATCACTAGAGTTGATATGTATATATATTTATTCCCTAGTAGTTATGCAGATGTTCATTAGAAAATTGTAGGTTTAATAGCATTCAGTTTAAAATTTCTTTAGGCAAATGTTTGTTTTTTGTTTGTTTCTTTGTTTGTTCTCATTTGTTCATATCCTAGCACAACTGTTTCCTAATTCACCTGTGCAGATTGTTGGTGTCCCACTATGACACAGAAATAGTTATTGGATAAAATTCAGTGGCATAGTATCAGACTATTTGAAATCTTAGAATAAATGTGGTCAGTTCATTACTAGAGTCTTGATTTCATGCTGATGAGTCTACAGCCTTGGTTATGGTCCTTGGTTATTAACATTGTTTATTTACGATGGAGTATTTCAGATGTGTGAAAAGGAATTGGGTAACTAACCTTCAGTGATGGACAGTTGTCTAATTGACCTTTAAGCCTTTAAAAATCTCTCTCAAAACTAGTGAAGGCTTCAAAACCTTTACCTAAGTATGGAAAATTCCAAACAAATACTAATTAGTTAAACATCCAGGATTGTTCTTACCCAACAGGATATATTGCAACACACACAATGTACGTTTGAGCTGATGAACTCTTTCTCCCACCCAGGAACCAGTAATGATTTCACATTAGTAAGGCTAATTGACATCATGTTTACTTGCTGCAAACACTGATAGATGAACAAACACATTTCAATTCCTAAAACGACCTTCTGTGTTTAAAATAGCTTTAAGAGGTTAGAAAGGCATATTTTTTAACTTTTTTTTTTCTGGTCATGGAAATGAGGCTCAGGCAATTACTAAGTAAACTTCTGAATTTTACGGGTGTTATCAATTACTGGGCCCCCAAAAGATTTGAATCTATAAAAGGTTCCAAATGGAACGTACGGATTCCAGTCCTTAGAGGTTGCGTTAGACCTTCCTATGTTCTCTGGTTCTTTGTGCTTTATCTCAAGTTCTAGTTCTTGGTTACTGTTATTAACTCAAATTCTATACCTAAATATAATATATATAATTATAGATAGATTATATAGATAGATATATAGAATCATGTATAATATAAATTTCTATACCTAAAGGACAGTTCCATTCATGTGTTTTTTTTTAACAGAAAATGAGCTGACTCCTTGCTTTTCCATGATGCATATTCAATAATATTTTACACACCTGATTCACCTTGCAGATAGTTTAGCACTGATCTTCTGCATTTGTGGACCTTAGGATAGATATGTATACAGACTTCCTGATCTATTTATTTTTTTGCTTATATCTGCTTACAGAGCTTGAGTAGGATACATTTTGACATCTTAATTAAAAGACTGCAGGTTTTCAAGTCTGATATCATCCTTTCTAGTTACTGTTTTGTTTTTGTCACCTTCTAATATTTTGCCCAGCTCCCATACTCTAATCGCTATAGCTTGTCCTTCTCATTTGATATTAGATCTTCAGATTTATAAGGACCATCCTAAACTTCTTACAGATTTCTGTCCTCTTTCCAAGAATGTTGTTCTGTTTGTAGGTTATTATTTCACCCTTTGTTACTTACACAACTGATGTTTTTTCTTACCTCATTTAAATGCCTCGTAGTTCTTTTTACAGTGTGGTGAATTTCTCTACATTTCTGTCTGGTCTCATACTCTTTTGTTCAATCACGTATTTCTTCTAGTGTTTTTGCTTATCCTTCTTACATTTCTTCTGTTATATTTGTATCTGCAATACAGTTATATTACCACAGCCTTTTATTGCAGTGTAATACAATAATACATAACGTTGCTTTTCTTTTTTCTTTTTTTTTTTCTTTTTTTTCATAAGAAAACCTAGCTACACAGACTGAACGTCATTTATTAGCACAGAGTTCCTGTAAAATGTCCCTCGTCTCCAGCTCAGGAGAGACTTTAAAATGCAATAGTGAGTATTTTCCTCTTTTTTTTTTTTCTTTTTTTTTTTCTTTTCTTCTGTCCATGGCTTGCTGTTTTCAAGTTAGATCTTTTCCTACATCCCTCACTGCTTTACATGGGCCTGTTTTCTTTTCCCAGTGTAAGCAAGACAAATAGTTTGAATTGAGGTGATATTCAGGCTAGCAAATGACATCACCCTCCTTTGTGCTAAGTGTTGTTGCGGTATCTTGTACAGGAAGATTTCAAGTCAGAGGTAGACTACAGAGAATATTAAGGATATATATAACCCTGCCTATGCACAGATTTCTCTTCTTTTCCATAGCAAAATGGAATAAGTGAAATTTCCTAAAGTTGAAGTGTACTTTGACACTTGACTGAATTGGGACATGAATTATTTATTTAAGGTGAATTTTTTTTTACTAAGAGGTAGGTGTATAAATCAGAGATAGTTTTCTAGATTTTCATTATAATCAAATGAGATCTAGTCAATAGGATCAATGGAATACAGGGTGCAATTCATCTGAGTGAGTGTAAATAAATGTCTGTTTCAGTATGAGATGAATTGCCCCCAAGGCTTCATTGATACTATTGAGTAGATCCCTACTGATCTTAAAGAAAGTCTAGACAAATAAGTCAGGTGGAGAGACCTTCATTTAAGGCAGAATTCCTGTGAAAGAGGTAGGAATTGAATGCCTGTCATTAGACTTCAGCCTTTATCCCCTAATCAAATAGATTATGTTTTAATTTCTGCATAATAATCAGTCCTCGTTCTCTGCAAATTGTATGGATGCTTTCAGAAGACTGAAATGGAATAAATACTGAGCAGAATATCTATGCCTGTGTCTGCTCAACAGGATAACAATAACATTCCCATCACTGATTCTAAAGGATGTCATTGAGCACTCCAGGGTGCTCTTTTGAGATATCCACAGATCTAGAATAAGACAAACGTTGTTAGACCTTTGCTTCCATTTTTTATCGTTGTTATTATTTCCAACGCTGTCATATGCTCAAAAGTTACATTACAATCAGTTAATGATTTAATGGAAATAAGTAAGACAATTCCCTTAGAGCTAGTAAAGCCCCAGGATTAGAAAGATTTTTCTCAGGTTATTATAAAATCTCCCAACACCTACCGGGCCCAATTTCATACCTCTTCAAAGAATCAGTTAAAACACAACCAATAAAGGAAAAATTGAAAGAGGTTTTTAATCACTTTGTTTGTCCTTAAAATCATACAAAATATTCTCATAATGACATCAGCTCAGGGAAAAATAACACAAAAGCAAATCTTTTAAATCTTTTTATTTAAAGATATTTTGAGTGCACACAGAAACAGAATTACTGTGCAGATGTTTCTCATTTAGTTACAATCAGCATATTTTACCTATAAATCCCAATTTCCACACACAATAAAGGATTCCCTCATTGTAAGAGTAGTGTGAATGACTTGATGATATGATGCTGACAAGACTTAACCTCTTCTGAAATTCTTGCCGTCTGAGCAGGGAAGAAGGGCTGTGATTGCAGCAGTAAGTGGCATTTAGTCAAGGTTTTCAAAACTAAGAGGATGCCCATTTTGGTTTTGCACATTTAGTAGGGAGCTCAGTGCACTCTTCAGGAGCTCAGTGTCTGTCAGGGCTCCACTTTCTTTTCTTGGTGGACAAGACTACAGCAGCATCCAGTTTATTTCACAGAGGGATGATATAATCAGTCCTGCAAGACTGATTCCTTTATTTGTCCTTTGTTTTGTACCTCCTTTTCTTTCTTGTGCATGGAGGTACTTACCCTAAAAAAAAAAAAC
This sequence comes from Anser brachyrhynchus, assembly GCF_964034855.1. Classification (NCBI taxonomy): domain Eukaryota; kingdom Metazoa; phylum Chordata; class Aves; order Anseriformes; family Anatidae; genus Anser; species Anser brachyrhynchus. The sequence continues at coordinate 117,590,651 of NC_137696.1, read as the reverse complement.
AACAAAAACTAGCCATTAACTGAAGATGGCTGAGTGCCAAACTGGAAACCAGTGCGACCGAAGGCAAAATATAAAACCAGTTGCTAATTTGTGGTTAGACATTGAGTATGTTTCTTGCATTTTCACTGCATAATATTTGTGAATAGCAAAAAGTACAGAAGTTTGTTCTTTATCTTCATTTACCATTTTTTAAAATATAGCTGAATCCACCATATAGTTACAGCTACTTTAGTTTGTTAGAGAGTATGAAATCAACATGCTATATATTTCTTCCTAGCACTCCCTCTTAAGTACTGGGTTATTTTAGATTAAGTTTGCCAAATCAGTCTCATGCTGTGACCTCTGAAACCCTGAAGAAATGTCTTGTGTATCCTATCTGCTTGAATTAAACACCGAGCTTCTTTAAAACATGCATTTTAATTAGTTTTAGAGCTAAAAATGCCACCTGTGCTGAATGGTGATGCTGAGGGAATTCCATTAGTATTCCAGAATTTCTTTGAAAGCTCTCTTTTTTTTTCCATGTGACAGATGGTAAAAGACGGTACATGAACCAAGTGAAATAAATAATGCAAATAAGTGTGGATTTGGGGCCTGTGGATGTCCCTGTTTTCTGACCAAATTGTAATAAAAGCTGTATGTGTCAATATATTAAGAAAAAAATCATTTAATTATTTTATGTCTTCTAGCTATTCCCAAATAGTGAACTTCAGTTGCCCTCTACAAATGAGGTTGATTTTTACCATACAAGAACAAGCATGAACTTTATGTCGTGGTTTGGCAGTCATTAAATATTTCAGAGACATCCTTGCAAAGACACCACACGCTTCTGTCAACAAGGAAGAAAACTCATGTTGCTTTTTCAAAGCTTAGATGGAGAATGTCTCAGTTCTGGAACGAAGGAAGGTAGAGATCAGACAGGAAAAGAACCACGTAGTAGATTGTTTGTTTCATGTCTCCAATGCTACATAGATCTCAAATTCTCCATTATTCTGAAATAGAAATTGGTACTGAAGTTATTGTAACAGTATGTTTCCAGTCATGCAGCACTATCCAGGTATTAGCAATTTATTGGAAAGGCAGTATCATTTACGCATCCGCTGTTCCATTTCTAATTGCCTGACACTTATTTAGTATTGAATGGAAGGACACAGTAGAGATCATTGGAGCAAAACTCCTTTTCTACTTTGCCCCACAAGCTTGCCTGGCTTTCTGAGATATCTGTGAGACAGACACTCACTTTCTCTCTGCTACTATTAGAATTGAGAAACCCAAGATCCGGAAAGGCACCAATTACTGTGTTTTATGGGAATATATGTTTTTCATTTTTAAGGTGATAGAGGGCAAGGAAAGTCTTTTCCTTTTCATATACTTGACTGCCCTTCTCTTATTAATCAGAAAACTTCTTGGCTTAAGCACAGCTTCAAATATATATTTTTAAGGTGCCTTATTCTTATCGATTCTTTTGTGATTTGGAGTCCTTGAGTCCATTAACATAAGAGCCAGCATTGCACTCTAGTGTACCTAGCTCTGTGCTTCATCATCTCTTTCAAATCTCATTCAAAATGTGAGACTGACATGGACTAAGATCCATGTGGTTAGTATTGTATATACCTTCCATTAAAACTGGATTTCATGGGTAATGTCTGCCTTGAACATACCAGATCAATTTTAATAACGTTATTTCCAGAGTCTGCCAGGGAGAAGAAAGTAGGGTAGGGAAAATCAATAAACTCTACAAAAAGAAAAAGAAAATATATAATTAATATATTAAAAAGCTTCAGGTATCTGCTAAGGGCTTATTAATCCATTTGATTTCAAAACATCTAGTATGAACTTTGGTTGGAGAAAGAAATCAAAAACCTGAGACCAGGCAGTAGTAAGCATGGTTTCATGTACATGACTTGCACTACGACTTCCCATCTGGGGTGTTTACCTGCTCAGACTGTGTTTGTCCTAAGTAGTTCAAATCCATTTGACTGTTATTTTCTCCAGCTCTGCCATGAAAGTTTCCCCTAATTAACTGGAAAAGTGCGTAATGATGAGGGTTGAAGAGATGAGTGATGTTTGTGACAACAGCATCAGTACAGACTTTGTATTAAAGAGAGAATGAAGGGTAAAACAACATTTAAATTTGAAATATGTATTCACTATAGTAGATTTCATTCTCATTTAGTGTTTTAATCTATTTTACATTATCTGAAGTCAGTAATGTCTTTGCAAATTGTTGTTTCTAGAATTTCAAACCATTTTTTCCTTGGCTTGATCACACTCTGCCATGCTTCATTCACAAGGTCAGGCCATGAAAACTGCGTCAATTAATTATCTTATATATAACCTTATTAACATAAGAAGACACAGGCTGCAACTCATTTATTAAAAATATGTATACAAATATACTGTATTATGCTACACTGGAATGCAAAGTTCCTTCTCACTTAGAATATTGTGTATAAAAACTAAAATAAAACACAGTAACAAACTACTAGTAAATTAAGCCATTAGAAATGTGTTCAATTGATCTTCTGATATCCAAGTACATTGTGCACCTTTTAATTAGGCTGCAGAATAAATTTATGTGTGTGTGTGTGTGTGTGTGTGTGTTAAGTAAAAGTATTTGGACTTTGTAAGGCAGATATTGTTATCTTTTCAGCAAGTTTTACAAACTGTTATCTTCCACCCATCCTTTCTGTAATCAAAACAGAAATATATATATATATATAATTGCCAATTAATATGTTCAAACAATTCTCCTGGACTCCAGACCACTACATCTAAATGAAAACTCAAGGCTGTGCATGCTGTCGTTTCTCCAAAAGATAGTAAGTATAGTATCTGGGTATGCACTCTTGGTTACATCCAAAAGCCAACCATGTATTCATGTACTTCCAACAGCATCGGTTCTGCCTTGTCCTCTGTTAATGAGCTGTCTTATAACCTTACTAAACACTTTTGTGTGATTTTCTGCTGACCAGTCATTTCCCCTGATTACTGCCAGATCCACTGTTTTGTTTCTATGTGTCTGGATATGAGAAAAGACATAAGGTGCCCTTTTATTTCTGAATTGTTTGTCCACATTATAAAAAATAAACAGAGAACCAACTGGGAGAACAGGATAAAGCATTACTTAATTTGATAGATTGTTAATCTATTACGGATCGTTCTTCAAAATAGTTTTCTACTTTTTCAACCTTCTAGGAAAAAGTTTAAACTTTTCAAATATTTTGGTAAATACAATCATTTCTCCTTCTGAATAGTTTAATGTTAAAATTTCTGCAAAAGGTACTTTCACCTTGAAGTGAACTTTTGATCCCCTTCAGCATAGTTCTCTGTTTTACAGGGATGAGCAGAATGAGTGAGACATGACAAATCACTATGAGAGTAGCTTTTTATAAATTGGTGACTGTGTAAATGTCAATCTGTAAATGTTTGTTTTTATAGCAGAAACAGTCTCACTTGATTTCGCCCCATCAAATGCAAGTACTTCAAAATTCCACAGGGAAAGCAAAGACATTGCTTATAGCTCATTTCTTTCTTTAAATGTGCTTTAGATATTCAAGCTTTGCAAGTGTCTTTGTTCTTGCATTTTTTGTAAAGACAAATTTCCTGAGGGATATGCCAATAGTAATTGCTGGTGCATCTACACTATAGATTGAAAATGCACATTATTATTTTGCCTGAATTGTTGATAATAATGCAAAATAGTAAAAAAAAAAAAAAAAAAAAAAAAAAAAAGGCGGGGGGGGAGTAGGTCTTTTTTGTTTCTAAAATCAGTTAATTTCCCATTGTATCAGGGATTGAATCTAACAAAATCTATGATTTGAATCTAACAACCAGAGAAGGCAGTATCAAACATTAGTTAAAGTGCTATTCCTGTTGTTGTATCCTGGGAATTAAGGTGAGTGACAGAAATTTTTCTCTCTTCCGTAGACCAACTGTGTGATCCCAGTCAAGTATTTCTCTGCTTCTATCCCCAATACATCAATATATATGTACAATAACAGAAAGATGCACAGTTTCTGTTAAATAGACTTTCACTCAAATATAGGAGACGTCTTGATTAATAAAACTATCAGCTCCCAAAGGTAAACTGAAGAGAAGCATAATTTTTGGCTTCAGATGACATCTAAAACTGTCAAAGAATACAACCTGGAGAAAATGACTAAATGCTTAAATTCTCTAAGGCATGTCTGACATGATAAAGTGTTGAACAGACATGAAAAATACGGTAGTTGTTATGCAAATGTATGGTGTGTTGTTTTTTTCACTTTTTTTCTGAGATGAGACAATTTCACTTTATTTGAAGCTTAGTTTTGTCTGTATAGCTCATACAGTAGCATTTAATTATTTATTAAATATTTTAATCTGTCTAGCAAAATGACTCCCAATATATTTTTAATTAAGCTTATATAGTGAACACAGAAAGAAAGCTATATTTAAAGAAAGAGTAGATCCATGATAGAAGAAAGGTGAGAATTTCTGAATGCAGTGGTTAGTTAGAATTGTCAGTTTAGGAAAAGGCATTGAAATACTCTGGTAACCAACAGCTCTATAAATCCAGGGCATATTTTTCATGTTGAGAGTTAACACAATGAATAGCTATAATGAAGTTTGTCTCAGGTTTAATAAAACTTCTTTAGACTTAGATTTAGAATTTCATTGTTTTTCTGTGATATTGCTGGTTTGTTCTAGAGAAAAATGGTGTTCCACTTTTCACTATGGGTTTGTTCGTGAAAGTAAGGGATACAACAAAACCCAGGAAAGTACCAAGAGACAGGCAGAAAAACTTCAAATCATTCAGAATATAATTCCTATGAAAGGCAGCTTATTATATTTCATGGTATAAAACTAACAAGCCTACAAATGTTGTAAGGGAATGAAGTGTTCTGTGCCTTCAGATTATCCAGAATGAATATGTGATTCAAGATATACTTGATACTGCTCTGCCACAGATATTTCTCTGTTGTCTCGAAAATGCTTGTCTTTGCAGTCAAAAATTTGATTAATCCATTTAACCATTCCTATTTTTTCCTATTGCATTATGTGCAATCTTTCATGTCCTATGGGAAAAACTTTTCTATCTTCTAGAGGAAAAGGATGAAATTGTAGTATAAGGAATATCCAAAAGGGTGGGGCGGGGGGTGTGGAACAAACCTCTTATACTTACAGTCAGGCAGTCCTTTAAATAGAAATACCTTTGGGGGGGGGGGGGGGGGGCGGGTTGAGGGTTTACACATTTTACTAGACTGGTTGATTAAGCTAAAAAGTGGGGAAGCTTCAAGCAATTTCTGAGGTAAAACCAATTATTCCTTGTTTAGCTTAATTCTATAAAGCAGTCAGACAATTTGAGAGAAAAAGCAGTCACAAGCTTCTGAAAGAGAAATGGGTGCCTTAGAAGAAAGTCTCTTTTGCCCTTTGAGAAGCTGATATTGTGGGGCAGATCAAAAGGTTTTGAGTAGTTTTGTGATAGCTGAGGCAGTCAGAAGCTAGTGGTACTGTACTGGTGGGTGGAGATGACTCATGACATAATGAATTCCACTGTTCATGGAGCAACTTTATTTTTAAGTACTTACTGCTGTCGTCCTTCTCAATTAAGCTCACTGGAACAAAATCAAGGAAGTCAACAGTGTTTCCAAGTTTTCCACATGACATTTGTTGTATGTGGAGAGGAGACTTGAGGATTTTGTGCTAGACATTAGTCAGGATATGGCTGAATCTTGAGAAAGACAGCAGAGCTGATTCAGACACTGACTTCTTGATGCTTGATCCTTTTAATGGTCAGCGGAGAAGGATATAGTCTGTTGCAATGTTCTGACCTATGCATGTCATAGCTAGCTACTTCTTCTGAAAAAGCCCATGAGAAAGTTACTCTAAAAAAAAATGGTACCAGAGTCATTTGTATTGGAAGACACAGTCACTTAACTTTATGCTAAACTTGAAGCTCTGATTATGCTACTTTACAACTTAAAAAGAAGAGCTAGGCCAACAGTGACCCTATCCATGCTTAAGCTCTTTCTATAGAAGACCACCGTTAGAGGATTTTTTTCTAGCCCCAACAGGACATGAGGGAGGAATGTTCAGGAAGTTCTGTTCAAGACCAATTACATCACAAGAAAAATATGGCAAACTTTAGAGGTTCTTTGCTCATACAATAAATATGTGTGTATATATTTATATACTGGGTCATAAGTAAAAAAAAAAATGCTGACCCAATCCAGCATGTAAAACTGCTAGGTGAAATAGTTTCACATCATCTACTATAAACTACCACTGAATCCCATGTTTGCAAAAAGTTGGTATTATTAATTTAACTGCAAAAATGTTGATGGAAAATATATTCCTTGTGATAGCTTCTTATCGGAGAATAAATGCCTCATTAATCTTAGACATCTCATGCTAAGAATATTATTGAAGTTAGACAGAATGATGAGTAACATTGTAGGGAGCACAGATTGCTACATGCAGGAATGCTTTTGCCCATTAGTCTCCCTCCATACAGTACAAGTCACTTCTTTTGTTTCTAAGGCTGCGGGCGGGAGCATGCTGATCTACCCCTGCTCCACAGCTTCTGATTTAATTAAAACAAGACAGATGGAGTGCTGTTCATTAGTCCATATTCACCTGCTTTTCCTTTGTCATCTCGGAGAAGTGGAGGAAGAAAGGGAAAGAGTCTGGAAACCAACATTAAACATTATGGTCAAGAGTAAGTCTAAACACATAACACCAGTGGTATTCCCCAATATTCTCTGTCTGCTCATTAGCTGTGTTTTCACCTTTTAATTTAATGAAATCATGACAAAGCTGAGTATGTGTAAGGTGGATGTTACAATTTTACATTGTTTTGTTGTGAAGAGGGTTGTGTATATATATATATATATATATAATGTATAACAGAAGAAAATAATAACAGAATACCTGTTGCTCCAAGATGTTTTAAAACTGTGAATGCTGTAAGTATAACTGATGTTTTACCATCAAGGATAAGAAAAAGGGAGTCTTGTTTGCAAGTTCTCAATGGGTGAGATAAGGAAGGCTGCTTCCTTATATTGTCCATTGAATGTTTTCTGAATTTTGAAGCCTCGTCTGAAACAAGGATTTATGTACTTGATTGGTGGTTTTACTGGGAGTGAAGAGAAGCAGTCTTTCACAGTAAGGTTTATAATCTCACTGTTTCAATGATGCATGCCTGGCAGTGTAACTATGAACAGCAGTTCCCAGCTCAGTAAAATACATGTTTCTTTAAGCTTCATTTTCAAAGAGTGACTTCAATCATGTGGTCATATGACTTGAGGACTTATTGGTACATCACAGTCCCAAAATCTATCTACTTATAAATAATCTCACTACACTGTGGAGGTCCACTAAGCCTCTCATGCCTACAGGCCTGTCAAGTAGACTGATATAAATCCAATGGAGGATGGCTGAAGCCATCTTTATAAGCTAGAAGTAAACAGGAGGCTTTAGAGCAGATTAACAAGAGCTGGCTCTCATGTTTGAGTCCATCATCTTTTGATATTCTAGACACTTGGATCCAGCCTTGCCAATTGACATTGAGAGTCTGGATCTTGTGCAAGTCTGTGCTTATGCTTTAGGTGAATGTTAGTCACAAATTTAAAAGCTGGACTGTTTTGAATATAAATCACAAAGTGTGTACAAAGTGAGTAAGAATGGAACATTCAGAGGTGGGAAGTGTTTGCTCTTAGGTAATATTTCAGTACCTACAAGTCTAAATGTATAACTTTCCATAACTCTGAGGAGGAAAAGTGAGATCAGCGTGATGAAAGATACAATTTTCCAATTTCTTGAAATATCTTTGAAGGTCTGCTTACCACAAAACACATCTATTCCTTATGAATATTGATACAATGACTGTTTGTAAAGTAATAAGCATTTCAAAAGTATTTTTCCCATATATATGTATTTCAGTCAGTTCAGCTAAAATCTTCTTCTGTAGCCAACACAAATTATAATATTTTACTTTATTGGAAATAGTATTTCAATATGTATATGGAGTTGCTAAATGGGAACTAGAACAGCAGAAACAAACAAGCAAGCAATGGAGTAAGGGTAGAAACTACAAATTTCAGTTTTGTAGTGGGAGGAGAATTAACACAGGCTTTTATTCATTATCAGACTTTCACAAGATCTTCCATCAGAAACTTTTTAAACTAGAGGACTAAGCTATTTTGTTACTGTGAGAGGCACTGCAATCTTTTTTGTTTGTTTCAATCCATTTTCACCATTGGAACAAATTAAATCCTGGGCTGGCAAAAAGTTAGACTTTCATCAGTATACACACTCGTCTTACATTCAGTTTGGTTGTCAACTAGCTGGTTTATATGAATGTTCTAACAGCTATGTAGAGATATATGGAAAAGAAATACTGAACAGTCTCAAGCATCAATAAATAAACAAGCAAGCGAACAAACAAATAAAAACCCCATAGTATAAGAAAATATGAAAGTGAGGACATGCATGCATCTTTCTGCTGACCAAATTACTCAGATTACTTTTGAGGCCATATGGTGTTCATTGTGAGTTTTTATTTTCAAGTATGGTTTTATAGACTCAAGACCAATGGAGTCCTTATCCTGAGGCGAATGCTTTTGAATACAAAAGCAACGAAATATAGATTATAATAATATATGATCTGGCATTATGCCACACTGAGTGGAAAGTTCTGACTTTCTGGAAAGTTCTCGGAAAAGTTATTCTGATTTCCTAAATTTACACACCTTTACATCCCTGATGGGATGATATTTCAGATTAGAGCCTTAAATTTATATGTTTACAAGTAGGCATATTATAACTTCCATCAAAGTCAATAGATTGAAATTAATCTGTACAGTTTGGTGTGATTTCCACCTATCTGCTTTTAAACTTCAGGGCTATCCTGGAAGATAATTTTCCAAAGAGAAATACTTTTCTTTAAAGTTGAATATAAACCATGCCACATGACGTAACATACAGTTAAAAATAGGTTTTTAGAGTGATACTTCAAGACAGTCTCATTTGTAGAGCAATAGTATATTTTACTTGGTAAAAAAATGTTTTTATTCAACATCTCAGGTTAGTGGACATTGATATACATATAATAAGTACTAAAGCTATAACTCAGAAAGCACTTCATCTTTGCCTGCCTTGCTACTGGCACCATTGTCTTTAGTATAATGACCAAAGTTGATCACATTTATTGTCAAATTTTTGAGAACCTTGCCATGGTTTCCCTCCCCCGCTTTTTTTTTTCTTTCTTTTTTTTTTTTTTCCTGTATAAATTATGAGACTTCGGTGATTAGATATGGAAATCATATGGCATCTGTTCAAATCATGGAGCTGATAAAATAGAATATGTCTTATCAGGTAGATGTTAAAACACTCCTACAATTCACAGTCTGACTGCTCTGACATTCACCTCTGGTTGAATAACAAAAGGACCAAAAGAAGAAACAGTAAGCAAAGAAAGCAGAAAAAGCCTAATTATTGTTTTCAGCAATACAATTATCTTCTTTAATTGCCAGTCCTCAGTGATTTAAGCAAGCTTCATGAATCTTCAAGGAGATAAACGTAAGCTATTTCTGTAACAGTTAAGTGAATCTGAGAACAGGGGGCTCAATACATTCAATGGGTATTTTTCCCCAAATCCAAAACAGACACCAATCACCTTATTCAAATCAACGAAGAGTAAAACCATATTCACTGTTTGCGTGTTTAATGACAATTTTAGTGAAATCTGTGTATCATATTAAGGCTGTCTCATAATCTTTTCATTTCACTTTCTGCTCAAAATTGTTGGCTTACACAAATCTTTCAGAACAAAAATCAAGCTAATTCAATGGATAGATGCTTCCTGGTGTCTTTGTCTACCGCCCCTTGAGATTCAGTGTGGAGGTTTGTCAGTCCTAGATTTTGACGTGTATCTTGATAACTTCCTAATTTACCAGAAGCTAACGTTTCCAGACTATTAGTGTTCAATATATATAAAGTGTATTATCAAAAGAATGTGCTGCGTTCTTTATTAGACTTGTAACACATTCATAAACTCATTTTAAACTAAACAGTTTTTGTTGATCTTCCTTTTGCAGGTGTACCTGCTCATACCTCCCCAATATGTGTCCTTGTTTACAATCTTACAGCCAGCTTGTTGAAAACACATTTTCTGCTGTTGTGGCTTCATGGAAGCAAGTGGAATTTTTGTTGTTTCACTCACTACTTCATTTTCAGGCAGAAATATATCTTGCTTGTGCGCCTTTCTGTGCACCAGATCTAACCAGACATTTATTTAATTATTTATTTATTAAAAGTTTAGTCCCCTGCTTTATTGGCTTTTCATGAACTTTGGATATACTAGATACAACTTCTTCCTTATCCCAAATCATTTCATCATTTTTTGACATCCAGTTTAATTAACCCACAGGCATTTGGATCTGGCACTTTGTCATAAAATGTAATCTGTCAACTTTGGGCTAGGTTTTGGGTTGGGATATTCATCAAACTTATTATAAAACACTCATTTCCTCCCTCCTCCCTCCTCCCTCCTCCCCCTTCATTTCAGATAAGACATAAATTAATAGATTGCAAGGCCAGAGACAACCATTGCAATCACCTTATGCAACCTCTCACATAAAACAGGCCAATGAATGTTGTCCAGAGTATTATCCATGCATTTATTCTAAGTATGCCTCTATCCAACTGCCTCTGGAATAAACAAGTTTCATTTTTTCTCTCATGACTGTTTTTTTTTTGTTGGTGGTGGTCATGGTTTTTTTTGTTTGTTTGTTTGTTTTCTTTTTCAAGATAAACTGCAAGCTTTTTGGATTGTATATCCTGTTCAGGAATGATTTTCTATTTTTATCCAATCCAGAGTAATTGTGCTCCTTTCTTATTCAGTGGCTATGAATCAGGAATATATAAATGAGAATTGGCAAGCTGTGACCCCTTTTTGATTATGAGTATGAACTATGCAATTAATCATATTTCATTTTAATAGCACTGTTTATTTTCTTTCACAATCTCTGAAAAACAAGCTTTCTTTGCAGTTCCTGTTTTCAGCATGAAATCATGACCAAAACTACCAGCCTCATGAAACATCATAACTCTGTTATGCTCATGATGAAATCTATAGACGTGAATAAGATTAAGGGTAGAAAATTTTCTAGTAATGGATTCATATGGTAATGAAGGTGTTAAAGCTAAAAGGTTTTTAAAATATGTGTACTCTGACAGGAGTGGGTAACATGCTGAATCACTTACAATGATGAATATTTAAAAATAGGGCACAGATGTCTAATTTAAATACAGAAATTTTCTTGGCATCTTACTAGTTGTTACTACATTTTTTTAACATGTATTTTATTCACACATTCAAATTTACTTGCTCTGATTTGCTTTGTCAACTGCAGGAGGCTGACTGATAATCCACACTTTGAAAGCTGCCAATGCCTCTCAAACAAATGTGAAATTTAAGTTTGCAGTGTGGACTTCAAAATTGTTCAAAACTTTTAGTTGCTTTGTGATTAAGTTTGGTGGGTGAAAGTGCTTTTCTGATAGATGAGAAAGATGAGTTAGAGGGTGAAATCCTGGCGCCTTTGATATCATGACAGACCTCCCATTGACTGTAATGGGGCCAGAAGTTCACCTGCTGTTATCTGCTTAGCTATCTGTCTGTACATTTTTAATGTACTCAGCAAAGTGGAATCTGAACACTAGTTTAAAGCTAGGATATGGAAATACCTCTTCTTCCTAAGTGACTCAATTGATTCTGAAGCTTGCAAGATGTGAGGAGCTGCTAATCCTTTTTAAAGCAGCTTCAAATAATACATTATACAGAATATTGTTCAAGTAACCTGTTTATATTGTGTTTAATGTTACTTTATGGCTTGAGTTTAAAATCAATTTCTATCCCCCCCCCCCCCCCAAAAAAAAAAAAGACAGGAATGAATTTTTGACGAAGTAAGGTTTCTTGTGCAAGATTTTCATTCTAGTTGAGATACTTCATAAGAAAAGATTAAATGACCTTCAGCTGAGTTTTTGTTGTGTTTGTTTTTTTTTTCAGATTTTTGTAATAGAGCATTTTTGACAAAATAACTCAGATAGTTAAACAGCAAATGGAAATCAGCTTTTAGAATAGTTGCTCTCTCTCAAAAAAAAAAAAATCAACAACAACAACAAAAGAAACCAGCAACCACATTCATACAGTGCTTTTAAATTTTTAAAAGAACAACAATGAAACCTGGAGTTTTTCATCTAGCAATAGCAGTTGGTATACTTAGGATCTAGTTATGCTTATGGATTTAAAAACAATATAGTGAGTCTATTCTTTCTTAAGATACCATAACAAAGCTGATGAAGTTTTCTCTAAAGATGCTATCAATTCCTTTTTTTCATCATCATCCAAATATTAAATACGCTATTTAGTAGGTCTATTATGGTAAAACATATGAAGTCTCTTTTTATTCCTAGTGTATGCAGCTATTATTATATCCATTTCTCTAGCAGATTAAGCTAAATTGTATTTAACTCATCAATACAATACAGGAGCCATTATGGGAAATTCAGTACCTTGGATCATGGAACAACTAAGAATAGATGACATATAAATAGATGATCTTTCTTTTTTTTCTTTTTTCTTTATTTTTTTTAAAGGACTATAATCTATGAGTCTTCATTTATTCCATGCCTTTTGATTTATGAAAAAGGTATAGTTTTATTTTCTCTAAAATGTGTTTGTGTCCCTTCATTGAACATCACTGGCATATATATAAGTATTAATAAAATAGTTCTGTGAATGCCTCAGAGAATTCCTTGGGAAAGAAGCTGCTGAAATTATATGTGAGGGTGTTAATATCAAACATCAAGTATGTTCGTGATCTGTCGGCAATGGCAGACCTAGTTAAATATGATGGGTGTGCTAAGCCTCCTTCATGAAGGTTAGTGCAAAGGAGGACTTTAATGGATTTTTTTGTATTAGATAATATGAGTTACAAACGAAGACATTTCCTTCTGTCGTCCATATTTCACCATCTTCATAAGATGTAATGTGTTCTCAAATATGAACTGTCCCTGAGCTTGTCTGAGCACTTGATGCACGCGAATAGTTACTGACCTTGCTCTGACAACTGTTTTCTTTCCGTTACTCTCAACCACCTCCTTTCTAACATTTCAGAAGATGGTTTTCTGCATAAACTTCTGCAGATGGTTCCAACTCTGGTGATTATTATTTGTGAAGCTCCATTTGTGAGCTTACTGCCCTGATCTTAATACACATGCAATTCAAGTTAGGCTGCAAAGCTGGGCCTTACTTAACTGATAATCCTTGTAAAATGACTCCTCTTGATGCCTATCAAGTGATATTCATTAATATAAGTAATGAATGTAGAAAATATAATGTGTATTGAAGTTATACACTCATTAATTAAATCTCAACATATAAAATGGACTATGAACTATTAATTTTGATGCCATTATGAGTTTGTAGTTGATATTGCAAACAAAATGCTGAAATACGTCTTCCAACAGGGAAACAAGGAACATTACTTCTGTTTATGAACTTTGTCTACTTAATTTGTTTATGGAATTGCATTCTAAAAACTAGCAATTGTAAAATGAATAAATTAACTATATTTTTTATTGAAAAAAATAACATCAGGTAACATAGTGCGTAGTATTTATTGTTTAAAAGTTAATAAGATGCAGAAAGATAGAAAGCAATTATGATTTTAGAGGTAGTAAAATTATTATAGCAAAACTATGCCTGTGGATAGGAGTTTCCAGTACTGGAGTAAAATATGTGTCATATGAGATAATTGTGACCTGCTAACAAGGTCACAAAAAAAAAAAAAAGTCATCACTTCAACTTCTTATTGCAATATTATTGGTATAAATGTCTTGCAATGCATAAATAAAATAGTAAGCTTACCTTGATAACCAGGAACATTTTGTATTTCATTTCAGAATTTATTTCCATGGGGTATTATAATATTTAAGGATATTTATATTGGATATATTTATATGGGGATATTTTTTCTTTATTACAGATTTTTGTAAAATACTATAAATTGACAGGGATAAAATCCATTAGTATAACTCATTATTTTTTAAATTTTAATTTATTTACACTGAGAATACCTCTTCCTCAGATGATTAACTTCACTGTTAATAATAATAATTCTTCTTTGCTCTTCCTTTATTAAGACAGTTAATTCAATTTTGTATGGGGATGAACACCATCATATGAACTGAAAAATAAATGAGGGATGTGGTACTGAAACATAGTACTGGGGGCTACAGTTGGGATCAATTAATCTGTATTTTGTATTAGATGTGGTATAAAATGTGCACTATTCTTCATATGTGCTATTAAATAAGACAGGTGTTTTCCAGTATAAAGTGGACATAACTAACACAGAAAATGTAGGTGAATGTGGTTGCCAAATCTGTAAAGCCTAATATTTAATTAATGTTAACGGATATCTTTAATTACTTCTGTATTTCCCTACAGAAAAAAAAAAAATTGAAATATTGATGTGTAACTAAAGAAAATATTCCACTTCTTGTTGTTGTTGTTTATTGTTGTTGTTATGAGGCTTTGAACTGCTTTAGTTCTATGATGTTAAGTAAAGATAATCACAAAACCAACCCAATAAACCCTAGCTGTACTGTAAAATCAATAACCTGAAAAGAGATTAGGTAGGTTATGTGACTGGGTTACATGTTTTTACATATAAATTGCAGGCTACTTATTAAAAATAAAAAAAATTGACAATTTACATTTGCTATGATTTGATTCACTTTTAACTGATTTCTTTGAGATACTGTGAAGCTTTCTGTGGGTTGACAACACAAGGTTTCTGACTCACAACGTGAACATGGGAAACAAAGCTTTCTGTCACAGTCATCTATCTGTAATGTTATTCTGTACAGATTTCTTCATGAATTATATATAGGTTAAAAGAGTTTGCCATAAATAGTGGGTTCACAGAAAGGACAGGATGAACATTTGAACTCATTGGTAAAAAGTGGAAACCATTTTTCCTTTCTCCATTCAACTTGCAGTCACCCATCTAATACAGCCGGCTACAAATGTAACATTAGTTCAACATTAAAATTCCATAAGCCTTTTTCTTAGTTTCTCCAACAGGTCTCAAGTATTGTACAGATAGGAACTACAAGGCTGCCTCTGCAGGTCTTGCCAAGCATTGAGTGGAAGTGGATAGCACCATGCCTTTTCTTGACTTATGTAAGTCAGATAAACAAACAAACAACAACAAAAGAAATAGAATTGTTTAACAATGTGAGAAGTATTTAACCTTGTGAGGGTTCTGTCCATCCATTTCCCCTCCCTCCCCAACCTTTTTGTTGTTGTTGTTGTTCATTTGCTTATAAAAATTAAAAAGGAAATGAGAATGATGGAAAGAGGAAAAAACAAAGTGCTACAAAGAATGTCCAAAGACATGAATGGCCAACAATAGTGTGAAATGGTAATTAATCATTCAGTTAGTAGATAAGCAATCTGTGTGGGAGTGAGAAAGGGAGTTAATTTTGGTATTATTTCCAGTGCCATCGGATATTAGGAGGAACACCACTAAAGTTCATTGAGTCATGTGAACATAAAAGGAAATTGGATGTGTACATTTTCTCTCCAAAAACTGTTTATATGAACACATTATGTATGCATATTTATTAAAATGTGCATGCATTATGTACGCAAAGATTGAGAAACAGAAAGCATTGTAACCTTCCAGACAAGTCAGGGAAAATTAGTACTCCCGATTCTGCTGAAAATAATGCTGCACAATAGACTTCTCAGACAAATAATGCTGGGTTTAACACTGGATAATGCCAATATGTTGAGAAAATGAGTAAAAATGTCAGTTTTCTAATGAGGATGCAGATATGAACTAATAAAAACCTCCTAATGAAACAATTGTTTGAAGAAACCAAGCTTGGTTAAAAATATAAAATCAAACCATGTTAAGGTGCTTATAATGAGATAGCATTTGTTAATTCTTCTGGCTTAAGCTCTCTGAAGAATAGGAAGTGGGAAAAGATTGTTTTCAGGGATGATTAATTAATCTGTTTGAAGAGAATAGACATATTTTCTTACAATATTTTGATACTAATGCATGTAAATGTATCTGAAATGAACTGTGAAAAGATGAAGAGTGATTACATTCTTTTCCTGTAGTTTCCTAAATCTTGCCTTTGAGGACTTTGCCTCTGTTCTGCCTCCTAAATTGTGTATTTTTTTCTGTCAGTTTGCATTGCTGAACTTACTTTGCTAGTTCCAGAAATCCCAAATTCACTGCTTATTCAGAATCATTTACAGCACTTTTACATTCTGTGATCTCTCAGTCACGGCAATTTTAAATAGCTAGTTGCTTGTCTCAGGTTTCAGAAAACAGAGAAAAATTGTTTTGTTATCATTTTGTTTCAAGGATAGTCTCTGTAAGCATTTTTATGTGTATATAACTGCTCAACTGGGTAGCAGACTTCAGGGGAGTTGTCCCTATGACTTATTGTACTGATAAGATTCAGTTTTGTCTTGTCTATTTATACAAAATGTTTATTTGTCAATAAATAAATAAATAATAAAGAACATATTTCAGAATATGCTGGAATCAGATCTGTTTCAAGAATGTATGAAAAACATTATGAACGTTGCCATCACTGCTGCTCATTGGAAAGCTTGAAGCACTTCTGCATTTTTGGGGGTTGAAAGTCATAGAGCACATTATAAACATTTAGCTAAAACATTTGAGAGAATTTTGCTGACTTTTATATTTGTGATGGCACTATCCAGTGAAAACAAACTATTTTGACAAATTTTGACTAACTCTACATGTCATTTCTCAAAGCATCTGAGAAAGAATATACAGGTGCCTGACTATTGCTCCGATTTCCTCCTCCTATTATATTATATACATATTTATATCTTGGGTAGAATGAGCATTTTGTATTTCTGATATTGTGCTTGATTTTATAATGTGTGAGATATTAATTTTATATTAGCATGATATTGAATATTAAAAGTATAACAGGGGGCAAGAGAATTGAAGTTAAATATTTCTATAGTTACAAGAATATTTTCTCAACAGAATGATGATATATCTTATTAAATACCATAAGTGAATAAATTTTGTTAAAATTTTTGTAGAATGTGGAGGTTATTTGTACGTGTATTTCATTCCTTTAATTTAATTCTTGCTGTTTGAAACTATTTCTGCATCACTTGTGCAAATCTCTACTTCATTTAACTCAGATGTAACTTAGCCCTTACTTTTTACAGTCATTTAATGTGCAAACCATGATGAAAATGCCAACATTTATTGATTTATTACTGAATATAGCTTCTAGCAAAATTTTGAACTTCACATTAAGCATTTATTTTTTGATTTATTTTTTTTTCTTGGAAAATTATCTTCTTGTCACATTCTATCTGGCACTACTTTAAAGCACAGAGAACTCTAGGAGCAAGGAAAATACAGCTGTGTTGTCTTTTTCTTTCTCTTTTTTTTTTTTTTTCTTTCTCCCTTTCTATGCATGGTACATACACCAAGATTTATTTTACATTAATTTGGGACCATTTATCAAGCAAGAGCAAAGTTTTTCATACACATTAAAATTTTAAAAGCTTTGTAGTAAGTCAGTAGGTTTATGCTCTTATGTTTAAATGACAGCATATAATTCACAGGAAAATAGCATGATGTGTCAAGCTACTCTAAGCAAAAGGACTTCGCACAACATTGTGTTCTTTTTTTCTCAGCAAGAAACTTGTCGGACCCCTGAGACTCCTTAATTATATTGTCTCTAATCTACAGGAGTGGCTGTTGTTGTTCCTGTTGTGATTTTTTTTAAGTAGAGATTACTTGCCAGGTAGGTTTATAAATATCCCCAGTGTCTCAGTCCTCTATGAAACACACATAGATCTTTAGGCAAGATGTTTAACATTACTGTGCTTCTTTAGCTATTACAATGGTGCATGCCAGCTACAGAAAAAAAATGCTAGAAAGAGCTCAGCGATCTAGCTATAGCAGAATCCTCGTTCACTGGTTTCACAACAGCTTCATGAGGCTGAGCACCAGCCAGACAGCCCCAACTGATATAGAATAGGTAGGGCATTGAATGTATTAACAGCATACATTTCAGGAAGAGAACCCTGATGGCCTGTTACCTACTACTTTAGAGAAATGATGCTAGTAAAAACAGAATACTCTTATCAAAGGGAAAAGTAGTCAAAGAAATGCTTTAAAATTCAGGGAGAATTCCCCCTAAGACTTGACTTGGGGTATTGGCTTTCATTGGGCACCTCTCTACTCTTAACTCTAACAGTGAGGGCATATGCAGTGAGGGTAACGATGCTGGCTTAGCCTCTCTTTCAAAGCAAGAGGAACAATATATTCCCAAAAAATGTTTGTGGCCCTAACGAGTACGGTAGAGAACCTTTCTAGTAGGCTAGGTAGTCTCAGGGTTTGGTGCACTTTTAGGAGGAATTCATCACAGCAGTTATAGGTAATATTTCGTCTCACCTAAATTCCACCACAGAAAAGATAAGTATCTACTTAAGCTAATCATCTAATTCCTGTTTTCAGGTGAGGCTGTCTCCTTGAGAGGATGAGTCACTCTAACTACTTTTGGACCCTGTATTAGCTTGGGAATAGTTCCTCAAAGCAGTATAGTTTCTTCCTCCTAAAGGAAACCAGACAGTTAGTTTAAGTAAGGCAATCTGGAGAGTTTTGCTCTGCAAAGCACGTCAGAGACTTTGCTCCTCTTTCAGCTTTATTTAGCCTGGCATTGTTGGGAAAATTTTTCTATCTTTGTTCTTTTCTGCTTTTGTTAGAAGTTTTTTTCTTTTATGCATGAAGTCTGGTATACTTTCTAGAAACTTGCTGATGTGTAGGATTTGATATTGTTATTCCCCGTTTGTGATAGGTACAATGGTTTTATTTTATAGTCAAAATGCTAATGACATTGCAAATGATAATTGAAAAAAAATCATTGTATGTCAGCGCAGGAGTATAGAAAGTTTCTGTAAGAGCAATGATTTGGTGTTTTCTTTTTTATTATTATTATTATTATTATTATCTGGCTAACAGTTTTCATGTCTACTAGCATGATGCAGAAAGGCAAACAAAGCAGATTTACTGCAACTTATAAAGCTCACTGACTTGCAAGCAAGTGGAAATGGTTATGAGGGTAGAAGATAAATCCAGAAACTCGGGGAGAAAACAAGGGTTAAGAGGTGTATCCTAGCACCCCTGTGAACTTTGAGAAGTTAAAAAGAAGTTGAAGGGAGCTAAGATAGAGGATTATGAAAAGCAGAGTTTGACCAAAGAGAACTGGTATCAGAAAGGAGTGCAATGCTTCACTATTTTGTAATTCTTTGTGACTGTTACAGCCAGAACAGGCCATGGCATTGTGCTTAGATTAGAGTGCTTAGATTACCAGTAAACTCCTGACAGAGTGACAAAGGTTATGATGGTGCTGAGCCATGACATAAATGTAGGACTGGATAACCAGGTAATGAAACTGGTTAAAAAGGGGGGTTAAAAAGCTATGAATTAAAAAAAAAAAAAAAAAAAAAAAAAGACATCAGGTATAAAGAAATTAAAGATTCCGTCTTCTGTCTTTGCTTCATGTGAGTGACATAGGGATAATGCTTGGTGGAAGCAGTACTTTCAAGCCAGCAGTGTCTTAATGCTTGGAAAAGGGAGCAATGGGGGACAGGACCACCAGATTAAAAGACAACTGACAATGAAATTCACTGCAGATGAATAAAGAATCATATGCCTCAGTGCAAAGAATGCAAAAGAGACACATTTACAGTGCTGTAGCAAAGGCTATGCTTTAAGGTTAAGGCCTCTAGCAGAGGCTGGATCTTTTGCAATGCAGCCATGTAGCTGAGCATTGCATAGTGGCTCTGATTTCCATACTTATGATCCCAGTATAAGATTGATAGGTAGTAGGGATAAGTCTCAGAGGGAACTTCTACATTCTCTGTCTTGCATCTCTTTTCAACACCCATGCTCTCCCCATAATAATTTAGTTTTATTATATGTATTTTTCTTCATTTGTAGCCAGAACATGTATTCTAAAGGAGATTTAACCTGAATGACAAAATTTAAAATATATTAAAGAGCTGGTTATGCACTTGATCACAGAATTATAGAACGGTAGAATCACTTAGGTGGGAAAAGACCTCCAAGATCATCAAGTCCAACCATTAATGAAGCACTGTTTAATAAAAAGTAAAATTTTCTAATCAGAGTTGGAGTTGGATGGACTATAGCTAAAACAGTCTGATGATAAAAGGTTTGCATGGATTCTGTCTTTTGTCTTTTATGTCCATACAAGTAGCTGCAGGGCAGATGACTGTTTCAAAATAAAATTTCAAGAGTACAAAACCATGCACAGACAATAGAAATAACAACTGTTAAAAAGTGTTGCACGTGTGCACTGTTCTTGATAAATATTTCTAGCTCCACTTTCTTTTCTTTTTTCCCTCCAAAAGCAATTGGATGCAAAGAACTGATGTTTCACAGCCATTCCCATATCCCAATGATGTTAATTCAAATACAGTATTGTGTTCTAACAAAAAATTAAGATGATTTGGTTTCATAGAATCATAGTTCCATAGAATCGCAGTATCTTTTTTTTTTTTAACCATATAGAAAGTTAGTATCCTAAGTTTGCAGTGAGTGTATGTGATCATTTAAGAACATACAAAGATAACACCAGTATATAACAGAAAACAGCATTCTGGAAATACACAGCTTCTGAACATTACCCTTGTTGTTTAATTTTGTTTTCTTCACTTATTTTAGAGTCTGTTAGTTTAGAGAAGCAAAACACTTCTAAAACTGATATAGATATTTTTTTTAATACATGTATTTTCCTCAACTTGAGTGTCGTAATGAAAAGACAGCAACAAAAACATCTAACCAAAAAATCCCACCATTATGCTCAGTAAGTGTTTACAACAGTGTAAAACAATCTCTCTTCAAACTGGGTGAGCTCCAGCTCCTATAAGCTATTAACTGTGCAGCTTTAATGGAACAATATTAAACATGACAAGAACTCATCTGAGAGCAGTAGCAAAAGAGAAGGGTCTGTGTGAGTTGTCCTCCCACTGAACTTAGAGCTCCTAAGCAAACAGAAAATGTCATTAACTTACAGCTACGAGGGTGCCAATTTGTTGGCAGAGGAAATATTTTGAGACTGCTGTCACTTTCTTAGAGTATTAAAAAACTTCATAATCCCAAGTTAAGTTATCACGTGTATATTGATATCTGTTTTCTTTAAGAAGCTGCCAAATTAAGTTTTCTGTGTGCAGGGTACCAAGAAGGATCCAGTTCATTTTAGTCTTATCTCCTGAGTTTAATCCCTGACTTCTGTGGAGGAGGGATGTATGTAGCTTTTAGATCCCACTTAAAAATAACTTCCATGTTTTTTATTATAAACATTAGTTATGAGCATACAATTATTTGGATCAATACTGAAACCAAATTGTCAGCTGTGAATGTACCTTGCTGTTCCCCAGAATAAGTGTTTATGGAAATTTTTAGCACTTATCAATGAATTGGATGTTGGCCAATATAGTGGCAAAAAGAAAAAAAAAAAAAGTGAGGTATGAAAATGCTTGCAGTTCCCCAGTTCTTTCATTTTAAGATCAGAAGAGTGTTGCTGAAGCATCTTGCCACCTAAGTTGTTCAGATGATCCTAATACTCCTTTCCTGCACAAGGCATGGGTGAGTTGTTGAAATCCACTGACCTGAAATCTACTGAAGGACAGGGAACCTGAAGGACACTGACCAGCTTGGTGCTCCCCTTAAATGAGACATACTTTACAATAAATTGAGCCACTTGCAGTGAGAAGCTTTGTGTGTCATCACCATTTAAAACTGTTATACATTGCTTTGCCTTTCCCCATCAAAGACATGGTAGTAATTTGAAACGAGGTCTATGTGCATTCCAGTCCTGAGTGTGTAAAAAATGCCTCATTGTGCCAGCCACTACCACTCTGCAGTCCAAATAGGATTTCCATATTTGCCTTCTTGCTAGTCTAAACCCTTAGCTCATCTACATGCTAGCTGAGCTGCCCACAGAATTGTTTATAAAGAATGCAAAGAAAAACAAAAGATGTTTAGGCTGTTTGATTCTGGAATAAAAAATGTAGTAATTTTGGAAGATAAAAGTACAAGTCTTAAAAGGCATAATTTTAATGAACTTGTCCATTAGTGAGCCTCCTGATTTGCAAAAATAACCCTGCTCATGTGAATATCCAGTCTCCTAAATGCATGTTTTGACTTAGTGGTCCACTTGATGCACTTGGCATATTACACTTTAAGTATGTTGTTTTGGACCAGTGACAATTCCTCCTGCAGCCCAAAAGAAAGATGCACTTAGAGGAAATGTTGGCAAAGGACCAGCTACTACAAAGAAATGGCAATTTCTTGTCAAAGACACAGCACAGGTCTATTCTCATTTCCTGGTAAATGAAAGTGTTCTTGCTGTGACCTGTAAACATATTACGCAGACTTCTTCAATTCTGTTGGATGCAAGACTAACCCACACTTGATAAAAAATGCTGTATTTTGGCACTGCGAGAGGAGCAATTGTTGAGTTGGTCCTCAACTTCTTATTGCTGCCATACATGCACAGATGCTAGTAAGAGTGGATAGTCTGGGATTTATTTTACTGTATTGGTTATTTTCCCACTTATATTTTACAGTCTGTTTTAGTTTTCTTGCCTTACTTTTTTTGATATAATTTCTGGGCTGTCTCACTATATCCTGCAATAAATTTTGCCTATAGACAAGAACAAAGTAAGAACAGAAGAAGAAAAAAGAAGAGTAGATACCTTATGGTATTGCCTGGTCTAAGTACATGGATACTCTTCACAAGCCTCTGTCAGGAGATACAACGGTTCCCTAGAGGTAGAGGGAGAAATGCTTTCCATTTAACTTAGTGAATGTAAATCACAAGTGTATTATTATTATTATTAGTAGTAGTAATAGTAATTATTATTTTATTATTATTTATTTGTGACTCTCCAAATCAGATTTTTATTTATCTTTTATTTACTTTGCTCTTGCAAGTGTTTTGAAAGGAATGCTTCCAGTCTTTGCCTGTGACAGTCCACCTCCCTAGGGTAATTCTCAGTTGCTCCAAATCAAAGTAACTCCTTTGTTTTTAGTGCAGATCCACCACATTCTCACGGTAAAGGATATGTTCGATCAGTCCCAGAACAGCTTTCTTTAATTTAAATAAAATTAAACAGTTTTCCATGGTTAATCTTATATACTCAAAATTGATGTAATTCTTGTACATGATAGCCTTTCATATAACATATGTGGTGTCAGATTAATTTATACCTTCTTGAATAGTTTTTTTAAACTGTGGTGATGAAGTAAGGTGAAAATAAAAATTATACTAATTGTATTGCAGCACAATCCCGCTGAATGAGTGTATTCTTTTTTGTATACTGGACCCATATACACCAAAAAGAAAGCCTTTATCTGTAGGGGTATTCAGAAGCCTACTGAATGTGGCAAAGAAGTGTACATAAACATGACAATTTCACTCAAATTATGTTTTCTGGGTGCCTAAACTTCCTTCTTATCTGGGTTGTAAGTAAATAAGAATTACTGTGAGATGTAATTCAAAAGGAAATACACGGTCTTTCAAACAGTCATGAGATTTCAAGAGCAATGTGAGGAAAGGTCTATTGGTGAAGGTCCTAGCTAAGGAAAGGTCTGTAGGTCAAGGTCCATATCTTGTTAGGGCATTCAGGAGGTTTTTTCTTTCAATATTGTGCAAGGATTTATTTATCAAGATTATGAAATAGTATTTTTTTAGGAGGGATTTAAAAACAACATGGCATGTGGGAAGGCTGAAGAAGCTGTTTATTTTGTGTTGTGCTTCAAAAAGTTAATTCTTGAAAAGTGTTTTGTGTCCAGATAAGAATGTGTATGTACATACAATGTTTCACAAAGAAGAGAAATTAAAGTAGGTAATACATTAGCAATTTGTAAAATGTAAGAGGTATTTTTATGAAATTAAAAAAATGAGAATGGTGTCTCTTTTTTCTAAATGTCTTTCCAAATTATGAAAATTATTAATATCTTTACAAATTATGTTAGTGTAGACTGACGTGGTTTTACGGGCCTTTGGGTTTTGTTTGTAGGTGATTGATGTGTATGTGTGTTGGTGACTTTGTTGTTGATCTTATTGTTTGTTTTGTTTTGTGGGGAGGTATTTGTTTGTTTGTTTATTGGCAGCCTTTCATAGTGACTCAGAAAAAGAGCTGGAAATCAAACATAGTCTTCTTAAGTAAGGCCAGATATTATAGCTACATTAGCATGCAATTTCTAACAAAAATTAAACTGTTTTTAACTTTCATATTCCTATTTCCTGAAACACTGATCTAAAGCCACTATATTTGATGGGAATACTATTTGATAGGAATGCTTGGATCAAGATCCAGAATTGTGACGGTTTCTGTGTTGTCTTTGAAATTCTGTTGTGATCATCCAACTAGTCAGGAAACCTAGAAATGTATTATGCCTTTAACCTCAAACTAACTTGACTCTCAAGAGGAGTAGCCAATCATATCTCTTAAGTGCATCTCTAGGAACAGGTGTAAGTAAAGACTCCATATGGTATTTTTGATACAGACTTTGTCTTTTATGGGAAACTGTGGTTCTTCAGAGTTCACATAAGAATTTGAAGAATTTCAAAGAGAAATGCACCTAAAATGTATTTCAAAGGGAATGTATTTCAAATTCAAGAAGTCTTTTCTGAAATAAAATAAAATAAATAAAATAAAATAAAATAAAATAAAATAAAATAAAATAAAATAAAATAAAATAAAATAAAATAAAATAAATAAAATAAAATAAATCCTGCATGCATATTAGGAAAAGCCATGTGATTTAACAGATAGTCTTTGTTCAGTTTTCTGCTTTCCAAACTTATCTTGGGGAAGTCTAGCGTACTTCCAACTACGTGAGTTAAATTTTGGGAAAGAACTAAGGACAATCAGGACATCTACAATTAGATCTCTTCCACATCACTGGAGTAGCAGGAAGAGTGAAATCAGCCTAAAGGCTCTGCCTAACCTCTCTGACCACATAACTCAGCTGAATTTAGATATACCACTTTTGGGGGTGCTTATTGAGCATATATGGACGTAAACTTAGAAGTCATAATGATGACTGTTCATAAAAAACAAAGTTTGTAGTATACCCATATACACAGTGACTTTCTGCCTATTATTATTCTCCCTTTATTTAAAATATATTTTATCATATTTATTAAGAAAGTTGAAAATATTTTAGAAGTCAGTTATCACGTCTTGCCATTTTCATCACAACTGCCACAGAAATCAGTACCAATCAGTCTGTAAGAAGAGATATTGACAAACACTTCTTGTGTAGTATATCCCCCAGTGGGCATGAACAAAAAAAATAAAATCTTTTTCTGTTGAGCTGTATTAGGAAGTATTGGTAGTTCTTGTGAGTCCAAGGAATAGCCTAAAGACCTAGCCTTAAATTTTATATGTAGTCTGAAAGCTTTACCAGGTTGTAGAGTTGTTCTAAACATCAGAGCTAGCATCCTCACACCACTATAGAGAATTACAGTTATATGAACACCATCACTCTAGATTTTGGCTAAGAGATTTGGGTAATATATTTTACCTGCCATATTTCTTCCTTTTTTATTTTTTATTTTTTTCTCCATATGCTGTGAAAAAGCAAATAAATTAAACTTTAAGGATTTTGCTTAATGGATCTAGTTTGGGACAGCACTGTCCTTTTATTTTCTTCATGTATTAAACTCTACTGTGGTTCCAGAAATACCCTACATATTTTCAGGCCAACAAGTTTTGTATTTTTTGGCTCTTCCTCTTGATTCTCTTTTGTGAAAAGCAACAAAATATAGTTTCTGATGCAAACTCCATTTCCTCAACGATGGAGCAACTCTCTTTGCTTCTAAATGTTAGAATAGTGAGACATGATGCAAGATGATGACTTTAAGACATATGTATAGACATTTTATTTTGCTGCCTCCAGCCCAGCTCTGAAAATCTACAGCTTGTGTTGTCAGGCCTTCTTGGTTTAGCAGTTCTGACATTCCTGCTACTAAGCAAATTCATCACAATAGCAATGTTCACTCAAACTGATGATATGACTGGCTGAACATAGCTCAGAGCTTAAGTGTGTTTTTCATTTAAGAAAAGGTATATTTAGAATGAGAGGTCTTTATGTGTGCAAGTGCACGTGTGTGCATGTATGAGAGAGAAAGAAGGTACACTGCTGTGCAAAAATACAGAACGGATAAAATGCATTGATTATGCATATTGCATATACTCCCTTTAAACAGCAAATCCTGAAATTAGAGATCTGGGTGGGATTAAGCTGGAAAAAGAACAGATGGGACTGTTGATGTGACTGCCAGAGCCTTGGGCAGAAGGCAGTGAAAAATAATTCTATTTTTTTCCCTAAATTAAGAAAGCTAAACTGGTGATCAGTTGTATATTTTTGGGCAGATGGGATGACTTGGAGAAAATGGTTGGCAGACTTAGTCACAAGAGAGCCAGAGTAAGATAAGGACTTTTTAGGGTACATCAGGGGATCCTGAACTTCAGACCATGCAGCTGTGCATGTTTTCATAAAGACAATAGTACATGGAGGAGAACCATTTTCTCACAATATGTGAGAATCATACCAGTTCTGTTTATCATGTTGTACAACTAATGACCTGAGTATGCTGAAGCAATATGTCTGCTTGAACCTGGAACTGCAAATGCTTTTGCATGTATGTTAGTCTGAATATTTCTACTACAATTAATGGTATAATAAACTAATGGTTTTTTTGTTTGTTTGTTTTCCCTTTTTCTCACCCTATCCCACACTTAACTATTTTCCCAGCTCTTTCACTTCACATTCATGGTCACTCTCTTCTTTTCCTTGCTATGAAATATCTTCCATTAATTTGCAAACACTTAAATATGGCCAATATCTTACTTTGTTGTTAAAGAAGCAGAGGGAGGATGTCAAAATCCTTATTCTCAATGATAAAAAATACTAGCATGCACTACAATGATAATAGCAAACATTGTAATGTTGTTGCACTGACATTTTAACATCCATCCTGAAATATACATCCTTAACTTAGGTATGATGGGCTGAAATAAATCCAAAAGAATGGGTACTCTACTGAGGATTTTTTCAAGAACTTTCTATTATTTCTGTTCAGATTAAAGGTCATTGTATAGAACATATATTTTGCTTTATTTTAATATTTCTTATTGGATTGAATGCATATCTTATAAACAAGTAAAAAGGGTTCAATTTACAGTGTGTATGGAAGGATTATTTCAATATGAAAGGCTGCAAGACTGATTAAATCTCAGCTATTCAAATTTCATTATTTGTTTTGCAGGGAATCTGTTACATGTTGAAAAATGATAGCAACAAAAGTCTTGGAGTGGTAATATATCTCATGGTACGATCAGTACCGTTTCTCTTGTTTGAATGTCACCATACCTTTAAATGTTGGCAAAAGACCTCAGAAGATAGAATACAATATGACTGAAAAGTGATTCTTTCCCACTGTTTTTTTTTTTTTTTTTTCCTGTAGTCTGTAGCATTTCTACCAGTCATATCCAATCTACTTTTGCAAAGGAAGCTTTGTATTCTTGAAAGAATACCTTTTAGACTTGCTCTAAAGTATTTGAAAGACAAGTTGACATCTTTTAACCAATAAATGGAATAGCTTTTCATATAAATAATGTTAAAATTTTAAAGTACTTGTTGGAAAGATTAATCATGGGATCAGATTGCCTCACCTATAAAAGGGAGGTCATTAAGGACTGTGGGATCAGGGATGCTCTGAAGCTCATTTTGAATTGTTCCCAGACATGAAGGGTCAAAGAAGAAGATTCAAAGGTTTCTGGAGTTGGACTCGGGTAAAATCTTTCAGCATTAAATAAACCTGATCAGCTGGTGGGACATATGCCATAACATACAGTGCTGTTATACACATCAGTATATATATATATATTTAAATTCACGATACTGTTCTGCTGGTCTTCTTGTGATTGCAGGTCTCCTGCTAAAGCCATGTTCTAAGTTTGGATGCTTTCTTCAGTACAGCAACAGCCATAGACAACTACACCATCCTGCATGTCACTGCCTAAGCCCAAGGAGATTTAAGTAAGAGTAATGTCACGCATGCTGGACATAATGTACTTTTCAGCACCCATCTTCTGTGTTAACTCTAGGAATACAAGGAAATAACTAGTGTGGAAAAATAGTCACTATCATAATCACATCTGATTTCTCTGTCAATTTAAGAGTGTGGCAGCTATAAGTAGCTGGCCACAAGCTGACATCCTTGAGTAGCCAGCTGAGACACCACCTACTGTGTTTCAGGTACTGTACAAATGTTGTTTACATCAGAAAACTTTGTAGGAATTGTTAATACTGGTACTTCTGGAATTCAATGACAAAACTTTGTCAGCTGGTGTGACAGTTTAATGAAGATAAAGGGGACTTCAAAAGCTTGTAGTACAAAGAAACATCCTATTTGGGGAAAATAATGAATGGATACCTTTCTTGGCTAGGAAACAGAGAAAAGATGAATCACTTCTCACTATTGCAGAATGTCACAATGGTATTTTGGCCAAACTGTCTTTGAGGGATGTCCTCATAAAATAAACCTTTTATTCTGATGTTCATAGCAACCAAAAACATCTGGAACAGTGGCTAGAGGTTTGAAATTTGGAGTCTAAAACTAGGACATTTAAATCCACAAGAAGGTATCTAAACAATGATTGACTCAATATCTGAATTTTCCAGCAGAAGTAGTCATCAGAAGTCCATCTTTTGCTAGATTTCAAGTGAAAGAAGACAAAAGGTAGCCAAACAAGTCAACTGTTTAGGTCAATATAGTTAATGAGAAGAAAACAAATGATACTATCATATTGATATTCTTTTGCAATAGTGAGGTGGGTACTTTTTTATCATTTAATTTCACACATTCTGAGCTATATAGGATGTTCATTCATGTCATGCCGTATATACAGTATGGCCTCCCTTTTTGAAAATTTTTTTTTGTTTTTTGTTTTCCTCTGAATTTCTGCACAAATAAGTCAGCTGGACATGTTCTATACATTTATCATTAACCAATGCCTCTCTACTGTTTCTGCCTGACAGAGACCAGGATACTGGCTTCACATTGCACCTTAGCACAGTTCTCACTTGCAGCAGTAGATCATGGGATTGTTAGGAATACTTTCCGTGCTCCACTGTTAAGTTCAGACACTACCTATGTGAGTCTTTGGTGTGCCAGACACCTATGTCCAAGCTGGCATCCTGGCAAGTGTCTTTACAGAATCACAGAATGGTTAAAGTTGGAAGGGATCTCTGGTTCCACTTGGTCCAACCCCCCCTAGTCCAGCAGGGACCCCCAAAGCAGGTTGCCTAGAACCATGTCCAGGCAGCTTTTGATGATCTTCAAGGAGGGAGACTCCACAACTACACTGAGCAACCTTTGACAGTGCTTTAGACAGAACCTCTTGTGTTCCAATTTGTGCCCACTGTCTCTTGTCCTGGCACTGGGTGCCACTAAAAACAGCATGCCTCTGTCTTCTTTACACCCTTCCTCTAAGTATATATGTTGATAAGATCCTGATCCCCTGTGAGCTTTCTCTTCTCCAGGCTGAACAGTCTGTCTTAAAGGTCTAAGACTTGACAGGAAGATGTAGGATAGTGATTGCCCGATTTCATGCCATTTTCATATTCATTCATAAATCAAGACTGGACTTTCTGTAATATTGGTAACTCTATACATATTAATGAGAAATACAGTGTAGCATTGCATCCCAAAATTTTTCCTATGGTAAATCTGAGTAAGACGATCATTTCCTTTTTTTAAATATGAAACAAATTTAGGAAATTTATTAAATGAGATATTATGAAATATTAACAGAATGTATTGGGTTTAGACTGTATTAACAGAATATATCAGATTAAATATTCGGAAGAAATTCTTTACTATGAGGGTGGTGAGGCACTGGAACAGGCTGCCCAGAGAAGCTGTGGATTCCCCATCCCAGGAAGTGCTCAAGGACAGGTTGGATGGGTTTTTGGGCAGCCTGGTCTGGTGGGAGGTGTCCCTGCCCTTGGCAGGGGGTTTGGAACTAGGTCCCTTCCAATTCAAACCTTTTTGTAATTCCCTGATTCCAATATAGCAAGGTTTTAGTAATGGGGCATGGAGAACCTGCAGGGGTGGCCTCTGTGAGCAGAGCCCAACAGCTGCCCCATGTCAGATCAGAGCCAGCTCCAGACAGCTCCAAAAGGACCCGCTGCTGGCCAGAGCCAAGCCAGGGAGCAACGCTGGGTGAGGCTCTGGAAGAGCAAATTGAAGAAATAAAAAAATACTGTTGCATAACAGCAGCTGGGAGAGTGAGAAGGGTGAGAACCAGCCCTGCAGCCCCCAAGGTCAGTGCGGAAGGAGGGCAGGAGGTGCTCCATGCACACAGTAGCAGTTCCCCTGCAGCCTGTGGAGAGGCCCCTGGTGGAGCAGGCTGTCCCCCTGCAGCCCATGGGTCCCATGGCGGAGCAGATCTCCACGCTGCAGGTGGTGGAGCAGCTTGAGGGATCAGTCTGCAGTTGGAAGATTGTACGCTGTGGAAAGGAAATTCTGGAGCAGTTCTTGAGGAACTGCAGCCTATGGCAAGGACCCACATTGGAGCAGTTTGTGAAGGCTTGTGTCCCGTGGACTTCCCATGGGACTTCACCCCACAAAGGAGCAGGGAAAAGATGTGAGGAAGGAGCAGCAGAGATGAAGTACTGACCACAACCCCCATTCGCTATCTCCCGGCACAAATGGGGGAAGAGGGGTGGTGGTAAAGGTAGGTAAAAGGGTCAGAAGTGGAATCTGGGAAGAAGGAGGTGGGGAATAGTTGGTTTTAGTTTTGTTTTCATTTCTCATTATCCTTCCCTATTTTAAACTGGAAATATATTAAACTAATCATCCCCAAGCTGAGTATGTTTTGGCAATGACAGTAATTGGTGAGTTATCTCCCTGTCCTTATTTCGACCCATGAGCTTTTCATCTTACATTTCCCCTGTCCTGCTGAGGAAGGGGGTGAGCAAAAACAGCTTGGTGAGCACCTGGCAGCAAAACAAGATAAATCCACAACAAAGAATCAAACCTACTATGGGGTTTCCTGAATACTCATACTTCATTTGCATGAGGCACTTTTTTGTGACTCTTTGAGAAATTGTGTTGGCCTTTGGTAAAATGGAATTGAGTTTTCAGCATAACACTTTATATGAAGCTATTTGTACGACATATAACAGTTTTTATTTTTTTCTGTAGTAATTAATTGTTTATACCTATTGTTTTTGATTAGATTTTACATTATTTTTTTTGAAAAGTAATAAGCAATGTCTGATAACAGAAATGAATGAGAGATATCTAAAGCCATAGACAAAATGATGTTTACAGCATCTGTAATGCCCCAAATGCTATATCACTTTTACTTAGATCATTTTCATGGAAAAATACTCATCATATTGCTACTATACCTTTGTCACCATCTTATTACCCAGGTCTCAGAAAAATAAATAATGCAAGAATCCCATTCATCATGAATGGACTTTGTTCACAATAACAATAATAACAATAATAATTATGCATAATGGTAGCTATTGAAAAAAAAAACACCCACTATTTGAACAGTTTAATCACACTCAACCCACCACCCACCTCTAGCTATGTTACTCGTTTACACTGTAGCTCTTTTTAGGACTATAATTCTCAGACCAAGATGCATTTAGAATAAGGAGACATCATCAATTTATAAATGGCATTCCACATTCAATATTTGACCTGTTACTGAGGTAAGGTTGTCGAGCTTGCAGTGGACTTCACATATATTGTGTTTTCATCATATTACTATGATGAAAAAGAAGTGCACTTTCATACTGTAAATTTTGCTTCTTCTTCTTGTTACTCAGTTTATCATTAGAAAAATATAGTTGATTTTTTTACTAGTGATTAATCCTAACAGCAACCTTCAGGCATGATTCCGATCATTCTTTCAGTCATGGAACGTTTATAGTTACTTGTGATTTAAGTGGTTTAAGTGAAGAAAATATAAAGACCAATTTCTTTTTGTGCTTGCACTTTGAAAAGGACATTTGCATTCTCTCTTATGATTTTGATGAACTAGAATTGACATGAGTTTTAACTGTGACTGAGATCACAGAGATCTTTCCACATTTTATGAAAACATCCTCATTTTCTTTGTATATTTTTGTTCATTTTATCAGTTTGGACTGTGTCACATGGTCCCAGTCACATATAAGAACATCATTATACTCAGTCCTTGCAGAAGAGAGTAGTTGTCCAATCTGTTTCCACTCTAACACTGGAACACATTCTTTAAGATGCTCCTACTCAGATAGCCCTTATTCCAAGAGCTGATGCCATTAATTTATTTTCAGAGAAATTCCTGTACTCTGTCTGTAAAGCTTATTTTTCTTTCTAATATACATGACTCTGAGTGACAGTAGACAGTTATAAGTAACAGAATCTGCTTTCATTTCATCCTGCTCATTGTTTATGTTCAGTCCTCTGATCATTATTTTCTTGCTCACCTCTTCCAGACAAGCTCACAAATTCTTTGCAAGTTTTGTGTGTGTGTGTTTTGTTTGTTGTTGTTTTTTGTTTCACTTTGATTTCGTTTTTATAGCTATATATAGACTACTGTTAAAGGAACTCATAGGTTGGATTCATGTGACCAAATTTTTGCCAGATTACAGTTTTATACATACTAGATACATTGCCAGGCTCCCTCATTAACCAGTAGAGGAAAATAGGTGATGTGAATCCTCATAGCCTAAAACGAATTTCTGAAGGTACTTGTCCCTTTACTGCAGAAAGAATTTTGATGAATGGTTTTAACCAGACACTAATTTTTATCTGTCCACAGATGAGTACGATAAATCCCACCTTGTAAACTTAATTGAGGTTGCAGAAAATGCAAGCACTGAAGTATATAAGATCTTAAATAGCATTACTAATGTACTCTGTTGATCCGAGTCATGCTGTCCTGACCACGACTAATGACACAATGCTGACTTGTCCTCCCATCATCTAAATGAGTTATAAATAAATCTCTTAACTTGTATTTCTGCGAAACTGCTTCACACGGTTCACATACCAGTTTTACTAACTTCTGAAGACACAATCTGGGCTGAATCTTACAGTTCTGTTTTATGCATGTGAACTTTTTGGTCTTACAACATCAATTAAAAATTCACTGAGCTCTAAATACTGCTAAATTAATCAGAATATAAAATTGAATAAATATTGGCTCATGCAGAGACAGATGCTGCTGTGCCAGATAATGTTCTTCATGAAGAGATGAATTAATGCATGTTTCTTCCTTCCAAAATTATTCTTATGCTCTTTATCTTTCTTGCAGGTACCATTAATTTTAATTAAGAGAATTGTAAGGGCAAAAAGCAAGATGAAGGCCACAATGGTAAAGCTCTATCACTGTCATCCAAGCCAATATATAGACCCATTTGGGTATGCCCACTGGCCAAGAAAAATGATCAATGTACTTGGTCAGATATATGTGTTATTTGCAGAGAAAACTAATTCAGAATATACTCATAGCTAATGGAATGCAGCTGGTCTAGAGCCAGCCCTCACATTTTAGCAGGAAGTACCATTCAAAGGCTTGAAGCAGAACAGATTTATCAAAGTCCACACCTAATGACAGGGTAGAATTTGGATTCATACTGTCTCAATCTCCTTAGTGCTTGTCAAAGATACACCAGGCAGTTGAGAATGACTGGGAATCATTAACTGTTTCTCTGTTCAAAAAGTACGATAGATTATACTGTAGTCATTACTGATTTTGAAAATCTTGTCTGGAATTGAACAGCATGTTGGGAAAAAAAAAAAAAAGAGAGAGAGAAAGAAGAAAAATAAGGAAAAAAAAAAAGAAAGGAAGAAAAAAGACCAAACGCAGCACATTCTAAGCAAGAACTTCTTAGCATAAGACACTCAGCCAAAAAAAAAAAAAAAAAAGAAAATGTTTGCAAAGAGATGGATATATTTTACAGATTAGCTCATATACTCAGCTGCAAAGCACCTTGACTGAAGTCAGCAGAACTGTATCCATTTGTCCCAGTTTATACATCTGATCCAATCTTCCATCGGAGAGCACAGGGAGCGTGCAGACAGTGTTGTTGAGATCAGCAGCAGTTTTGTCCATCTAAGCAGCACGTCAGCATAGCCTCCCAGAAAGTTGTACGAGCACAATTAACAGATTGGACTTGAAAATCACACTGTTTCTGTGATAAGTGCCCCTTCGCAGGGTGCAAGTTGTTCCGCATCTCCAAACCTTTTTGCTGCTTTTTCTTTTGCAGAGGGAGAATCCTCCACAGTGTGTGACTTAGTGGTAAACTGCTGCTGCCAAATGCACACAAGCTATTTAATGCCTCACTGCTGAGATTTGGGATTTCTTGATGTTCATCTCAAATGTAAAATATATCTGAATCATAATCTCAGAGAGGTTAAAGATTTCAGCAGGGGAAAAAAATGGTATTTTGTCATCCTGTCATCTGAAATTGTTTTACATTTCACACTACAAAGTAAAAATATAAAGGGATCATCACCTAGGTGATAAACTGCCAGTTTCCAGACAAACATTTTAACTGATTTACACCTGTTTTCCTCTAGGAAAGCTACATTTTATGTGATGCATGTTTTTCACAACAGATAAAAGACAATGGTGTAAGTATCTTCATCTTGGCATGAATTGACCCAGATTGTAGAAGACCAAGTTTTTTACTTTACTTTGTGATCAAACAACTTCTAGAAACATTAAATATCTCCATGTCTTGTTCCAAAACTCTTGCAAGTTTCTTCTGATAGCAGGGTAGTGCTTTTAAAAAGAAATTTTAAATAAATGGATAATTATGTAATTTAAGTACAGGAAAAGATGTAAAATGTATCTTATTGTAATGTATTTGATTGAACATCAAATAAGTCAGAAAACTTAGCTCGGTAAACTTGTTTCATTCAGGTTTTACTATTCCTATCAATACCCCCAAGAGCTTTCAAAAAAAGGTGAAGCTGAAAGAAAGGGAGTTAAAAGAAATCCGTGCATAAATTTTCAATACATTTTCTTAGCTTATACATCTTAGGGAAGAAAAATAATAATGAAACAACAAGTTTAATTTTCAAGACCGTTTTGGAAGTCATGATCAATCTCTCCTCAATCTGTTTGAGGAGTGATACATCTGGAAAGTACTGGATGATTCTTTTTTTCAAATGTGTCAGGACATTAAAAGTGAAAATCAAGAATCAAAAGTAAAACATCTGCAGATACACAGCACTATGCTCCCTGAAACTCTTTCAAAGCTCCCCTTCCTGGAACAACTACCAAAAACATCGTGAGCAATTCAGATGCCAATTCTTTCCTCTGTCCTGTATTGTAGTTTCTGGGTATACTCCATGTTTCTGCATCTTTTTGTAAGCTTGGGTTGTAAATTTTGGGGAAAATGTATGTCTTATACTAGACATAGTACAAAACTAGAGCACCGAGTATTATAATAATGCAAATAAATAATTATGAATATCACATATCATGTGATCACATATCTTTCATATATTATATATAGATTATGAGAAATTGTCTTTATCCATAAATATTTAACATCACTGAACATCATCCAAATGCAATATAATTAAGCCAGTCTACTTAGAATTGAAATGGAAATGAACCAGGCAGACACCTAGGCCATTTGACTTAGTAGAGTTACATGACTTGGTTGCAATTATATCAGAATATCATTTATCTCACAAGGTAAAGACCAGTTCAGAAAAATTGTGGTATTTCAGAGTCACCTAGCTTACATTGTATGTATGAAATACTTAAAATCTAGAATGTATGCTTCTAAGAAATCCTTCTTATGTTTAATGTTTTTCGACGAAAGTTACTTAAAAATGGAGTTTATTTATATCAATAATTTAAGGAAAAGCAAGATTATTTAGTGGTGTTGTAATGGTTTTCAACTTTAAATATTATAAATTCAGGGAATTCAGTTAAGATATTAGGATACATGCAATCTAATTAGTGCGTACAAATACTTTATATCCATAGTGGAGGGAAATCTTTGTATTTTTATTTTTAAAGCCAATTTAATGGTTTTAATCCTAAATAGGATTTAACTAGTTTGAAGGAAACAAACTCTGGTTTAAATAATATATTTTTCCTGACAACATCAGAACAGGAAAGAATTTAAATAAATAAAGGTGAGTATTGTTGTTGGTTACATCAGGTTTATCTGAACATATCTGACCATCTTGCCCAGGAATCAGCTGTGTCTGGAACATCCCATATGTATCTGGGTAAAATTCTAGGGAAATCATAGTAGAACTGATCTAAGTAGTCAGGTAGCAATCAGGCCAGAATTCAGAGGGGAAAAAAAAAAAAAAAGTTTTCCAAAAAAAAGGAATCAGAGTTTTCATTCAGAGGGATCTGGATGTTCATTTCTGATCACTTCAGTAGAAACTGGGCATTTAGATCTGTTCAGCACTTTTGAGACTTGTTACATGTCTATTGACTCAGGCCACTGAGTCTGAGGGCTCTGTTTTCCTAATGAGATTCAGCAAGGCAAAGTTTAAATGGTTGCTACTACTTCAATATTCCACAGGGACTGGAATTTGATAGCTGGTGGTGGGTAATGAATCTCTATTTAACTTTCAGATTTTGTTAATAATAGTATATGACTTGTCCCACTATATAGTTAATTAGCAAATGCAGGTCCTCAGAAATGAAAGCTTACAAGACTGGCTCTAGCTTTGGAATGCTAAACATTTTTGCCTTCTCATCTGTAACTTGTTAAAAAAAAAAGCATAATAACAGTAATAATGACAATAATAATAATAATTTTAAGGTCTTCTTCAATATGACATGATTTTTCTTATATTTTCTTATAAAGTAATACATTCCATGTAGTTTCTCACTGCTGGAGAGGGGGAAAAAGTGTAGAAGAGAGAGCTTTCAATGGCTTTCCTTTTTATAACAACAAGATCAATACTTATTTCATCTTTCCATTGTATGGCAAAATTAATTTAAAACTGCAGCATTAGTTTATAAAAATGATGACAATCATAAGAAAGGCATTTCAAATCAGAGAACCACTTTTCTGATTAAAGGTCTTCCTTTTGAGACATAGCTACACAGCATATTTATTATTAAATTTTTTTCACAGAAAAAAACACTACATGTATAAAAATACACATCCAGTTATGATCATTTTCTCCTCTTGACCAAAAAGATTCATCTTATCAAGGCAAGTGGTTTGTTTGTTTGTTTGTTTGTTTGTTTGTTTTTTAAGGAGGGAACTATTCTCTGCAATGCTGCCTGGACACACAGACAAGGTCCTTTCATCTTCCTTTCATCTTCCTCATCTTTAAGCACCAATGATGTTTAAACCGTCTTTGTGCTTAACCTGGGGACTTGAGCGTCTGCTCATGTATGGGCTTGAGGGTAGTATTAGGATGTTTTCTTATCCTTAAGGCCTCTGTCTCTCATGACAACTGATACTGTTCAGGGATGACACCGAGTAAATATTTTTGCTATGTGGTTATTCCTAGAAAGGCCTTAATATTTTACAGAATCACAGAATCACAGAATGGGTGCAGTTGGAAGGGACCTCTGAAGGTTATCTAGTCCAAACCCCCTGCCAAGCAGGATCTTCTAGAGCATGTTGCGCAGGATGGCATCCAGGTGGATTTTGAATATCTCCAGAGAAGGAGACTACATGAAGTCTATGGCAACCTGCTCATGTGCTCTGTCACCCTCACAGTAAAGAAGTGCCCTCTCATATTCAGCTGGAAACTCCTGTTTTTCAGTTGGTGCCTGTTGCCTCTCATCCTGTCGCTGGGCACAACTGAAAAGAGACTGGCTCCATCCTCTCGACACCCTCCCCTCAGATATTTATACACATTAATGAGGTCTCCCCGCAATCTTCTCTTTTCCAGGCTAAACAGGCCCAGCTCTCTCAGCCTGTTCTCGTACAGAAGGTGCTCCAGTCCCCTAATCATCTTCGTTGCCCTCCTCCGGATTCACTCCAGTAGCTCTATGACCCTCTTGTACTGGGGAGCCCAGAACTGAACACACTAGTGTGGCCTCACCAGGGCTGAGCAGATGGGCAAGATCACCTCCCTTGGCCTGCTGGTAACACTCTTCCAAATGCAGCCCAGGATGCCATTGGCCCTCTTGGCCACAACGGCACACTGCTGACTTACGGTCACAAGGACTAACAGGTTTCTCTGCAGAGTTGCTCTCCAGCAGGTCATCCCTCAGCACCCTGTACTGGTGCATGGGGTTATTCCTCCTTCAGTGCAGGACTGTGCACTTGCACTGTTGAGCTTCATGAGGTTCCTCTCTTCCCAACCCTCCAGCCTGTCGAGGTCCCTTTGAATGGCAGCACAGCCCTCTGGGGTATCAGCCACTCCTCCCAGCTTCGTGTCATCAGCAAACTTGCTGAGGGTGCACTCCATTCCATCGTCCAGGTCATTGATGAATAAGTTGAACAACACTGGACCCAGTACTGACACTTGGGGGACACCGCTAGCGACAGGCCTCCAACTAGATTTTGCACCACTAAACACAACTCTCTCAGCTCTCTTGTCCAGCCAATTGCCAATCCACCGCATCATCCACTCATCTAGGCTGCACTTCCTGATCTTTTCTATGTTGTAAGTCCCAAAGGCACTTGAGGTATGTGATGGAATATATTGGTCTCCTTCTACAACAGCATCAGAACTGCAGGTGTCTGTCACTGGCTCTATAAGGCTGGAAGCTGCTTCCTGATTCATACTTGTGAGAGAGCTGTATGAAAACATACATTTTACTACTAATGCTCATGATACCTTGTTAAGTTTCATTTAATTGCACTCTTATTAAAGCAAATATTTGAAATTTATGTTGAATAAAATATGTTAAGGTAGTCTCTCTGACAGACTAAAGGTCTGGTCCTGTTGTCAAGGAAAGCAATGAAATATTGGTCAGTAATTTCAGCAGGTCATTACTAGATTTTGTGGACTGATCCTCCATGATCAATGTTTTCCTCATCAAAGACTTCTGTTAAAGGTGAAGAAGATCTATGCTACGAACACACTAATCAATGCTCCTTACTGTTAAAAAATGAATCTATAACCACTTTGAATTTGCAGGAGCATAAAAATACAGATACATCTCTTTTCATGTTGATCTCATGTTGAACAAGAGTGTTACACATAGCTGCTGATCAGGAATAAGCAGAAAGAAACTGTTCAGCAACACTATACAGATGTAAATAAAATTATTGTGCTGTGTTTGTGACTGCAAGATTATAACCAGAAGTCTTCATTTTTGAAGGAGAAGCATCCATCTTTTGTTTAGATAAGCAGAGGCTTCAGGCAAAATGCAAAGTAGTAAGAGATACTGCCTGGAAAGTGTATTTCGGTCAATCATATGAATTTACAAACTCCATTTCTTTACGTGCACTTGGAAAATCTGACTGAAAGCAATCTTATATAGAGATTAAAAACACATTAGCAAAAGAGGAAAAACACCATCCATTTCTGTCTAGATTCTTTTAAAAGATTTTTTAAGTGCTACTTCATTCCTAATTTCATCTAGCAAAACAAGAGGAAAACTTATAAAACATATATTGCAACCTTGACTATTTTATTAACTCATGCTTTTTGTAAAGAATCACTTTCACAAAATGAATAACTGATTTTTAACAATAAAAAAGAAACTTTTTCATACAAATTCCACCCTCTTTTAAAGTACAAATGAGATAATCTTGAAGATTTTCTAACTGTATCTCTGTCTTAGATGAACAAGAAAGTTTTCAATTCATACATTATTCTCAGACTGATCCTTCTCTAGAGGTGAAATTTCAGGGTGGTCAGGATTTGGGGATTTGAGATCCCTTTTGTGGGTAGGAACCATTAACGGAGAGATGTTCTTTAACATCTCATGAATGCAATTGGGCAGAGACCACCCACATGCTACTATTATACCTCCAGTTCAATTTGCTTCTGCATGAAGATGCTAAATACCTAATTTTTATCACAAAATTTCCACAGAGAATCAAAGCTTTTTAAACATGCTATGAAAATTCAGTCAAAGAGCAATTCTTAGTAATAAGACATATGCAGTACAGAAGTAATATATCTTCAAATAGTTCAAAGCATGTCTCTTTGTATTGATTCTAGTTGCTGACTTTTAGGGCATTTCATTGTCTAGAGGCAGAGAAAATTTTCAACTTTATATAGAATTTGGTTCATGTAGGTTTCCTAGATTTTATAGGGAAGTACAGACTTTTTGTAACTAAACATAAGAGATTGAGTAAAGTCTTTAGTAGTGGGATTCATCTTTCTTAACTATGTGTCCAACTAAGATCATTTCCAGGCTTCTTCTGTAATCACCTTCTAAGATTATTTACCTTGTCTGTTCACCACTAATTAGGTCAGGTCAATTTTTCTGATTTCACAAATAATTAAAGTGATGGAAAAAAAATTTAAAGGAAGATTTTGATTTTTTTTTTCTGTTTTTCCTTGGCCTTTCCTTCCTCTCCTGATGGATGATAATGTCTGAAGAACTCAGGGAAGAAAAGCTGTTTCTGTGTGAAACTCTTATACTCTTAATCTTTTATTCTCCTG
This sequence comes from Anser brachyrhynchus, assembly GCF_964034855.1. Lineage (NCBI taxonomy): Eukaryota > Metazoa > Chordata > Aves > Anseriformes > Anatidae > Anser > Anser brachyrhynchus. Next base: position 117,549,899 of record NC_137696.1, on the reverse strand, counting down.
TTCTTGTTACTTTTTTTTTTTTTTTTAACTACAAACTTTTAATAAATAAAAACATTAGTTTAGAGTATTTACAACTCTCTTAAAATTTTATGTTTGTAACCAGCTAAGTACATAATCATATTGGGCAGCTTATTGAACAAATGACAATAAGTTGTAAAATTATTTTTTAAAATCTTTTTTTTCTCCCTTAATTCAACAAGATGATTAAAAAATTAATATATGAAGCCATTTCATTCTTTTAACAGTAGCATGTATCAACAGTTATATACCATGATTTAATTGGCAGTAGTCTTAAAGAATATTTATGGAATTTACTGTAGGTAACAAGAGAAGGAAAGACTGGCTAATTATAGACTGACATTGATAAGTATAATAAATATATATTTAAAAAAATAAAAAATAAAAAATGATAAATACAATTGCTCTTGTTGCTCTTTTTTTTTTTTTTGGCAACACATTTATTGTCAGCTAATAACATTAAAAAGAGATGAATTAATCAAATTTTACATTCTTCATTTCTCCCAAAAATATGTGGAGCAGCAATTTTGATTAGAAGTGCTTTGATTTATAAAACACATCAAACATTTACCAATAAAAATGGAAGATTTACTGTTGCCAATTATATCACTAATAGTTTCTCCTTTACCCTTATTAATCTTACTATAGTTGCCACCAGCACAGGTAATCATGCATTTCTCTTGCATTTTTTTAAAGGAACTTCAGAAAATGTTACACTTACATAATTGCTGGGGATTTTAATTGTGTGTTAGAGAAAAATCTGGATAAATTGCAAAGTACTGACACTCCAATACTTTAAACCAGGAAAGTGCTGAAACATATTATAACAGCAGATTGAAGTTAAATCAGCTATTGAAGTAGAGTTAAAATGCTGTCAAAAGGAAGCAAATATTTTTTGCTGACATCCATTAAACTTCTTTAAGAACTGATTATTTTCTGGCATCTCAAACTTTGAAATTAAGCATCTGACTTTTCCAATGAATCAATTTCTTGGTTCATGCATTACTATGGCACTAGATTAAGCACTTCCAATACAATTTTGGAAGAAGAAATTAATTTCACATGGGGAGATATGCATGAATTTCATATGGGTACATGTGCATGTTTCTCCCACCTTTGCCTGTTGGTTTTGATAGAGTAATTATCTTGTTATACTGTTGGAAGGCCTTGAAAGAATTCTGTGAATATTAATTTTGTGCTGTATTGGGTCCCTTGCCCAGAGACAGACAGCTTATGTTTCAGGTCCATGTCTTTTGCCAAAGCTGTGTCTGTTGACCTGTAGTTCCACTGTTCAGGCCTGAGGGCTGTAAGAAGGTAAACCCCCATGAAAAGGACAATATGAAACAGTAAAGGCTGTTGAGACCAACCTGATGGATTCTTCTGGGATCTAACTGAAAACTCATCCCAGGGCATGTTGCTGTCTGCAGTAGAGTGGACTGTTTTGCTTTGCTGACTGTGAACTGCGCCCAGGGTAAAACGAGGAAAGCAAAATTACCTCTATCGTAGCACAACTGTACCTCAACGCAAGGTTGCTACTCATCTTACCTAAGTTTGTGGAGTTTTTTTTTTTTTTTTTCTCCTAAAAAATAGACACTTCCATTTGGTTGGCTGGATTAATCTCTAAACTCTATTGCTTATAACCTATTATTTAAATATCTAAAATAAGATAGACACAATCACACTCTAGATGTCTGTGACATAGACATCTACAGCAGGGCTAGTTTCTTGGTATTCCTTTATAGTCATTGCAAAGAATAAGCACTTTTATGTGCAGTTCATTTGATCTATTTTAGACATGTACTTTAGGATGAGATGAATTACATGCTAGAACTCTCATTTCTCTCTATTGAATTTAAAGGGAGTCTAGGGTGACTAGTTCAGGTGCAGACATCTGCATTTACATTTAATTAAATGAATCCCTCTGCAGTATGTCTGATGCTTCCTAGAAATGTTGGTTGGACTTAAACACATGCTTGTAGTATTTTTAGAAGAAGGAATATCAGATTTACTATATGTATACAGAAAATTCATATATCCATCAGCCCTGAGGTTTGTGTAACTTATTTCTTATTTTTACTCTGTATTTGTATTATAAATTATATATTTATAATGGAAAACGCACAGATAATTCATTCCAGTAGACAACCACCCCCCCACCCCCCCAAAAAGAAAAAAAGTGGAAAAAGTGGCAATTGGAAGCTTAAAGAGCAATCACTTCACAACCTGTTTTATTCCCTGTGAAGACGAATTTATTCCTTGACTCTAAGTGATGACAGATTGCCATGGACTACATTAGCAACATGCAATTCCTGACAGGGCTTCATGGAAGGATCCTTGCTGGTCAGGTGGTTGTGGAAGGGCAGAGGAAACTGCAAAAATTTAGTCTAGCTTGCTAGCTTGTGCCTCTTCTCTTTCCTCAACTTCTTTTTGGGTGCACTAACATTTAGCTGCTAGAAATTTAATTATACATTTTGAACATGACTATGCTATAATAATAATAATAAAAAAGATCCAGTTGCAAAATTGAGCAACACACCTTGGTGGGCTTTAGCTTAGTTATTTGGGCAATGAAAGGAAAGAATTTCTAGCAGCATGGCTAGGTCTGTCAGCACACAGCTAAGAACATGCTGTACATCCCACAGAGAAGCTCCCACCAGTATAATTACATAATTTTTGCCTATGGTGTGGCTACCATACACCCAAAGTCAGTGTAGTCAGAAGTTTAAATGGTGCTCTTTTATTTAATTTTGGAATATAAAACCTTCTAAGTGATGTAATATCTGTGACCACTGATGACAATTAAGAATGGCATATTTGGAAGTCAGAAAGTTAAATATTGTAATCGGAACCTATCACCTCAGAAACTTCTTTGATCAGTTTACAGATTAGTTTTGAGAAAAGTCCACGTTCAGAAGGCTGTTTATGAGAAAGAAGGAAGCAAACTGTCCTGGAAACTGAAGAAAGCTCAAGGATATTCTCATAATAAAACTCACAACTCAGAAAAGAAATTAGTCTTATCTCTGGAGAGACTTAACTGTTAGGATTTTTATTTTTATTTTTATTTTTTTCTGTGACTACTGTATCCCTAGACCCAGAATGCAAACTGGTAAAAATTGATAATGCATTTTCTAACAAATAGTGAATATGGAACTGTTGGTCAGCACATATTTATTTCTGTATTTAGCAGCTGCTACACCTCTGATTAAAAACAAACAAACAAAAAACACTGCTCTTAACTAGTTATGTGCTTTCAGTCAGGCGTAGAGGGTGTCATATAAAGATGTTGCTGAATAAGTTATATTGGCACATAAATATTTTGAAATGTAATTTAGACAGTTTGAGACATATCAGATCAACCAGCCTTGACACAGCAATTGCTTTTGGTTTTCATGACTATTATAATAGCATCTCTTTGTAGTAGAGCAGACTAAGTCTTCTTGAGCTGTAGTAATAATAGCTTTGTCTAATCATGGGAATAATTTTTATGCCTCCAGTCCATGATCAATATTTTCATTTACCTGCCTCTGTTCTCATATCTCTTCTCTGTTTGTCCACATTGCCATAGCTTTTCTTTTATATATGTATATATATATTTTGACTTTATCTTATTTATTCCTTATATACTTGTTCTTTTATCGCTCTCTCTGAAATGGCTGTCTTACTTGAACTGTTAGAAAAGACTCTCTTGCAATAATTCCTCAGCAAAGAGTAACTCAGTGTTTCTTTCTGAATTAAAACAAAATAAAAGAAAAATCTAAAAATAAAATAATAATAATTATAAGAAAGCACCAAAGAGATGAAAATAAGCACTAGTTGCCCTTTCTGAACCATTCCTACCTTGGCTTGTTTTACTATCATGTTTGCATGTCTTGCCTGTTTCAGTTCCCAATGAACCTGAGGGGGAATTTAGAGTGCCTCTTTAATCACCACTTTCTGAACCTGGGGCAATGGTTCTGAGAAGCTGTTTGCATTGCAATTTGAAAAGGAAAGGAATTACAGAAAATGTCTCCTCCTAATCAGCACTTGTGTTAAAATATGTATTAATAAAAAACAGAATTCCCATTCTATTCATAATTTATAAAGCAGAAGATCAGAATTCACACACAATGTAGCATGGGAGAAGTAGACATGTTGCTCTCATCCTCATTTTGATTACAACATAGCATTATTGAGGCCCATGGAGCTACCATTGATTTACACCACTCTAAGCAAGATGCAAATCAAGTCAGTTACACTTTGAGGGCAACCATAAATGGTACAGACTATTTTAAATTAAAACACCCTACCTTTTAATTTTTTACAACGTGGATCTCCACTTTGTTAGCAATGCTTTTATGCTGTTGCTGCTTCAGCAAAGTCAACAACCATAAGGTGAAGGTGTCAGAACAGACTGGAAAATCATTGAAGTAAGATGACCTTTCTGTAATGAAGAAGCTGGGGACATTTGTAGCTGAAAAGATTGACTTGTGTTTCTCAAGATTTGCCTCTTCAAATGTTTTCTCTTAAAACTTTAACTTGAAAGGACCCAAGGCATTATATATTGGTCCAGATACTCCACAACAACAGAAAAGAAGCTCTGCTGCAGCAGAGAGACTATTCTGAAAAAGAAAAAAAAGAAAAAAAAAAAGGAACTCTGGTGCCTCTTCTCACTCTCCATCAGGTCTATGTCACCAACTCTGACAGAAGCAACAGGATATCATCTTGTAGGAAGATGCAAGGGAGCAGCAAGTAAATGTCTTAAATAAATGGAAGAAAATTTTATTATTTTATTATTTTATTTTATTTTATTTTATTTTATTTTATTTTATTTTATTTTATTGATTTTATTTTATTTTATTGATTTTATTTTATTTTATGAATAACAGAGTACCTCCTTGGGTTCATGTTCTTATCTTACTCATTTTGGTATTGGTGAGATGGTGACATTGATACATGTCTTCAGTGGAACAATTCCCTTTTGATTTTATATGTCACAGGAAGTGTTACTAAGCACATCTTTGGCACTCTAGTAGACAATCTGACTACGGACCAGTGAGACTAAAAGCATAGAATCATAGAATGGTTTGGGTTACAAGGGACCTTAAAGATCACCTACTTCCAACCCCCTGCCCTGGAACAACACCTCCCACCAGACCAGGTGGACCAAAGCCCCATCCAGCCTGGCTTTGAATACTTCCAGGGATGGGGCATCCACATCTTCTCTGGGCAACGTGTTCCAGTGCCTCACTACCCACACTGTAAAGGATTTCTTCCTTATATTTAATCCAAATCTAACCTCTTTTAGTTTAAAACCATTACTCCTTGTCTTATCACTACACTCACTGACAAATAATGCTGAAACGATGCCTAGAAAAATTTATGTGGCTGTTTGAGCCTACTCCTAAAATGTTGGTGTCTGAACCATATTCCTTGTTTTTGGAGACAAATTTAGGTAAGTGTGACACCAATGTGAAGTAGAAAAAAGGACCTTAATTTAAAAAAGAAGAGAAAAGAAGAAAAATGGAAAGAAAAGGGAAGGGAAGGGAAGGGAAGGGAAGGGAAGGGAAGGGAAGGGAAGGGAAGGGAAGGGAAGGGAAGGGAAGGGAAGGGAAGGGAAGGGAAGGGAAGGGAAGGGAAGGGAAGGGAAGGGAAGGGAAGGGAAGGGAAGGGAAGGGAAGGGAAGGGAAGGGAAGGGAAGGGAAGGGAAGGGAAGGGAAGGGAAGGGAAGGGAAGGGAAGGGAAGGGAAGGGAAGGGAAGGGAAGGGAAGGGAAGGGAAGGGAAGGGAAGGGAAGGGAAGGGAAGGGAAGGGAAGGGAAGGGAAGGGAAGGGAAGGGGAGGGGAGGGGAGGGGAGGGCAGGGGAGGGGAGGGCAGGGGAGGGGAGGGGAGGGAAGGGGAGGGGAGGGCAGGGGAGGGGAGGGCAGGGGAGGGGAGGGCAGGGGAAAAGTCATGAGATCTACAAAGACCCTGCAGAATGAGAATATCTGCCTTTAAGTTATTATTGAGGATTCCACCAGAATACACTTCATGTAACTGAAAAAAATAGATCACTATATATAGCTTCTGCTGTGATTCAAACCTGTGATTCAGGATAATTTAGATGGGGAAGCTATCGTAACAGCTGGGAAACTATCCTTGCAATGGAAGTGCCACCTTCTTGCAATAATGCAGAAATAATCACTGCCTTGTACCATATCTCATTAACTATATTTAAATGTTTCAATGTTTTTCGATTCTTTGGCTTTAACTGGTTACAATGTTTTTCAAAGTCAGAGCAGCACTGAAAGCGTTTTTAGGTGGGAATAGAAGTTAAAAATGAAACTGTACAAAAGAATGGCAGAACAAGGTGTCATTACAATGAGCTGTAGGAATAGATGACTCAGTCTTACTCTTCTGGACTGACAAATGTACCGTCTGTCTATATGGCATTAATGAATGACAGTTTCTCACCATTTGGTAGATGCATGTGTCATCATTTGTCTAGATGACATCTTGATTTATAGACGTCATTGAAAAACATTAGAAAATCTTTCTACAAGTTTGATGGGATTTCTGAATATGTGCAAGTAAGGGCTAAATTTATTAATTTATTTATTTCTGAACACTTCATTGGGATGTATTATTTCAAACACTCAGAGAGTCCACTACTTAGACAGTCCACTAATTAGACTCCCCCCCTGCAAGATGGGTGCCTTGGACCTGGTTTCCTGCTGCACCTGAAGTTCCTTTCTGATGTTGGGCAAATCATCTGCTTCCTCTGATTTGCTTCTTTTAGAGGTAAACAAAGAAGTGATATTTCTTTCTCACACAAGGAAAAATAAAATCACGTTGAGCATGGTTAGCTGTTTAGAGTCTATACTAATTAAAAGCAGGTATTGAATCAAATGATTGACAAAGCATTTTTCTCTTAAAACTATCTGAAAAAAAAAAGTGAAGTCATTTAGAAGGAATGGATTACAGAAAATGTATTGAATCATTTCATCATGTACAGTGAAAACAAGGAAATGAAAGAAAAGCAAATCCCACTTCAGAAAAGTTAATCAAGCATGTGGAAAATAAATGGCTGAAATGGTTAGAATAACATGAAACATCAGAACTAAATATCAGTGTGTGCGTGTGTGTACGTATAAAAATCATACACAGCTTTGCTCAGGCTACCTGTACAAAGAAATCTGCAAAGTTCAAATTAGCAATGTAGCACATTTTCCAAAGACTGAGTATTCTTTTGCAGTTTAGGAGTAAGAAAGATCGATCTGGTATTTATTATAATTCGCCTATAACAGAGAACAATTATTTTCCCATAGAGTTTTCTTTATTAATCATTCCTAGTCTAATTGTCGTTCTGTCCCTAACATTTTTTACAGCGCTTCGCCAACATGTGCAAGTCATCTGAGTGTTCTGCATACGTGGCAGCAGTCAGCAGCAGACAGCGTTCATCCTGCATCCCTTGGTGTGCAACAGGGGATGTCAGCCGGCGTTTATGCAGCCACACAGCCACAAGGAGGAGCATTTTCTGGCAACCCGCACGTCACTGAAACGCGTTCACTTCTGAGTGTTCGGCAGGGCTGCACGGTTAAAAATATAATCTTTGGACTGAAGCAAGGCAGCAAGTGCTTAGGAATGAATGGTTCTGATCCCGTGAAGAGTTTACTGACCCGTTAAACAGGGAAATAGTGCACAGTGACCAGAGTTCTTAGTTTGGCCAGAAGTACTAGAAAAAAATGATTTTACTTTGCTTTCTGAAACCATAAATCAATATATCTCCAGGACTTTATTCTGCCCCAGGTTTTGATTGAGAGCTGGTATTTATTTATTTATTTTCTGTCTGTCACCTTCTAGTCAAATTTCTGGTAACTTGTTCCCTGTCCTATAGCTGGAGATATATGAACAGAGATTTTCCTTCCCAGCTCCTGTATCAGCTTCTTTGACCAGACAGGATGAGTATGATTGCATCATCCATTCCTACTCCATGGGACCTTCCCTTGAAATAAAATCAAATCTGGTTAAACTTCTGAAGGAATTTTTCAGGGGAGACATGGTAGGTACCTCTCTGTTCATTTCAGAGCAGTTTAGGATGAACAGCTACAACCTAGCCCAGAGTGATTACCTCTGGAGGAAGGATTTTTCTTCAGAATAAAGGATCTCATTAAGAATTGCCTCCAGGCAGTTTGGGTTGCCTGCACAATACTTTGGAGGAGGAATGCAAAGCTTCAGCTGTGCTGTAAGAAGCATTTCTACCTTCCCAGGAGTGACCAGGCTTGACCCCATTTAGCTAGCGAGATCAATTTAGGTCACAGAGCAAGGTCAGCTTCTATACACTGTTCTTGGAGACTTTAAAAATGACTAGATGGAGGTGGTTAGCCATTACACTTGTCTCAGATCATCTCTCACCTCTTTCTGCTGGGGTAGGGCAAGTCATATGTAAGAGCGCTTTGAATTGACAGATGGTATTGTTGAACTTCTGGTAGACAGTCTTTTAGCTGGGATGAAAAAGAAAACAATAACATACAATAAAGTATGGAAGCAATGTTACACATACTAACTTTCAGTAACAGTACCTGAATCAGAAGCAATAGTCTAATTTTTGTCTTGTGTTGTGAAGCTGACCTAGAACACTGGCTAAGACTCATGAATATTAATACAAATTATATATCACAGTTGATTAGCAATTAATGATGAAGTACTCTATCACTCTTTTGCTGGAATTAAAGGCTATCGTTGAGAAAACTATAAGACGCAAAACTTCTTCCCAACATTTAGAAAGGACACATCTCTTTATTCACATACTCATGTTAGGTTTTTTGTTTGTTTGCTTGCTTTTAGTTTCCTTTTCTTAGCAAAATCCATAGGATTATAGAGACTATATTTTTGTTAATCTGTATTTATAGATTAAAGCAATTGAGAGAAAGCTTTCACTCTCAGAACACTATTTTAATGCTTGCATCTTAGGTAACCATGGTCTTTGAGGGAGATAAATTATAGGCTATAGGAATGGAGGAGAAGGACAGAAGAAAAGGATCCTTTGGTTGGCAGCTGTACAATTTCTAAAACAAGTAGGATTTCTAAATACTGCCACAAATAAAATATCAATTACAGTGATAGTAAAAAATAAATCAAATGACACAAAGAGACAGAAAACCAAAAACACTGATCCATAGCTGGGAGTTGGTGTAAGTTGGTATAGCTTTGTTGACTTCAAAGGTAGATGTATTTGAAGATTAGATATCTTACTACGAGCTTTTTACATTTTTTTCCCTGTCTTTTCCAGATTTCTGTGTGGTAAGCAATGCAAATGGTGTCTCAGAACCTTCACAAATGGGAACTAGGAACTTCTGATTTGTAATCAAGATGATGTTTGTGCAAACAAATGGATATTTGCAGGTAAACACAGCATGTTAACTTTAAAGCTGGAAGCAGTACCTTTGGCTTTAAAAACTTTTGCCTAAATATATAACTGAACTATGGCCATAATGAGATTTTGAAATGAGAAACATGCAGTGTCTCATTAGTTTATATTTTCTTTTATCTGTAGTCTTCTGAAAAATTAAATAAGAAGATTCATAGAAATCCAAAATCAAGACTAGGAATGTTGATCCAATAGCCAGATGATTAGCAGAGAGTTATGATTAATGTTGTTTTTTCTGCCAAAAGCGCAGCTTGTTTAATAAGTATAAATTTTCCACTTATGGAAAAATAAGAGGAAAAAAAAAAAAGAAAGGGGAAGGGAAGGGAAGGGAAGGGAAGGGAAGGGAAGGGAAGGGAAGGGAAGGGAAGGGAAGGGAAGGGAAGGGAAGGGAAGGGAAGGGAAGGGAAGGGAAGGGAAGGGAAGGGAAGGGAAGGGAAGGGAAGGGAAGGGAAGGGAAGGGAAGGGAAGGGAAGGGAAGGGAAGGGAAGGGAAGGGAAGGGAAGGGAAGGGAAGGGAAGGGAAGGGAAGGGAAGGGAAGGGAAGGGAAGGGAAGGGAAGGGAAGGGAAGGGAAGGGAAGGGAAGGGAAGGGAAGGGAAGGGAAGGGAAGGGAAGGGAAGGGAAGGGAAGGGAAGGGAAGGGACGAAGGGACTAGACTAAGGGACTAAGGGACTAAGGGACTAAAGGAGCTCTTTCAGATTAGGGTTAAGTTTTATGGAGTAGATGATTCATCAGTATTTTTTCACCAGCTCCCTACAACCTGCACACCCTCTTTTCCAGCCCTCAACTTTCCATTAACATATTTAAAAAAAAAAAAAAATCAAAGGACATAGTGAACTATATATTTCCTGAAGATTTTTCTTTTATTAAAACCTCTTTCAGAATTTAAAATGGGGTAGTGTATGATGCTATTATTTTGTGAATTAAAGATGTTTAAGTATTTCTGTATGTACCCTTTCAAGATAAATGATACATACAGACTATTCTTTAAGATGCAGGGTAATAGCGTAATTTTCTATAGTTTATGTTGGGTGTCTAATGTACTGGCAATTTAAACAGCTTACCCACAGTCTTACTTAGCAGTTCTAGTAGTGGAAGCTCAGAGCATGGTGCTACACTCAGTAACTCCATACAATACCAAGAACTTTGCATGAAGAAACCCTGGGACAAATCTGTACTTGGCATAAAGTGTCATTTTCTACTGAAGTCAATAGATCTATATTTGCACCAGCTGAGTATTTGCCTTTTCTCAGATTGTGAATGGTAACAAAGCTGAAAAGATGCATAGAAATAACAAGTAAAACCTTTTTATGTTTGGGTAGATACTATGTAGGGAGAAAATATCTCCCTCTGAAATAATTTTTAAAATGCATATTAATAATGACAACGACTTAGACATTTTCCCCTACATTAGAAATCACATGAAAATGTAAAATTTTAAGGTATAAAAGTTCACTTTGTTACAAATTATGTTTTTGTTTATTTGTTTGTTTAATCTTGTTGGCCCTAGGATTCTTTTAAATATATATTAAAATATCTTCCCATGTAAATTTCACTGTTTCTTGCCACCTGATATGATTGAGACTTAGCACATACTAAAGACAAGACTCTTTTCTCTTGCATATTTTGTATTTGTTTTTGTCCTAAACATATTGTTGGGGGAAAAAACAAGCAAACAAACAACAACAATAGCAAAAACAACTAGCTAATCTATAGCTGAAATAGAACATTATAATGTAAACAGATTATTCTAAATACCAGTGATGTAGTCAAAAGAAATGATGGAATCTATACCAAAATAATAACAAGATAAAGTACCCGTCAAGGTATGCATAGATATGTCTATTTAGTTTCAATACACATTAATGACTTTTGCAAATATTTTTAGTGCCTTTAGAACTTCTTGATTATTAATATTTCATTATTAAACTGAATTGTTTAGCTTTTCAGGAGCACAAATGTGTGCATATTATCCATTTTGTTTTTGAATTAGAGATGCTTTTCCACATGTAATTAATGTGGAAAAGACTAACAGCATCAAATAAATTAGTTATTCCGTAATAACTGATATTTTATCTCTTCTGTCTTTTCTGTAGCCCACACCCCATATCTTGAGTACATCAGTCTCCCACTATTACTTATTTTTAGAAATAATATTTTTTCTGTAAGGGTCTCAAAGTCCCTTGCAAATATCTGTGTTATCCCATAATCTGTATAGATACAAATAAAATTCTCATGTGCTGCTGTCTGCAGTTTGTGGATCTATTTTCCAATCAATTCAAGGCCAACTCTCATTAATGCAATAAGAGCTTTCATGAATAAATCCCTCATTTCTCAGTGATAGAATAGATTCTTCATTATTGAATTGTGTGCACTCAAGTGGGATCTATCTGCATCCAAAGAAAGAAATTCTTGATTTCTTGAATCATAATGAATGCCCCAGTACATTTCTTACCATTTCAGTTCTTTAGAACTGTATCTAATTTCCTGAGTATCTTTGATAAACATTGGCATTTTTCTGCCCTCTTGGTTAATGAAAACTCAGGAATTATTCCTCAAGCCTATTAATTAGGGATGTTTGTGAATTCTTCAAACTATTCTGAAAAGTGGATTATAACCATTGATATAAACTACAGTGAGCCCAAGAAAGAAAGAATATATTGGTCATCATTAATGAGAAGGAAGTCTTTGAGTGTTGCTGGCATGGCATCTAACTAATCACTGTAAGATGCAGTACAAATGCAGGTGGATTATATGGAAACTTCCTTTTCTTATTTTACAATCATCTGGGAGGTGTACGTATTTTACAAGAGCATTGCTGAAAAAATAAAAATATAAAATTAATAGAGTGGGTACAGTACACTGAGTTACACCCAGTAAATTAAATATTATAATATTATTTGAAATACTTCATATCTCAAAATATCCCTACTCTGTTTATTTATGAAATTACATTTACTTTTATTGATGTTATTTTTTTATTATTATTATTTGGTGCCTTGTTTACAGAAGCAAAAATATGGAGTATTTTTAATGCTCTGTCATTTAATTTATCATTAAGGTGACTGAAAAGGTAAGGTGCTGTTTTGTGTCCCATTAAGACAGAAAAAAATACATTTCTTACAAATGAGGTTCAAAAGTCTGGAGTTCCACCCTCGACTCAACTACAAATTCCTGTGATTCCACCTTACATTTTTGTGAAAAGTGTCAGCTGCGGCTACAGGTCCAAGAGGTATCTGGATGCTGCAGGTGCTGAACACCTAAATGAATTGGAGGAGAGATGGGAAATACTAATGGAAAAGAAATCCAATAACTATTTAATGTAAAGACAGCTCTGGCTCAGGAAAGCACTGAGGTGCAAACTGTTGGAGGAAGGGGAATATTTCTGGGGAAACATCTCTGTGTGCTTGCTCTTCAATATGTGCCTGCTTCTGACCCCTGCCAGAGACGGGACACTGGGACCTCCTAGGTCTTTTATCTATTTCAATTTTTTGCTCTTCTAAGAATTCTCTTCACAGAATGATAATGCCATGAGAAGTACTGAGCCACCTGAGAATCTATGGCAATAAGGAGAAGGCCGTGAAATATTATTCCTACATAAAGAGATTGAATAAACATCTGCTGGGGATTAAGTGCATTGAATCTTGCCTTAGAACAAGGCAGTGTGCTGAATGGCTTACTGAAGTGTCATCCAGGATGTGTTTATAGGATTTTTCACTCATGTTTGAGAATTACTCTCCTTGAGAATATATTCCCATCTGTATTAATCTCCTGTCTAATTGTACCTTGAATGATTAGATTTTTGAGTACAGCCATTCCTGGCTCCCTTAATAGTCAATGAAAGGAGGGGCTTAATCTCTTTCTCATGACCCGGTGTTCTGATGATCAAGATGTGAATTGCCTTCTGAAAGGACGTCTGCCTCCTCTACAGCATTCAGAAAAATACTAAACTTATTATATTCTCAACATCAGTGTCTCACTGTGTCCAAGAGGAAAAAAAAAAAAAAGAAACGTAGTTCTTTCTTCAGCTGAAAATATGAAGCGATCCAACAGAACTAATTCTCAATGGCTGCTGACCATTCAGAAAAACACCATCTATGCGACCAGTGACCCACTGTCACAGGCCACCTTAACACTGTATTGCACCTGTGGTTGAAGGGGAACTTAAGAATGGAGGAAACCCAGTGGATCTCCTTCTCAGCTATTAGCAGAGCTGTACGAGAACTCTTATCCATGGACTAGGGAAAAATCATTAGTTATGTTCTTGTAACCGGCACTCATGGGAAATTACTGGACAAATGTTTTCTGATTGAAATAGCTTCTTTTGATCCACAGAAAATATCTTACTGCTTATGACTGCAACACTATGCTGCTTGCTAATTCCCTAACACAAATTTATCAAATGTGGAATTTTCCAGGATAATTCTCTTTCTTTCTTATGTATAACTAGATAAGTATGAGTAATGCAAAAAGGACATTTGCTACAATACCAACTGAAGAAAAAAAAAAAAAAGGTTCATACCTCACTGTATTAATTCCTGAAGTGACTCTGGAGGATGTTGAAACCTTCATTTTGCAGTCAACAAATAGAATTTGCAGGGAAATTGTAGTGCTAAACATTATTAATTTCAATGAGCTTATGTACCTGCAATAGTTTGCACCTTTTCTGGTGCTCTACACCATGTCTTGCATTTTATAAGACGTAGTCTTTGCCTAGAGCTTTCTGAGGTTGATAGTTGCCTCAGTGGCTTACTCTGCTCAATACTTTGTAGTCCCCTGTGACATCCCTTTTTCTTGGATATAGTAGACTTTTCTTCTAGGTCAATTCTAGCAGTCTATTTGGCAGTTACCTTTTAAAATTGATTGCCTGGATCAATTTATAAGTCACTCATCTGCTTTTCTTTTTTTGTTTGTTTGCCCTAGAAATAATGAAATAATGATAGGAGCAGATGTTAAAAGAGACCAACAGCATAGGAAAAACAGAGTTAATATCAGATACAGAAACTTTGTCACCCATTTACAAATGATCTGCTTTGTGGTGCAGAGATATTCTCAGAACCAACTAGTTGGTGTTTTGCTGTAGTAGTTTCTGTTTTTGTTTTCCCTGTGTGATACATGATGGATGATTTTTGAGTAATTTCCAATACAATGAATAATCTAGTCACATGATTTTTACTCTTTAGAGATTCACTAATAATGTCTTCATATTAAAGTAATGATTGCCCTTCAGTTTGTAACATTATTTTTCCAGTATTTTCTATTCCTAACAAACTAATGTGGGAGGTGTAGCCATAGAGAAGATACAAACAAATGGAGTAAGTTTACTGGGATCTGCAGATAGAAGGAAAGGGGGTGGGGGTGGGGGGGAACCCTTCTGTTGCTAAGTGTCTGAATCTGCTAACTGAATTGGATTTTAAAGAAATGTGATCTTTCCTTGATGCAAATATCCTTTGCACATAACAATAAAGAAAAAAAAAAAGCTTTTAAAGTCAATATTCGGACAAAGTGTTTTTAGTGTTTTAATGCAGACTGCTTATTTATTTTTTATTTTTTAATTTAGTTATCTGTTGAGATTTCTTTATCTGTGACATTTATGTGCCTTAGAAACTGTATATGAGCAGAGCATGAAAGTTTGTGGCAAGATATTGTGGGTTAAGGTGGTTTTTTTTTTTTTTTTTTTTTCTTGGTTTAGAAGAGCAAAGTCAAGGACAACTCTGTGTGTTCTGCAAAGTTCAGCAGTAATATTATTATTCACACAAGTTGTCTCAGCTGTGAAGTCAGTACATTTGTTCTGGATGTCTCTTTATTATTAATGGTCCTTTCACCCAACTTTCTACATTTGTTTGAGCCAACATCGCTCTTACCTGCTGACCAGTTCATCTAGATTGTTTTCAACCCCTGGCTGCCTTAAAGGTGAAGCTTTGTTCCAAATGTCTTCTGAAAGGTTAGCTTTAACTGTTATATTGATATTGGATCAGGATATAGCTATGGCAAATGAAATAGTGAAACTCTCCTCCAACTTCCAAGGCATTACTTGTTCTGCCAAAAATACTGTCTCCAGCATGGTACCACACAGTAAAAAACACCACACTGTGTCTACTTTAAGCAGGAGTGGATGTTTAAGTAGGAATTAAGTGGTGTGTTGCCTTTTTGATGGCTCTTTGCAAACAGGCAAATTTCACCCAGAAAGAATAAGCATAAAATTGGATCAGTTTAATAAAAGTTGTGAAGGGAAGAAACCTTAAAAAGATTAACCAGGAAAATATGACTTTCCATCTTGGAAAATGTATATTTATGAAAAGTATCGTTTTTCTTTCAGGTATGAGCCAAAATAGGAATTTCTCATCTTTAAAGATGCCATCAATTTCTAGTGCATTTGAATCATAGAATCGTAGAATGGTTTGGGTTGGATGGGACCTCAAGGATCATCTAGTTCCAATCCCCCTGCCATGGGCAGGGATGCCAGCCACTAGATCAGGTTGCTCAGGGCCTCATCTAACTTGTTCTTGAACATTACCAGGGATGGGGCATCCACAACCTGTTCCAGTGCCTCACCACCCTCTGAGTGAAGAATTTCCTCCTAATCTAAATCACCTCTCTTTTAGTTTAAAACCATTCCCTCTCTTCTTGTCATTATCTGACTGAGCAAAGAGTCACTCTCCATCTTTAAGTACTGAAAGGCTGCAACGAGGTCTCCCCAGAGCCTTCTCTTCTCCAGGCTGAACAGCCCCAGCTCTCTCAGCTTATCTTTGTAGGAGAGGTGCTCCAGCCCCTTGATCATCTTCGTGGCCCTCCCCTGGACCCTTTCTAACAGCCCCACATCCTTCTTGTGCTGGGGGCCCCAGACCTGGACACAGGGCTCCAAGTGGGGCCTCACAAGGGCAGAGCAGAGGGGGACAATCACCTCCCTCCACCTGCTGGCCACTGCTCTGCTGATGCAGCCCGGGATGCAGTTGGCTTTCTGGGCTGCAAGCACGCACTGCTGGCTCATGTTGAGCCTTTCATCCACCAGAACCCCCAAGTCCTTCTCTGCAGGGCTGCTCTCAGTAAGTTCTTTTCCCAGTCTGTCCTCATGACAGGGATTGTCCCAGCCCAGGTGCAGCATTTGGATTAAGTTTGGTTTTCCTTGTGCCACTTTCAAGGGTCTAATAATCTCAGACTGTGAATCAGACCCATTTATAATTTTGTTTTCATATACTTAACAATATTGCTGATGGAGAACTACTTATACTATCAAAAATATTTACATAAAGTACAAGTAACACTGCCAAAGAATTAATTAGAATGAGCAGTGGAGGTCACTGGAATGCGAAGTACATGGCTCTAACTGCAAAATCAGGAGCTGAACAAAATGAGATATTGGTTTAGCTTCAGTAGATTATTTTACAACGAACTCTGTTATCACACTGCTACCATTTCATCTACTTGTCTTTCCTTATTTATAGAGTACCTGTAGGAAGTTATTCCAGTCTTTCAAGAGAATTTGTGGGGAGAATCAGGACTCAAAAACATATGTCATAGTCGAAGTAAAATAATATGTAACGGAAAGAGGTTTTCAACTCAATACAAAGTAATGTTCAGATGATTTTTGTGTATGGGGAAATATGTACGCATGTTGGAGTAATGTGAAATGCAGAGCATCAAGGTGATAATATGCCACATTAGGATAATTCATTTTATACATCTTAAAATAGAAATGTCTAAGGAATGAGAGATGGAGGTCAGGAAAAATTCATGAATTCTTCCACCTTATTTTCATAAATCAATGCCTTAGGCCCCACTGAGGCAGCTAAAAATACATTTCTCTTTCAGATGAAGGAGATTAGGAGGTGGGAGAGAGGGCATGTTGCCTTGCAAATGTGGAGGATGTCAGTATTGTCATGAAAATTATGAACATATTGTGTAGGTGTTACTGCACGAGAGATGCACTTTTCCTTTTAGTGACACAGATAATAAGTCTTTTATAATCCACTATATACAATTTGAAATTTCACCTTTTCAACCTATTACATTTGTGGTACAGTTTCTAAATAGATAACAGGAGAGAAGTGAGGTTGAATGGGCTGAATGAGTGCTCTTCACTGCTGTGCAAAATCTGTGGATTTCAGGAAGAGAAAAAAAAAGGGGGGAAGAAAAAAAAAAACAGTGATGAACTGGTACATAGTGAATGCAATATTTTCTGACTCTTGGAACTATTGACTTTCCTGGGCACTACATTTATAGAAGACAGAATAACCAAGGTGAATGCATTTCATTCTGGATATCGAAGCAGAAAGCAGAATGGCATAGTTGACACTTTAGGACTATCTGCTTTCCGGTTTGTGAAACAGGTCTAAAGACTGCAGTCACTGCAAAATAGAAAATATGAGCAAGGCTCAGGTAAATGCAGCTCAAAAACCTACTTTCTAAATACATGGAGAGCCTTTACATATTCATCATGGAGAGGCAAAACCTGAACGCTAATGACTGGGTCTTTATGGCACAAAAATTAAAAAGACATAATGCAGTGGGTGTCTGTTAATTGGAACAACTCTGTGGGTGGGCCAGTTAAGTGGCTGTCTTGATAAGGAGAAAAAAAAATCAAAAGTATATTTGAAAATTACTAAATTGAGATAAAACTGCAGACAAACCAAAAATTGTAAAAATAAACAATTTACTTATTCCTTCTTTATAGGATCTGCTTCCTATAACATATTCCATGTAAGACAGAGGGTCAGTATCTTCTGCACACAGAAGACATTGTACCTCTTATATAGAATATATTCTAAATATGGGGACAGAAAAAGTAATGATGGTGGAACTCATCAGACAGATCTTCATTTTTCTTATGCAGATGGAAACTTTGGAGCTTTTGAAGAAAAAATTCTTCTTTCTCACCGTGAGTGCGTGCATGCATGCGTGCGTGCGTGTACTTTTCAGGTATTACTTGACCACTCCTGCATCAAAACATCAGTTTCTATCACATGATAAAAATGTTTTCTGTGCACAGATTATGCATGTACTTGTACATCCACTGTCTTGACTCCCCCATGTCCTAATGAATAGCATTACCAAACTTTACTATGACAGATTCACTACGTCAACCATCGTTCCCATTTTCACATAACTACTATCACATTTATACCTTCCACATAGCAGCTCAAGGAAGCCAGTATCAGTTAAGCTATCACTTTTCCTCCTTCCTTAAACAGGTTTACATAGTTTTCCACCAAGGTGACCATTAAAGGAACAGCTTCTTTCACACTATAACACGTTGTAAAACGTTGTAAAAAAACACGTTACAAAACATGTTAGTGGTCAAGTCTGATTTGTTCTTAATTCTGTTGTGATGGGAAGTATTCTCCATTGCTGTGTGGTAGAATTGTTAACTCAGCGAACCCAAGCAAGGGTTTTCATTGTTGTTTTCCTACAGTGTTTCATCATTTTCCACAATTCCCTCCTGCCCTCCTCCCTCTTCTGTGATGCATATCTTGTCAGGATAAAGTTCTTCAATACTTTTATGTAGTTATTGCACATTTTTGGACAGAGCTTCCACAGCTCACTCTCAATCACACATAGGAATGAGGAAACAAATCTCTCTGATGGACTGCTCTTTTTCATTGCTCATTTACCCAATCAAGGACAAAACCAGGAAATTTAATATTTTATAGCACTTCTGAACAAATGTATATATGTCCTGTGTCATATCTTTTGTTTGTGAACTACTCCTCAAGTTCTTCCATTTTTGGGTTCTCTTCAGTTTACAGAATCCTTTGTAACTCACATGGCCACAAAGAATAGATAATCTTGTATATAAAAATGACATTATTATATGCACCACTATCAGTCACTTCAGCCAATGAATTTTCTGATGAAAAGCTGAAATGGGAGAATTTAAGTTGAATTTGTCTGCCTGTGTGCATGCTAGTAGGATTTTGCACATGTGGCCATAACATAACATAATGTTCCATTACTTAGGTCTTGAAGTATGTAGGTTTATATAAAACAGGAACTTCAGCTGCATATAATACACTGTTCACCTTGTATTACTTGATTTCCTTTGCCCTTCTCTGTGAGTGGCATGGACTTCATGGACATAAATAAAACATGAATCTACATCAAAATGTAAAGTAAGTTTCTCATAGATGAATCTACATTATAGTTAACTGACTAAGAGGTAGAAGCTCAAATTTGCTTGAAATACTGCTAAGAATATATGTTGGGTTGTATCTCATAAGTTTTGAAAAATCAGGGTATGAGCAATTTTAAAAGTCTTTAGAAATATGATAGAGAGCGATGCTACCTGTAGCATCCAGTTGTGAAACACAAACTTGAATACTTCCGATCAAAAAACCCTAATATGTCTAAAACTACTGAAATCAGGTTCATCTCTATAACGCGACTGCATCATCAATCCTAACAGGGAAAAACATCCTGTATGAAAATGTCAGTCTATTAAGCTGAAACTCTAAAAAAATTCATTATATCTATCATCACTTAGACTCCCTTTTTTAATGAACACAGGATGGTAAAAAGACTTTCCTCAACTAATGAAGTAAAATTTAATTGAAAGTAACTATACACTAAATAAATTATTTTACAGAGAAAACATAAATCCTAACAATATTGAAAATATCCAAAGGTATATGAGCCAATATACATATACATACACTAACATATGTCAAAGTTAGGTAGCCCATTTCATACTACTTAGGTCCTGCGGCCCTAAGTAAAATCAAAAACTTGTGATAGCAACCTAGATTTACAGTCAGTTGCCTAATGCCATTTCAATTGCCCTTGGCTTATCTACCTGGCTTCCAGCTGCTGATCTAGAGGTGCATGGGTTTCATATATCAATTCTGTCATATTAACTATGCTACTCCGTATGTTTTACATACGTAGTTGAAATATTTAGCCAGCTATATTCTGTCCTCTGCTTCTTCCAGGAAACATTGGGAGATTTTGTCCTCTTATTATGGCATGCAGAATGGAAATAGCAAACAAAAGAGATTTGTAAGCACATTCTAATGCCTTGAGCTGAGCAACAAAAATACTTTCTCATTTTCCTGGAGGGCTCCCAGTTTGTAGCCCTGGACTCTCTGTTGAAAGGGTATCAATATACCTTCTTTGCGAAAAAGAAGAAATGAAAACAAACAACAACACCAACAAAAACTTTTCCTTTTCCTTTTCCTTTTTCCTTTTCTTTTTTCCTTCTCCTTTTCCTTATTTTCCTTTTCCTTGTCCTTTTTCGTTTTCTTTTTTCTCTTTTCTTTTTTTCTTTTCTTTTTCTTTTTCTTTTTCTTTTTCTTTTTCTTTTTCTTTTTCTTTTTCTTTTTCTTTTTCTTTTTCTTTTTCTTTTTCTTTTTCTTTTTCTTTTTCTTTTTCTTTTTCTTTTTCTTTTTCCTTTTCTTTTCCTTTCTCTTTCTCTTTCTCTTTCTCTTTCTCTTTCTCTTTCTCTTTCTCTTTCTCTTTCTCTTTCTCTTTCTCTTTCTCTTTCTCTTTCTCTTTCTCTTTCTCTTTTTTTTCTCTTTCTTTTTCTTTTCTGTTTTTTCCAGATTTTGGAGAGAATCCATATTATTTAATTTGAGATATCTACACTGTAAATATCAGAGGTATTACCCTTTGCACCCTTGTAGTCAATGAGAAGCAGATTAATTACACCCCCAAATTGTCTGATTTACCTGAAGTGTGGAAGTGTTTTGTTTTTTGTTTGTGTGTTTGTTTTTCTGGATGAGACAAACCACATTGCAAACTCTGTATATCTCCAGAAAAACAGGGATGGTGTTCTGACTGTCTAATTTTGGATGGCTACAATGTAGTGACTGCATCTACACCTACACCTACTTTATCTAGTCAGTAAAATCAGCAGAGTGTAAGGAGTGTTTTGGCTCATCAGCATTAAGAGTAGGATCAGTTGCTGAAATGTAGGCAAATATCAGTTTTCATGCCATGGGTTACCCTCGCCTGTAGCTACCACTTTGAAAAATCTCCTGCAATGCTTATACTGTGTTTACCTATCTCAGGCACCTTAGGACGTCTCAGACTGTGTCAGATGTCAACACTGAGGCAACTGAATTCTGTCCTAGTGCCTTCTTTAAAGTGAGTTGTGTTGCTCTGCAGATATCACTGTCTGAGGGTTCAATTCAGTTGTCTGATCAGAAGCACGAGAGACAGGACAAATGGGAAATCTTCCCCTTCTTAGGAGAGGTAAACTGAGATCAGGTGGGATAGCTCTGGGCCTCTGAGGTGACACTAGAACTCCTATATTTCAGAAGCTGAATTAGTCTTCAGATTTTCTTCGATCATACGGGGGACTAAAGAGCTTGTTTGCCTGTAGACAACAGTGTAGATACAAGACACACAGAAGTTTAACTTCTAACTGAATCACACACCCACAGACAGGTGAGTGAATCTCATGCAGAATGCAGAATTAAACCTGCACTGTGTAATCCTGGGACAAATCCCTTCTTTTGCATTTACATTTGCATTAGCGATTTTTTTTTCCTAGGTAATATCCTAGCAAATGACTCAAATATCCTTGCATCTCTTTTCAGATAAAATGGAAATAGCATATTCTCATTAGGTAAAGATCTTCCCACACACCAATGTCAGAAATGTGAATTAGACATTTATTTCTTTTTAATCAAGTGTTTATTTTGTTACAAATAAAGTAGTGAATGATATACATCATTCCCAGCTTCATGGCAATATGGAAATTTTTCACTTATCCCAGGATGCCCAAAAGAAAATCATAGCACAGTAAATTATCATTTTAATTTGTGTCATGGGACATCTTTGATACCTTATCAACCTCAAGATATTTTACTGTGAAGTATGGAGTTTTTTAGGAAGCAAAAAGAGAATTGTGGATGTCCTTTCCTGATTATATTATGGTGTGCATGATATATCTACTTACACATCCTGCATATTAGTTAACCCATCCTTGAAATAGGCACAGGAGTATGACCTGTTCTTGATAGTCACTTGTGTGAACCCTGGGCACAGAAAATTCCTGCACTGTACCTACCGGCATTGCTCAGAGATTGGGTATCCTGTGCAGCCTATAGTGTGAAAGTATCTGAGGTAGTTGTGGTGGTTTTACCCTGCTGAGCAACTGAAATCCACCACAACCACTCTCTCACTCTCCCTCCTCAAAGGAAAAGAGGGAGAAAATATGATGGAAAGGTCTCAGAGGTTGAGATAAGGACAGGGAGATCACTCAATGATTTTGTGGGCAAAACAGACTCAGCACAGGGAAATTAATATAATTTATTGCCTATAATCTCTTCAAGAACCGCTCCCACACGGCTCCGTACCACGGGGCCATCCCCCAGGAGCAAACTGCTCCAGCACGGGACCCCCACGGGCGGCAGCTCCCCCCAGACCCCCTGCTCCTGCGTGGGCTCCTCTCCACGGGCTGCAGCTCCGGCCCGGGGCCTGCTCCTGCGGGGGCTCTCCATGGGCCGCAGCCTCCTCCAGGCCACATCCACCTGCTCCACCGGGGGCTCCTCCACGGGCTGCAGCGTGGAGATCTGCTCCGTGTGGGACCCATGGGCTGCAGGGGGACAGCCTGCTCCACCAGGGGCCTCTCCACAGGCCGCAGGGGAATTTGTGCTGCGTGCCTGGAGCACCTCCTGCCCTCCTGCTGCACTCACCTTGGGGGCTGCAGGGCTGGGTCTCACTCCTCACTCCCAGCTGCTGTAGCAAAGCAGATTTTATTTATTTATTTTTTTCTTTTATTCATTCTGCTCTCCCAGAGGCCCAACCAGCGTTGCTCCCTGTCTCAGCTCTTGCCAGTTGCAGGTCCCTTTTGGAGCTGGCTGGAGCTGGCTCTGATGTGACATGGGGCAGCTGCTGGGCTCTACTCACAGAGGCCACCCCTGCTGCCCCCTGCTACCAAAACCTTGCCACGTAAACCCAATACAGTAGTATCTGAGGCTGCACAGTCACAACGCGCAGTCGCCCACAGCAAGTATCCACCAGATATGGTGGATATAAATATCCACCAAACTTATGACTTGTTTTGTTATCATACACCAAACTTTAGAATGTTTGGGAAATGGTGAGGAGGCAGTTGTGTCCACATGGAACTGAAGCAGAGATGGTGTGCAAATTTGGGAACTCACAATGTGTTGTACATAGATCTACTGAATCCACGGAGTAGTGCCAGGGGGTGCTTGTTTTGTCTTAGCAATAACTGCAAATAAGTGCTGCTCCGTACAGCACTCAATATATCTGCCTTGTTTAGATACTTGTAAAGGTGAGTTCATATGCAAAAAGGGCAAAAGGAGCAGTTCAGAATAGTGCAGAAATATCTCTGTTTGTGTGGAGCTTGGCTGGTGCACCCATATGTCAAAGTGCAGAACTTTATAGTGGTATTAGTTCAGGATTGAAGAAATTATGCCTGTACTTGCACAGTACTGTGCCTAAACTAATGAGATTATAACACCTCTGGTTCTGGCAGTAACTCAATGTTTTGTCTCTATTCTGTGCTGCATGGTTTTAAACATGGCCCTAGATGACTGATGAATATGCAGTGATTTCAGCATTTGATTAAAAATATAAAAAATAAAAAAGAATATATAAATGTGGTATGAGACCTTATGCAGATTTAGATTGCCTATGAACAGTAACCTTATGCTGGAACAGAATTGCCCTCTGATAGTCCTGACCCATAGATGCGAGACAGAGAGTTATCTTTAATTCATCTTGGTCTTTTCAATCTGATTAAAGGCCTAATTTGTCAAATTTCTGTACATTATGTCTTAAAAATGCAGAATCTGAGAATCCATGTATTCTGATTGGTTGAGGTCAGCATTAGCTAATCAAAGGGCTGGGAATCATTAAACATGCACTGATATTTTCGTCATCAGAGACTCACTTTACAAATTTAATCTCTCACCCTCAAATGATTCTTTTCTGATTTGCTGCTACTATCAGAATTCTTCATCTCCATGTCATCAGCAGTCATGCTTTTCTTCTATTTTTCTTCTGACCCTACTTCTCATCCCAAAACCAAAGATATTATCTGCCTTAGGCGGAAATAAACACATCTTAGCAGACAAGAGTCCCCATGGGAAGGATGATGATCCCATAAAGCTTAGATTGATTATTTTTTTATAGGTGGACAGTAAAGAAAGGTAAGTGCACTCTTTTTTTTTTTTTTTTTGGTGAGGGGGAGGATGTGGGGTAAGAGGAGGTAAGAGAATTTTATGTCTGCAGTTATGACTAGATGCCTAGTGAGGAATTTTGCTTTGCTATGTTATTTTTTGTTCCCCATTGCTCATCACCTGCCCTTTATTGAAGGATGTTTATTCCTCGTCTCCCTCTGCTCAGCTATTTAGGTTATTTTTTATATCTTTCAATCAAATATCTGAATTAACACAAGATCCAGTTTAAGCTGTTATGCTAGTTTGTGTCATTTTAATGGAAACATGCTGGAGAACTGTCTCATGGACAGCTGATGACACAGCTCTAATGAAAAGCAATGGGAAGCAGCAACGTGTACTGCCTGCTTTTTGGGCTTTGCACCTGAAGATGGAAGGGGACAGGAGTACAAGCCCTGAAAAGCCTGGAAGTGTGACATTGTGAGGGAGATAACTAAGCACAGGGTAGACAACTTCACTTCGAGCATATGTGTTCAGAGAGTGGGAGCTAATCAGAAGAGAAAATAGACAAGGAGAGAACTGCTGTGAGTGTCTGTGTACTGCATACAATAACGCTTACCACTAATGACAGATGTCTTAGCTTAGCTTTGTAAAGTTCAGAGACAGCTCTGATAAAAAGCTCTGCAGACCATTTATGATATTTTGTTCAAGAGACTCAAAGGAATTCCATAGGACTTGATGAAAAACACTGTTATCTCAGTACAAGGACGAACAGGCCTAGTTAGTTAATTATACTATTAGTTTGTTTGAAATTGGTAATGGGCATAAATAAATAAATAAAATAGAATGGATGACATAAGAGGCAATTGGCACATAACTGAAGAATGGAAGTAGTCTTAATGAAAATTGATATGGTTTCCTGGGGAAAAAATCAGTGTGAAACAAAACTACAAGCACTCTGAAAAAAGACTGTGTGTATGGAATTGTCTGTGGCCGGCTGTAATACAAAGTCTAAAACTGGTAATGAATTTGGTAGCAGCAGAGTGCTGGAAGCCAGAGCTGGAACCCAGCAATTTTAGGTGGTCACAGCACCATGGTAAAATAAAGGACTACTGAATATTATTTTCCCGAGATATCCTGCAGGAGAAAATACTTACCTTGGTGTGAATGATACTAGCTCCCAAATCATTGTTTTTCAGCACAAGAGGTTGCAGCTACCTTCAGTTTAAAGTCAGGTTTAAAGTCAGGTGCTCAAGGAAGTTCATACACAGTAACAAATAGAGCTATCAGGCTCCTAATGATCTATTCTCCCATTGATACTCCTGGGACTTCACATAAAGCTCTCATTAATGCAAATGGAAATGTGCAAAGTACATGCCGAAATCAACAACTCCCCCTATTGTTATAATAGGTGAATAGTCCCCTTAGGCTAGAAGTAACATTACTCAGTTTAATTTTTCCTTGACTACTTCTCCTTATGAAACAAATCATATTAAAAAAGTGTGGTCTTTTGGGTTTGTTTGTTTTTTAAGTGGATGTCATGGGGAAAAAAGTCGGTGAAGAGGATTTATCAAAAACGACATTCTTGTTATGACCCAGTTCTGACCCCATCGAGCCAAATCATCAATCACAGTGACAATGGGCCATATTTATCTCTGGTGCAACTGCACTGTAATTGACAGAATTACATTTACAAGAGATTTACCCTATAGCTGTTTATTAAGAAGTCTGGGGCGATTATTAGTTGAATATTTTCCTTTCTCTGCAGCTTGCATTAATGCATATATTATGCAAAGGTATATGTATGTTTCAGTTTGCTACAGATGTTGTAGTTAAGAATTCATGGATGTTTGCACTTTGCTGCTCCAAGTTTCATTATAATGGAATGTGAAGATAACAGGGCCACAATCTAGTTATACAGTTGAAAGGTTGACAGAATAATTTGATTGTATTCTGCTTATTTACCACAATATTCTGGTATACTTTGTGGCTTGTAATAACTGCTAGGCATGGGACAACTAAAGCAGCAAGCACTAATGATGTCCTACAGCAAAGAAATATTGTTCCTAGATCTTTTGTGACTGCATTTCCCCAAAACAACACATAGAAAAAGTGATAACTTATTTAAATGGTCCTAGTAAAAGCACAAAAATAGTTGTCAGTGTCTAAGATGTCTACTCACTTTTTGTATCCTTCCAAATTTAGATGACATGTAGTCAATTGGAGTGATCAAAATAAGCATGTTCTATTCCACAATTGATTTTTTTTAAATCAAATTCTTTGCTAGCATTAACAGACTAAATCTGTTAAAGCTAGATGGTGCTACCCAATGTTAAATAAGCAGTGTATTTCATTTTTTGATTTTCTAGATGAGTAATTGCCTTTACATGACACTAACAGTCAGCTGTTCACTGGAGGAAATTGTATCTAACATGAATTAAGGCAAGTCTTAGCATTGACTCCATAGGGGCTATGATTTCACCTTTATTACATTAATTAAATGTATTGTGCAACCAAACAGAGCTCAAAATACTGATCAATTAATGAAAGAGCACAGATCAATGCTTAATGCAAGTGTCATTTGAAATACAGAAAGAGAGGACAGAATAAGCCCTGCTTTATTACAATGTCTCGTGATAGACACCTCACAGCTGCACTGTATTTGTAGATAGATGTGGTAAGTAGCACTTTTCAGAACTGAAAATAGGCTTGAATTTAATATTTAGTAAATGGACCATATATGTGAGGAAATAATTTGCTAGCAGTACTACTGCTATAGTCCAGCTTAATAAATAGTTTGATTATTCACCAGTAGGTACTTGCATATCTTGTGTGCCACTAATTCTACCACAAATTGATTCAAATTAGTTGGATTGACAAATAATCCAAACACACTGCTTATGCAGAGAAAATATAGTTCTTGGATTGTTTTAGAAGGAGAGCTATAGAGCAAGTTTGGCCTGACCAAAATTTTTGCAATTTTACTGGAAAACTTTCTGAGATGTGCAGTTAATGTGATGTGCAGTAACATGAGCTTTGTTCTGAAATTCCATGTGGGGTTGTGTTATCAGTCAATGTGTCCTAGGGATTTACACAGAAATCTGTTAATGGAATCCAGTTAACTTAAAACTATGCCATCAGTAAGTGTCACTCTCACTATCGGGAGACATTAGCTATCACAGCAGTGCCTGGGAAAAATACAGAATACAGCACTTGTACTTCATAAACAGTTGTGAATTACATGACAGTTCTTTCTGACTTTCTTTTGTCTGTTTAATCTTAAAATTTCTACTGGCACTTCTCATTGTTACCCTAGCACAAAACACAGATCAATTAAAAGAAACCAACATAAACTTTATGCTCAGTAAAATAAACTAAGTGTTGGAGGTCTTGAAAATTACTAGCTTTATCTACAACTTTGGCTCTATGTCAGTGTTTCTCATTCAGTGGGTTACAACCTCAGGACATCATGAAATGTTACCAGGGGATTATAAGAGAGTGAAAACTTTAGGACAACATAAAACAAAGAATATCTCACTCTCTTGTTCTTAACAAATCCCTATCTTTTAAGACTCAGTAATTTCTCACAGTCTCTTGAAACACTCATCATGAAAATTACCTTTCTTACTGTTAGATTTGTACTATATAAAGGAGGAGGTCATACTTTTTTTTTTCTTTTTTTTTTTTTTTTATCAATTAAGTAGCCACTGTATAAATGCTTATAAGTCATGCTGTCATTAAAATGAACTGATGCTTGTGATACATTATACTAGCATTTGTTAGCCAATGCACATTAAAATTCTTGTGAGGACAATGTGGATTTTAACACATCAGCTGATAGGATTTATTGAAACTAGCCTTGATCAGATAGTGTATGGTAAAAGTACCGTGGGGTTTTAGCACATTAATTAGCATGTGCTAGCCAGTAGAAGTTGAAATTAACCTTTTTATCTAATGAAGACAGTATCAAAGACTAATTTTGTGGGACACTAAAGTTAACAAAATTAGCCAAGGGGACTAAGCAAAATCTTGCTACATTTTCTTTCAGAGCTAATTAAACTAGACAGACCAAGATTTTATGCCTATATTTGGAATTCACACATGCATTTATCCCAACATTTCGCACAATTGTAGTATGGTGTTACAACTGTAACCAGTGTGTTAACACTATTTGAGACATGGTTTGTATTTTCTTTGTTAATAAGATTGTTCTCATACCAGCTTTCTGAGCTGAAGCAATGCTAACTAAGAACCTGACCTCTGGGCTATTCCTCAGTAGTGTTCCTTTGATAAGTTTTTCCTCCTTCAGTTTCTTCCAGCTGTTCCTCAGCTGTTGTCTGACTGGTTGCTGCACCCAGTCACTCACCCAGCTGAAGGAGGTGCTCTACCTTCAGTAAGTTTAGTAGTAAATCTTTGCTCACCTGAATTGTATTATTTACATTTTGTTTGGTTTATTTTTTTTTTAATAATTATTATTTTTTTTAACCAATTGCATTGGTTTAAATTTTTATTTGCAGGAAGGCTTAAGTTTGGTCATCTCTGCAATGACTGCAAAATTCTAGATTTAAAGATGATGATAAAGAATGAAGACAACTTTTCCAGAGAGTAAGAAACTGTAATTTCTTCCATCATACATAGGCATATATATGTATCTAGGGTGTTTCTTTTCCATGTATACCCGCATATGTAAGATATACCTCAACATTCCTTAAGAGGGAGAAAAGATTGAAAACAGAATCATAACGTGAAGAGCCACAGAAAAGATATCTTGTCTAAGAAGTGGTCTTGTTGAAGAAAGGACCACAAGCAGATGAATCTTGCTGTTACTTGAAAATGTAATTTGATTGGTATTTGAGTCAGATTTATTTTTTTTAAGAAAAAAATAATGTTTTTCTCTTTGTGTCACTCTATTTTTCTTTGCTATCTAACAGTTTGTGCTATAATGTAGTTTGGGGAACTGATCTAGCTGAAAAATAACCACCAAAGGACAAAATAATGATTCTGTTTTTTGACCTGCTGCATTCCAATTTCTGACTTAAGATACATATTTTTTGCTAGTTCTGTGGAAGGTGTGGCACCGTGCAGAAGGAACTAGTTAGATTGTCTTTAGAGCAGATCAAACTATGCCTGGGATTTGATATGGGAAGTTGGACTGTTGATGTGGCAGGATGCCTTACAACTATTGGACTTGGCTAGTAGGTGTACGAAGTGAGAAGATTGATGTGAATGTTGAAGAAACAGCTCTGGCCTATCTATTTCCTCTTCCCCAGCTAACCAGAACAGTGAACACAGTGAAGCAATGGCCCACTCGACGTTATTATTATTATTATTATTTATTTATTTTTAAAAGGGGGGTGGGCTGAGGGAGAAAAAAGAAAGCAAGGCCAAATTGCTTCACTGCTCTGGGCATCAAGCACTCTTTATAAAGCTTCTGATGGAATATATTTTTCTTATCTACAGGCAAACAGTGTATGTGTTCTACCATTACCCATCTCTTTCTATTTACGTGAGTGTACGTGATGAGACAATAGAGTATCCTGGCAAAGTACCAGGCAAAGCCCAACAACAGCTAATAAGAGGAGAATAGCCTCTAGATTCCTCACAGGGAGAGGGGAATAACCAGAATTTTTGCTGTCCTGTGGGATGCAATTATGCTGTCCTGAACTAAAGAGTGACCAGTCTCGCCTCCTCTGATTATCGAATGCAGACCTGATGTCTGGTTTCATTGCAAGCTCCCTGCCTAAGATGGATATCCTGAGGCCAAATTCAATAGGCAGTCAACCACTGTACCTGCCAAGAGCCAGTATTTTCAAAAGAATGTATGCCAGTAGATTATCATGTCGGTTTCAGTTAGAATCAACATTACTTTTCTAGTTCACTTAAAATCAAACACAGAACAGTCCAAGAGATATATGCATTAATTCCCAAACAGTTTATAGCACCATGGTTCTAATATGTGAATCTGACACCCAGAAGAATTTGGGTTAAATTTTCAGATGCTTTTGCGATGTTGGATATTTAACTTCTTTGAATCCCAAAAGAAGAAACTTCAGGATTAATACCTGGCTGTGTCTTCTCAGGGAATAAAAGTAGAAACAATATGCTGCAAACTGAAATATCTGAAATAGAATCAGCATTGCAAGTATCAGAGCTATGTCTCTTTCAAGGAGGCACTCATAAAAAATGTGGAAAAGCAGCTTTGAAATCTTTATGGGACTTTCTCCTCTGATGCTTTTCCAACAAAGGAGAAACACACTGATTTTCCTGTTGTCGGGATTTATTTATTTATTTATTTATTTTGCTATGGAATTTGCAACTTGCAGGAACTGCAGGAAAAGACACTAGTGAAACACACAGAAATTTTTAATTTGTCTTTTACAGGTTTCAGGTCTGACCGGTACAAATTTTTATTTTGTATGCACAAAGACAATGGGTTTATCACACTGTTCATCCTTGTCAGACAAACAAGATCTCCTAGATACTGTGTCCTAGATTCATACCATTCTCCCTGTTGATGTAAAGATCTTTAGGCTGTCTGTATATAACTCTTTACTGGAGAGGCATATGCCTGCAATTCAAAGCACCTAGGATCAGCATTGTCATCTTAACAGAATGCATTATTGTAGAATGCTACAAAAAAAAAAAAAAAAGTAATAACAAGGTAAACAAGCTCAGAGAACTAAGATGATAATTTAGGCATCTTGTTTAACTACATAGGATCAGATGGAGCAATCCAGGCTGATCACATTAATAGCTGTCATAATAATATCAAAAACAGTAATAACAATGATGTAATATTAGTGCATATTATGGAAAACCGAAATCACGTTTTGTTACTTGTATGTTGCACCTGGGTCAGAGAAATCCCTACCATGAATATAGGCTGGGAAATGAGTGGACTGATAACAGCCCTGAAGAGAAGGACTTGGGGTGATGGTGGATGAAAAACTGAATATGAGCTGGCAATGCGCGCTTCCAGACCGGAAAGACAGCTGTATTCTGGGCTGCATCAAAAGAAACATGGCCAACAGGTCGAGGGAGGTGATTCTCCCCCTCTACTCTGCTCTCATGAGACCCCACCTGGAGCAATGTGTTCAGCTCTGGTGTCTTGAGCATGAGAAAGACATGGACTTTATCAAGTGAGTCAAGAGGAGGGCCATGAGCATGATCAGAGGACTGGAGCACCTCTCCTACGAAGAAAGGTTGAGGGAGCTAGGTTTGTTCAGCCTGGAGAAGAGAAGGCTCCAGGGAGATCTTTTAACTGCCTTGATCTGATGGAAGGTGTTACTGGCCATGTAAGGGGGTTGGAATTAGATGATGACTAAGGGCCTTTCCAACCCAAACCAGTCTATGATTCTGTAATAAAATATGGGTCATTTTCTATCAAACCACTATTATACTTAGTGAAATTATGAAATATATAACAATACAACACTGGACCAATCGGCTTTGTCATGGTGTTGGTTCTTTTGGACTGCCCATGATGAATAAATAGTCTGTAGGATCCAGATAAACTCTGAGGGAGTAAGCATACCCTGCTATATGTGAGTGGGCAGATAGATGGTGGAAGAGCCTGTATCTGTTCAAGAGGAGAGAAAGAGGTATTAAGAAAATATTGTGTTTTTTCAATACAAAAGAAATATGAACCTTTATGGATTTTAATTTACATCCAAGTATAGCAGAATAGAACAAGAATATTAATTACCTAGAAAATATTCTATCTCCAGTCTCATTGAGGTCACAGAGAACTTTTGAGACATCTCACACCCTCACACAATTGGAACACTGCCATGAATGTATACAGGTCAGGAAAATGAAAAGAGTTAGTTGCTTGTTACGTGAGAGAACAGTGGGAATGTATGGACCTCTGCATTGGCATGGATGATAAGTGAAATGAAAGTTTGTACAGTAGGATTAGACAGCACATCAACATTGGTAAAATTGTGGTGGATGTCTGCTAGAGACCGGCTGTTCAGGAAGAAAATATATGTGAGACTTTCTTCAGAAAATAGGAAGATACTTCAAATTCACAGACTCTGGTCCTCACTGGGGACTTTAAACCACCCCAGTATCTGTTGGAGGGGCAGCACAGAAGGGACCAGACAATCCAGAAAGTCTCTGGAGTTGATGATAATTTTCTGATGCAGGGAATCAATGAGACAATGAGATCAGGTACTCTGCTTGATCTGATGCTTAGAACTGGTCACACGTGATGGTGGGAGGTAACCTTGGCTGCAGTGACCATGCAATGATGAAGTTCCAGATTCTGACAGAAGGGAACAAGGCAAAAAGCAGGATTGCAACTCCAGAATTAGGAGAGAAGTCTGGCCAGTTAAGAGACCTTCTTGAAAGGATTACATAGGATACTGTCCTGGAGAGAAGAGGAATCCACAAAAGCTGGTTGATTTTCAAGGAACACCTCCTCCAAGCAGAAGAATGATCCATCTTGATGAACATGAAGTCAAGCGAGATGCCTCTATGGTTGAACAGGAGATCTCGACAAAACCCAGAATTAAAAAGAAGTAGAAGTAGTATTAAAAATAGAAGTAGAAACAGGAGGGAGTGAGTTGTGAGAAATATAGAGATACAGTCCAAGTGTACAAGGACTGAGTTAGGAGATTTCACTTGCAGTTGAATCTGGTGAGGGATATGAAAGGCAGCAAGAAAGGCTTGTGTATATATATCAGAAGTGAATGGAAAACTATGGAAAATGGGGTCCTGTTACTGAATGGGACAGGGAACCTTGTGACAAACAATATGGAGAAGGCCAAGATAATCAATACCTTCTTTGCCTCAGCCTTTACTAGTAACATTTGCCTTCAGGAATCTGAAGCCTCAGAAGGTCCTGAAATTTATTAAAACATTGGAGCATTTTGTTCCAACTGTTCTAAAATGAGAGTGCTGGAACTGTTCAGCCTGGAGAGGAGAAGGCTTGGGGGGATCTTGTCAAGGTCTACAAATACCTGCTGTGAGGGAGTAAAGACGTCTCTTTCCAGTAGTATCTGATAAACAGGACAATAGGCAATAGGAACAAGTTGAAATACAGGAAATTCCATTTCGAATAAAAAAGAACTTTTTTGTTTTTTGTTTTTTTTTAGGTAAGGATGGTCAGACAGTGGAAAAGGCTGCCCACGGACATTGTGGAATGTCTTTCCTTAGAGATATTCAAAATCTGACTGGATAACACCCTGAGCAGCCTGCTGGTTTTGACCCTGCTTTGAACTGGACATTTGAACTAGATGATTTCCAGAGGACCCTTCCAACCTCAACTGTTACATGATTCTGTGTGACTATGATACATGTTAAATTATGTCAAACTGAAAGGAGTGGTTACAAAAGTTAATTAAGCTGTAGTACATACAACTGCTTGCGAAATCATGGAGTTATAGTCATTAATATTTTGTCTGGTATTTTTAAGTGATTGAAGTCTGTATCATACCATAGCCCGTCTCTTTCTATTTATATGTCTGCACTGAATGATATGAGTAGAAGGCTCGAGGCAAGATTTTTTAGAGAAAAGAGAAAAGCTAAGCCAATTGAAAGCAATTTCTGAAGGGAATAACATCAAAAACAAGGAGGAGAAATATTTGAAAAAGAGGAAAAGGATTGAAGGATATTGAAGATATTATGTTTATGTGGCATTCTGGCACTTCTGAATGTCCTAAAAAAGAATTACACCAACTGCAAGTTAGTGGATAAAGAAAAAAAAAATTAGGAGAGGCACAAAGGAAAACCAACAGAACATCAAGAGCATTTGAAGTGCTAGGAGGCATTTTCCTTGTGGAAAATGTCTGAAAATCCTTAAGAGAGCTGATGAAGATTTGTTTAAATAGCAGAGCAGCTCGTTTAAACAGCCAGCTAAAAGCCTCAGTAAAACTGTACAAAAACAGGCTGTTTCTATGATCTGGTGGAACAGAAAATGAAAGCAAAAATACAGCATGTGTCCTGACAATGCACTTTGTCAGGAATTGGTCAAAACTGGCTTGACCTATGCACTGAAGTAGACTTCATAAAATACCTAGCATTGTCTATTTCCTAGAGGTTAAAGAACAGATAAACAGAAGAGATAAATAATGTCAGTTTATTTGTTTATTTGTTTTATGTTGGTTCATATAAAGACCTAAAGTTATATAAACTCTTATAAATAAATTAATAAAAAAATCCTGCCTGATGAAAAATTATAATGAACAAATATTGTTCGATTTAAAAGTCTGTGATGATGATGAAGGGCATATTATATCAGCTGAAGCAGAACTCAGACATTATATCTTTAAGTTGTTCTACAGGTAGCCATTAACTTCCTTCAAGAAATATTGTATTTTATTGCTATCTTCCTGTTTCTGCCCCAGAAATGCTTTCGAAGAAACAATGAGCAAAAAGAACCAAAAAGCAGAATATGTGAGGAATGGCTTCAGATCTTTTCTATGTTCAGCACCTGCAAATATGTACGAAGAAAAAGATCTGTGAATTTTTGATACCATTTCTACCCAATTGACACCATTCCTAAAGACAAAATACATGCTTGTTGACAATAATCTGCATTGCTCCAATTTCAGAAATACAGCAAAGGATACATTTGTATTTTAGAGAATCTTTTAGGACTTCAGCTTAATACTACTGTGGATTCAAAGCCCTAAAGTTGCTTTCACACATGAGTTACTCCACTGGCCTGTAGGCAAACTGTTCTAACAGCTCCTACAGCACAGTTCTCCCTGAAGCAAATCTCAGAGTTGTTCCCATGTTGTCTCAGTAACATTGTGACTTCCATTCACTGAAGGAGATCCCTCAAGTCAATAGTAGAGGACTAGAAAAAGCTTCACAATGATTTTGCATCCAGCACATCGGTAATCTTGAAAAGATTTACAATATGAGAGAAAATTACCTCACTTGAATAGTTTTTGCGGTCTAACAATATGCACAAACTTATATTTATTCTCTAGAAAATGTTATCAATATTTATAGGCTTTACAGAAGAGGATCTCCAAGTTGTGCACCCTTTCTTAGAGTGCTTTGGCTGAGATATAAAACTCAGTTAAATACTACAGAAGGCTCAAAAACAGGCAAACCACCCCTCACTCCCTCCCTAGAAAAACACAGAAAACACACAAAACAGAAACAAAGCAAACCAAACCAAACCAAAACAGCATACTGAAAAGAATTGTAAATAAGAAGTACATACAGTTTTGTAAAAATAAACAAACAAACAAACAATTCTGACAAGGCATAAAGGAAACTTTTAAACACAAACCTCTCCTACCCCAAACAAGAAAGCATAAAACTAAAACCCTGCCTTTCCCTTTTAGTATACTCAAGTATACTGGTACACTTTTCAGTATACTTAAGCATACTAAAAGCAGAAGCAGTGGAAAGCACCAAATACAGATCAGAAGTTAGGGAAAGTAAATAAATGATAAATGAAGTAATAATTCGGGGGGGGGGAATCTCTGATCATTGAGGGTTACATCATTGTACCATGAACTAATGAACTAATTCATAGAATCATAAAATCATAGAATTGTTTAGGATGGAAAGGACATTTAAAGATCATCTAGTTCCACCCTTCATTCCATTGACAGGGACACCTTCCACTATATCAGGTTGCTCAAAGCCCCATCCAACCTGACCTTGAACACCTCCAGAGATAGGGCATCCACAGCTTCTCTGGGCAAACTGTTCCAGTGCCTCAGTACCCTCTTACGGTGGACCAGATCATCTTGGAGTTTGTTTCCAGCATTAATTATTCTATGATTGCGGCCTCAT
This sequence comes from Anser brachyrhynchus, assembly GCF_964034855.1. Lineage (NCBI taxonomy): Eukaryota > Metazoa > Chordata > Aves > Anseriformes > Anatidae > Anser > Anser brachyrhynchus. The sequence goes on along the minus strand of NC_137696.1, from coordinate 117,513,653 downwards.
TGCAGCCTTCCAGTACTTGAAGGGAGCATATAAATAGGAGAGGGAATGCCTGTTTACATGGGTTGATAGCGATAGGACAAGGGGGAATGGTTTTAAACTAAGACAGGAGATTTAGGTTAGATATTAGGAGGAGGTTTTTCACTCACAGGGTGGTGAAGCACTGGAACAGGTTGCCCAGAGAGGTTGTAGATGCCCCATCCTTGGAGGCATTCAAGGCCAGGTTGGAGGTGGCTCTGGGGAGCCTGCTCTAGTGGTTGGCAACCCTGCCTCGAGCAGGGGGGGTTGAAACTAGATGATCTTTAAGGTCCTTTCAACCCAGGCCATTCTATGATTCTATGATTCAATGATTCTATGATTCTATGATTCTATGACTAAAGAATTTCAGCTGGGAACACTTGCACCCATGACACCCATCTCTGTCTTTTGGGCCTAGGGGGATTTCCAGATTTTGGAGTTCCCTGCAATTGAGGGCCTGGGCAGCTCTTACGGTCCTCAGAAGGTCTGTTTGGGTGTAGGCCTGCCTGGGGTGGTTGTGGCCGCTCCATCTGGGTCTATGCCTCAGACTGCCAGTTGCAGGAGGCAGACACCATTTTGTTTCAGTCGAAGGCTGCTTCCTGTCACTCCAGGAAACAGAAGAAAGCGGACCGCCTTCTGCCCTCTCACACAAACTGCCAGGCAAACTAGCATGCCATGGCCTGGCCTCTGCGCTCTCCAGGGGCTGTCTTTGTGTAAGGGTGGCCACCACTCCTCCTGGCCCCACTCAAGCCTCATCAGCCACTCTCATGAGGGCTGATGGGTGCTGGCAGCTTCTCCCCCAGGGTATCCTTGGTGCAGGAATCCTCCTGCCCCACTCCAGAATGTGCCTGCCCCAGAGCTGATCACCTCAGCGAGTGACAAACATTAGTTAGAAGCATCATGTTGACTGCTCCTTATTGCTCACGACCACTCATGAAAGTTGCCATTGAGAGACCACACATAGTTCAGACCAACAGAGTCAATTCTCCATTTGTCATCCACAGACTAAAAACCAGCTAGTCTTAAAACTGGTGATTTGCTGTGTTAGCTAATGACTATTTGTAAACTGGTGATTTGCTGTGTTAGCTAATGACTATTTGTAAACTGGTGATTTGCTGTGTTAGCTAATGACTATTTGTTTCCCGATGAGTTTTTATGTTCAAAGAAGAAAGAAGCCTCCTGACTGGAATATTTCACTGTACATAAATACCAGCCAAAATGTAACCTCCCGAAAAAGCCAAATATGACACAGTTACCTATTGTTTATTCAACTGTCAAGGAGCAACAGGATAACTAGAGGCAATCTGCATTATTTATTAGAGAGACGATACAATTAAGGCAAACCATTTTCCTTTTCAGAGAGGAAATATATGTTAATTCATGCACATGAAAAGTCTTTCATTTTGCAAGTACCTGTAGGTAGAGGTGAATAATGCACATTCTGCTATCTACATATTTCTTAAAGATTAGGCTTGCCAAGCAATAAAGGTTCCTTTATAAAAAGTCATGTATTAAAAATAAAGTGACTTTGTCTGACTATTTTTTGTCTCTAGTAAGCAATTAGCAAATAAGTTTATGTTTGCCTTGAAGTGATCAATGTTCAGAAGACTGCTAAGATGGCTCTTTAATAGGCAGCTGGTTGGCTGTAGGTCTTTTGAATGGACTGTGCTCACTGAAAGATGACCAACTAACTTTATTATTCTTGTTAATTGAGTTGCTGCCTGCCTGCAAGAGCATTTCAGGTGGGAAAACTGGTTATTTCATTTAGCAAACAGGAAATGAATATAAATTAACTCAGAAAGTATCACCTTTCATACACTGGCAAGACAAACCTGACCGCAATAAAATATATATTGGAAGACATTTTCAGTAGTTACGAAAATAAATTTTCTGCACTTGCAGATGGTAGCCTACTTCAATACTTCAACCCTCTCAATATTACACATCCACTTCATGAAAATATGATATTACTTATTAACTAAAGTCATCTAATATTTTTGATTAAAAATAAGAGATTTAAAATATAATTGACAAATACTCATTTCAGTTTTTTATTAGACTCACTTTTATAATATTCATTCTCTTCAATAGCATTTATTCTTCATACATTTTTAAGTGGTCCTATTTTACTGATGTTAAGTGTACAAGCGAAAAGAATTCCAAAGTCACAGTTGTGAATATTTGCGCTGGAAATGCCTGTGCATCTGTCCTGGTTCCAGTTAGGACAGAGTTAATTTTCCTCATAGTAGCTGGTAGGGTGCTATGTTTTGGATTAGGATGAGAAGAGCGCTGATAACATGCTGATGTTTTAATTGTTGCAGAGCAGTGTTTACACCAGGCCAAGGACTTTTCAGCTTCTCGCTCTGTCCTGCCAGTGAGCAGGCTAGGGGTGCAGCAGGAGCTGGGAGGGGACAGACCCAGGACAGCTGACCCAAACTGGCCAAAGGGGTATTCCATACCATCTGATGTCATGCTAAACAATATATAGGGGTGGCTGGCCGGGGTGGGGGGCCGGCTGCTCGGGGATAGGCTGGGCATCGGTCAGCGGGTGGTGAGCAATTGCATTGTGCATCACTTGTTTTTTACACATTATTATTATTAATACTATTATCATTATCACTATTATTGTTATTATTATTTTCCTGTCTTAATAAACTGTCTTTATCTCAACTCACAGGCTTCACTTTCCCGTTTCTCTCCCCCATCCCAGAGAGGGAGTGGGGAGGGTGAGCGAACGGCTGTGCGGTGTTTAGCTGCCAGCCGGGTTAAACCACAACAGCATCTTTTCTCCATTGACTGAAATCATTTTCAGATTGCCTTTTATGTGTAGAAATGGGCCAGTCTAAAAGGATTTTGAACTTAATTTCTGTCAGATTTCAGGATAAAAATGGTTAACAGGCTTGATCTGCACAACAGATGCTCAGAGACATTACAGAATGGCAACAACACTTGTAAACCATGACTGTAATAATACCACAATCCTGCATGGTACTTTGCATCAGGTCAGCTCAGTTTCTTTTGTGAAGGAAGTTTCTGCCTTGATGCAACCAGAACTGCTCTGTGGAAAGTCCCTGTCCACACACAGAGCGTCTCCCAGCCCAGCTGTCCCTGCACCCTCTGTTGCAGATGTGTCCATTGAAATTCATGGGCTCTAAAAGTGACATTAAAACAACTGCGGTGCTCTTGAGGATTAAATCAAGGAGATGTGACCTAGGTCAGGCAGGCTTGTTTTTGTTCTTGTTTGCACAAAAAGGAAGAGGATTGACCTTTGTCTGACTGGAAGCTTATTTGCTGCATCAGACTTATACCACTTAATAAATGAAGAGAAGTACCGGGCCATGAGTTAATTTCTGAAGATTAAAAATGAAGTTGCTCATCATTATGGGTCTCCATGAATCCTCCTCTTTCTCTTTCTTTTTACAATTTAAATATTTAAAATTAGCATTTTAAGCTCCAAATTGTTTTAAACCTTCTTCATTTGGTTTAGATTTTTAATTCTTTACAGGTAGTTGTCACATCCCTAAATTACTAAGGTGTTAGATTTCACTATTGCTCATATGCACTAATCAAAGCAAGTGTGAATGTACTAATTAGTAATTTTACACCCTATCTGGCAGAGATTGTTTATTCTAACACAAGTCATAGAATTTATGCAAAGTAGGACATTTGGAGAAATTTGCTCTTAGAAAATATAATGTCAGGGTAAGTAAGTATAAAGTGAAGGACAAAAAGAGGACATGCTCCTTTAACTGTCAGTCTAAGCCAAGTGATGAAAGGATTTCTTTCCTCCTAAAAATGTTATATTGTCAGGCTTACTAAGTACCATCTTCAATTGTTATCTTAGTGAAGTGATTGAAAAAAAATAGTCACAGGAAAATTTTAAGCTATATATTTGTCTTCTGTGTGACAGGAGAAAAAATAGAAGGCTTAAGTATTTTTTTTTCTTTTTTTTTTCTTTTTTTTTTAATTCAAAATAAATTGAGGTATGAAGCTTTAAAAACATCAATCTTTTTTTGAAAAAAATATTATAGTCAGAATATTTTCCCATCTGTACTTGAGTCCTCTCATTTTTCATTTTCTCATGAATATGATGCAATGAATAATTTCAAGCTTTTATCCTACAACTTTCTCCATCCATTTCCTCTTTCTCTCCTATCTATATAGCTAAGTTTCTATAGAGCAAAATATTAAAGAAGAGCAAAGTTGCAGCACTTTACATTTCTGTTGACTACTTTATAACTGTTCTGGTGTTGAAGAAATCTTGAAAACCTTCAGGGTTGATCAAGAGAAATAAAATGGGACAGTTTAAAAATCTCACTTGGAAACTAATGTGAAATAATGTGAAAACTCTTTAAAAATAAATCTTTAATGAAAAAATGAACAGTGTAGTTAAAGTTATTTTTCTATTAAAATAATTTGTGTTAGGTTGTTTGATTTTTTTTTTTTGTATACAACATTTTTACAACAGATTATTTTCTTTTTTTTTTTTTATGGTTAAAATCTTTAGCCCAAACCAATTCTCATCCAAATTTAGAAACTAGTCAACAAAATTGTGAAGATGTGCAGATTAAAAAATGAGTGGTGCAGTTGTTAGTATTCTTTCAGTGAAATAGACAGGGTACCGCTTCATAGCCTTTGCATTGTGTTACTTTGAAGGCTATGTGTATTTTGGGACTGTGGAATGTGAATAATTTCATTTTTCCACTGCAGGTAAGTATGTTTTTTTGTACTTAGTTACACATGCCATTTGTACAATATAAGAAGTCAACTGCTTTCCTGTATTGTTTTGTATCATGTAACAGCTAGTCCCAGTGTTCATGATAATGAAGATATAGAAGATCTCCAGGGAATTTTAGAAATTAGTCTGGGGTCTTAAACAGTATATATATATATATTACACCTATACCAGGTGTAGTAATGAGTATATGTGTGTATGAATTCCTATTTACAACATTTACAACATTTAACATTCGTTTTCAGACAATGCATTTTTCTGTATGTTTCAAACAGGTACTAGCAAGCAGAAAAGGTATTAAATTTCGTTATAAAGCCAGTATCTGTAGCCCTTTATGGAATTAGTCTATGGAGACTTTCTTGCAACAGAACTTGAAATTGATGCATTTTTGGAGACTTTCTTACAACAGAACTTGAAATGGATGTTTGGCTTCCAGTATTTGAGCTTAAGTTATCCTTTCTTTTCAAAGTATTTCCAGCACTTGACAATTCCACCTGACAACATGCAGGGTAACATTTAGGCTCAGTAAGATTCAGAGGTAGACTAATGGGAGATTACTTTTGCACTACAGTCTCTGATTTGCGTACAGTAAATATTAGATCACAGGTAGCATAAAAGTTTGATACAGAGCATTGTGTCTCCTCTGTTTCCTTTCATAAGTCTCTCTCCTTCCTCGTCTTTCACCTGATTTCTCAATTCTTCTTGTAGAACTTGTTAGATTTGTAGCAGCTAGCACCGGCACTTGCTGTTAAGGAGCATTAAAAATAAACCAGATGTGAGAAGTTTGCTGTTTTGAAAATATGCCTGCTGTAAATATTTTTAATATCAGTGAAAATGCAGTAAAGACATGCCCTGAGCCATGTGTCAGAAGGACAAGTTTATCTAGGCCTGCCAGGATTTATTTATTTTATTTATTTATTTATTTTTAAGAAGGAAACAGTTATGAAAACATGCTTTTTAATCATACCAGCTTGATAAAAAAGCTGTTGGAAAAAAAAAAAAAAAAGACTGGTGTTGAAAATGAGTGTTTGTGACTAACACTGTAGAAAAATGATGTGACTTAAATAAAAGATAATTGCAGTACTTAAAACTACCAGGTATGATTCCAAAACGCAAATGTTTTAAGTAAGGATTGAAGAAGCCCTGTCTCTGGTGAAGTGTTTATTTTTGTTGCTGAATATCTTTCAACAAGAAAGTAAATGTGCCTAAATCCTTCTAAAAGGCAGATTCATTTCTGTAGGTGAATCGAGATGTTGTCATCCATCAGAGAAGGCAGTAGACAGGTCTTTTGAAGCCTTGGGGCATCAGTCTGCCAAGTGTTACTGAACTTCTGAATAGTCTCAGAAAAATTTTTAATCATCTGTGAGTGTTTCCTCTTCATACCTTCTGTCTCTTTTTCATGATGGACTTATCTGGTCTGTGATAAGGTCCTCCACAGAACTTGAACTGTGACTTGAATAGCCTTCTCTGGAGTTTCTAAGCAGTACTGCAATAATAGAGCAAGAGTCACTGAGCATAGATTGCACCTTGGCAGGTCCAGAGTGGAGAGCAGGCAAAAGAAATGTCACTAGGGAAGCATTGCCACATCAGAACTGACAATAGAGGTTGGAAATGGAGTGGCTGTAGATTCTAATGAGTGCAAATGTGGGCTTTCCTGTAAGTGAAGGGGAGCCACGAGCAAGAGTGATAACAAAGGCAGGCACCTCACCAAAAAGGGCACAGCCACACTGTACGCCACAAAAGTAAGCAGGGCATGTTTGGTGATGGTAGCAAGTGTCAGCACAGTCCAAGGATCGCCAAACAAATCTGTGCTCATAAGGTAGATCTACAGTCAAGTCAAGAACCCAAGTCAGCAATGCAAGGTGAGGATCAGTGAGGTACCCAGTCTGAGAGGCATGGCTGACCTGGTCTGACATTGTGGATATCCCAATCTATGTGGAAAGTTGGATTGGTTGACCTGCAGGGATGCCACTAAACCAACATTTCTGTGATTCTGGGAATCTGTGAATTCTTGTATCTACGCTGGAAGAAATGGAAATGTAACTCAAAAACTGCAGTGGACAGAAACCTGTTTTAGTAACAGTTTCACCACAAATATCCAAGACAAATATATTTTTCTGTACCTAATGACTCATAGGTCTATCAGTCTTCCACTGCTGTATATCCAAACAGCAGACAGAATCTTATTACAGTTTAATTCACAATGTCTTTGTGAACTTTCTAGATTTTTGTAAATAAAGAGAATAAGAGATGCTATGGATTATTAACTTTTCTACACTGAAGCAGAAACTGGAGGTTCAAAGAGAAAACATAATCTGTTTCTCTGGTAACTAGTGATAGGACCCAAGGGAATGGCATGAAGCTGCATCCAGGGGCTGTTCAGGCTGGATGTTAGGAAAAGGTTCTTCACTAAGATGGTGGTTGGGCACTGGAACAGGCTGCCCAGGGAAGTAGTCATGGCACCGAGCCTATCAGAGTTCAAGAAGAGTTTGGACAACACTCTCAGACATATGGTCTGATTTTGGATGGTCCTGTGTAGAGCAAAGAGTTGGATTTAATGACTCTTGTGGGTCCCTTCCAACTCAGGATATTCTATGATTCTATGATAATGGCTCGTCCTGGTTTCAGTTAGGACAGAGTTAATTTTCCTCCTAGTAGCTGGTAGGGTGCTATGTTTTGGATTAGGATGAGAAGAGCGCTGATAACATGCTGATGTTTTAATTGTTGCAGAGCAGTGCTTACACCAGGCCAAGGACTTTTCAGCTTCTCGCTCTGTCCTGCCAGTGAGCAGGCTAGGGGTGCAGCAGGAGCTGGGAGGGGACAGACCCAGGACAGCTGACCCAAACTGGCCAAAGGGGTATTCCATACCATCTGACGTCATGCTAAACAATATATAGGGGCGGCTGGCCGGGGTGGGGGGCCGGCTGCTGGGGGATAGGCTGGGCATCGGTCAGCGGGTGGTGAGCAATTGCATTGTGCATCACTTGTTTCGTACACATTATTATTAGTAGTACTATTATTAATAATTATTATTATTATTATTATATTTTCCTGTCTTAATAAACTGTCTTTATCTCAACTCACAGGCTTCACTTTCCCGTTTCTCTCCCCCATTCGAGAGAGGGAGGGGGGAGGGTGAGCAAACGGCTGTGTGGTGTTTAGCTGGTGGCCGGGTTAAACCACAATATGACTGCATCTGAATGGATAAATAAAAGGGGACAGAGACTATTCTGTTGCTGAAACTAAGTGGCATGCCTTGGTTTGTCCAGGTTCAAACACACTGCATGTAGGGAATGGTTCTTGTGAACAGTGGCCAGGTATTATCTACAGGAGTGTTGGCTGAAATAGCCCCAAGCTGTGCCAGAAAATGAGCTAACAAATACGCCGTAAGAATGAGTGTGTGACAGTGCTTGATCTCATATCCTGTCCCTGTTATTTTCTAATAAAAACATGTAAGCAATGTGTGCCTTGCTTAATGATTAATTGAAAATTTGTATTAAAAGCTTAGACATAGTGGTATGTACTTGCGTGGCAGATACAGATTACTGACTTACATTGGGGCCTGGCAAGATCTGGTGCAATGGTGTGTTTTCTCTAACTCACTCTCCCAGGTATACAAAACATAAGGAAATTCCAATACTAATCCTGACCAGATCCACAATATTTTAATACTTATAACCTCTTAAAGCCTCCTTGGACATGAGTTTTTCCACCCCTGTTCTTCAGAAGAGAGAATGAAGTACAAAAACATCATTAAAGGGGTACAAAATGCCAGCTTCATATTGATTTTATCTAAATGAAATGAGAAATAATAACCTAAATATCTTGGGGTCTGGATCTAGGTATTTTACCTGAGGTCACACAAAAAAGCCACACAGAATGCGCTTGAGTTGGATTTTCTTTAGCTATTAATAAACTATCTTAGAATAAAGGATCACCTTTCTCAAAGTAGGGAATGTCAAGCAAAAGGACTTTAGTATATTTATTGAGCTTACTAGCATCTAGATGCTCCTTAGATTTTCATTGTTTATATGATTTTGTGAGTATACTGTTACAAGTATTTCAGGTACTAAGTGAATATTTCAAGTTATAATAAATTGACATTTCAAAAACCAGCTATGTGTTGAAAAATTGCTCCAATCCATTTCAACAAGACTATTTCCTTACATATTTTAGAAAATGACTAACTGCACTGTTACTGTTTTACATTTTTAAGTTTGAAAGCACTGACCAAAGGATGTATCCCTGAATTTTTCCAAGGAGATAAATTGCCCCTTATTCACTGACCAAGTTACTTAATATGACATGTAAGAATGTTTTAATAGGTGCCTGGATTTATGTGAAGTGTTTATCCAGAAGCTACAGAAGCCACTATTGATCTTCCTCTGATTTGTTTTTAAAAATACAATTTATTTGAACTCTTGTTTCTTTCTGTTCTAGGATTTTCTGTTTCTTTTTTTCTTTTTTAATTATCTACATACATTTTAGCAAAGCTTTGTTCTACCCATGTAACCAGATGGGTCTCCCCAATTAAATTGTATTAGTGTTTTTCCAGTCATGCAAACCAGTCTATTTATATTAGCAGAGTAAAATCATATATTCATAGAATCCCTTTCCTATTTTAAAATGTATTTTACTATACATATAAATATAGATATATGTATAATATATGTGCGATATATATACATAGATATACAAAAATACATCTATATAAAATGCATATATAAATAATATACATACCTGTACGGTTATTCCAATGTATATTTCTTTTTGTATGTAAAGTGAAGTACAGTCACAAGGCATAGTAGTCTTCCAATATTACATTTACATGTTTAACCTTTGATAGATGGTTCTGCTACTCGAGAATCTAAATATGTTAAAATATATTTGGAAACACCTTTGTTTCTCTTTTAGAAACAGGAAACTGGGGGCTAGATCCTTAGAGGTACTTACGCACTTGCTGAATACACACAAAAACTGTAAATGTTTTAACCCTTGCCCTAGTCCTTACCCAACAAAGCCAACCTGGATAGTTTACCCTGGCCTGGAAGATTTATGTGGCTGCTTCAGGTTGTCAGCCAGAAGACCTCTTCTGGAATCGTAGAATGGCTTGGGATGGAAGGGACCTTAAAGATCGTCTAGCTCCAACTCCCCTGACATAGGCAGGGATGCTGCCTACTAGATCAGATTACCCAGGGCCCCTTCCAACCTCACCTTCAACACCTCCCGAGAGGGGGCATCCCAAATTCTCCGGACAACCTGTTCCAGTGACTCACCACTGTCTGAGTGAAGAATTTCCTCCTAACCTCTAATCTAAATCTCCCATCTATTAGTATAAAACCATTCCTCTTTGTCCTATCACTATCTGCTCACATAAAAAATCACAGAATCACAGAATCATCTAGGTTGGAAGAGACCTCCAAGGTCATCTAGTGCAACCTCTGACCTAACAATGACAAGTCCTCCACTAAACCACTAAACCATATCACTAAGCTCTACATCTAAACGTCTTTTAAAGACCTCAAGGGATGGTGACTCAACCACTTCCCTGGGCAGCCCATTCCAATGCCTAACAACCCTTTCGGTAAAGAAGTTCTTCCTAATATCCAACCTCCTGGTGCAACTTTAGCCCATTCCCCCTTTGTTAGCTCACTTTCTGGCACAGCTTGGGGCTATTTCAGCCAACACTCCCTTAGATAATGCCTGGCCACTGTTCACAAGAACCATTCCCTACATGCAGTCTGTTTGAACCTGGGCAAACCAAGGCATGCCACTAGTCTGTAACTGGACAAATCTACAAAGTCTCTTGGGTATTTTGAAATAATTATCAAAGGTAGGGCCAGGAGATTTGTAGTAAGCAGTAGCGGATTCACTTTTAAGGTCCCTTGAGACGTTGTCTTTAAAAAGCATATTCCAGGTGTTAAGTTTTTATTGATGATTCCAGGCTTGGAACATTTGAAATAAATGCAGAATAATAAAGTGTTTCATATGAAATATTCTGTGACGTACTTTCTCAGTCCTCTCTGGTTATGAGATAATGTTTGTAGGAAATGGAAGAATAACATATAAGACACAGCGATTTAGACCTCCTAACTAAACAAAGTTAGATATTTTTTCCTTTCCTTGTAACAGGAAGAAAGTTTCATATTGTGTTTGAAAGAGTGTATGAACATCACACAGTGGTAGGATGAGTTGCACTTAAAAAGGGTATGTCTTTGTACTCCTTTCATTGCTGGTTCATTTAAGAGTACTCATGGCATGTGCAAGTGTTTTCAGAGAGGGACAATACCGCAATAACCTGAGGACTGTAGTGCTACAAATGTCAGTTTTATGCCTGCCTCTGACACTGTCCTTCTGTCTGTTTAGGGTAAATCATTGTATCAAAAATCCATAAATATAAGCTTATTTATTTATTTATTTTATTTTTATTAGATTATCAAGAGCTGTTTTACTTCTCAAGATATTCAATACAATTTAGTAATTTATATTTTGCATATAGAAAGATGTGTGTGTGCAGAATCTATTCCTGTATGAAATAGTAAGTAGTAATGAAAACAGATGGTGGTTCAAAAGAAAAGGATTAATTACATAAACTATTCAACTAGAATAAAAGGTGACAAAAAATTAGTTCTTGCAAAATCAACGATACTGGACTACAGTGTATTTGAAAACAACGTAGAGTAACTCCACACATACAAAAATATATGAATTTGGAAGATAATCTTATGTCAAAAATTTAATGGCAGTGATCAATGTATGAGATAAAGAAACTGGAATCCACAATTTCTTTAACTGGGACATCTGATGAGAGGTGTGTGGGGGGGTGTGTGTGTGTGAGAGAGTGTGTGAGAGTGTCTTTGTGTGTGTGTGTGTAGAAATATCCGCTCAATGTCCCATTGATATTCAGTCTTTATGACTTACTTATGTGCTTTTGGATGAGTTTTGGCTAAAGATCTATCCCAGCCCATGAAAGAAGGGCCATAATGGTGAAGTAGAAGTTGTCAGGTAGTAGGCCCATTCTTTCAAGCCCAGAAACCTTGCATTTCTCTATAGCATGGCTTCTGTTTTTGTAATATGAGCCAAAAGATCTGATGAACCTCCAGATCATACAGATATAAATTATTTTCATTATCTTTTCTAGACTGTTATATTACTTTGACTGTTCACCAATGCCACCACCAACTGCCTAACATGTCTTATGATGCAATTTGTAAAAGAAACACTGCTTAGAAATTTTGTCTCACTTGCGCTACAAACTTGTGCTTGTAGCAGATGGCTTATTTGTTAAGCTGGTGCTTCCCCTCATATTCCTTTTCCTCTCCCATTTGGTTAGTATATAAGAAAAATAATGAAAACAGAAACTGCCATGATTAAATTTTATTTTTCTCTCCACTGCTGTGCAAGGACAAAGCAATATAATTCTTCCTTTCTTAAGCTCTGTATGGTCTTACTTCAAATCCATTTACTCTCTTCTTAATTTCTTTGGAATTGTGAAATGTTATTGTCAAAATTAAAGAAATTGAGAGTCATGAAGCTATCAGAGCCCTCAGCCTGGGAACCAAATGCTGCGTTATATTGCTTCTCTTTTGCCTTCCCAAGTGAGTTCAGAGACAGTCCTGCATCTAACTAGCTGCACTGAACAGCAAATATATGCACCTCAGAAAAATAATGGAATTAAGAGGCAAATTAGGAGCCTAAGTGTGGTTACTATAATAATATGACATTCTCTGATGAAAATTAAAGAGGATAAAAGAAATGTTATAGGATGCACTTGTTCACTGGGAAAGGTCTTTTTGAAAAGCTTAATTTTGTAATAGTCTACCTGTTCCACAATTAAAGATTTAAATAACTCAGATTCTTGAAATTATCAAATATAAATGTGGGGATAACTTGTATGCAGACTATAGGACCTTCACTGGTTTTAAATGCTAGTCAGCAGAAATGTAGCAAAACCTTACAGTTGATAACTTTATACCAGGAAAAGTATACTAGGCAAAAATATAGAAACTTGTGGGTGATTAACAGGAACAAAGTCCCAGGAGAATAACTGAATTATCCATGTCATCTCTAAAACAAACAAACACACAAAAATACAAGACATTTTCTTAGAGGATACATCTTAGCAGAGACAAGACAAGTTTGCAGATCCAAGGGTAACCAGAAGAAACTTAATTACTTTATACATAGGAAATCACATAATGTGATCTAATTAACTTATTTAAGGGACATAGACAAGGCAGAGACATTCAATGTTCTCTTTGCCTCTGTCTTCAACACTGATGATGGCCTCTGGGACCCCAATTTCCCCAAAGCTGGACAACTGTGACTGCAGTAATAATAAACTCCACCTGGACACATATAAATATATGGGGCCCGAAGGGAATAATCCCAGGGTACTCAGAGAGCTGCCTGATGTCATTGCAAGACATCTCTCAATTATTTTTCAGTGGTCTTGGGAATCTGGAGAGTCCCAGGTGGCTGGAAGCTGGCAAACATTATTCCAATTTTCAACAAGGGCAAGAAAGAAGACCCTAGTAATTACAGGCCTGTCAGTCTCACTTCAGTGCCTGGTAAAATTATGGAGAAAATTATTCTAGGAGTTACTAAAAAACACCTGAAGGAAAATGTGGTCACTGGTCATTGTCAACATGGCTTTACAGGGGAAAAGTCCTGCTCATCAAACTTAATTTCCTTTTATGATAGGGATACCCATCTAGTTCACTAAGGGAAGCCAGTTGGTGTAATCTTTTTGGATTTCAGCAAAGCTTTCAATACTATTTCTCACAGTATGCTTCTGGGGAAAAGAACTTCTTCACACTTCTAGCAGCTTACAGCTAGACAAAAACGTAACACAGTGGGTGAACAATTGGCTGACGAGTTGTGCACAAAAGGTTATAGTAAATGAGTTTTCATCAGTCTTGTGGCCAGTCACTAGTCCGGTTCTGCAGGGCTCCATTTTAGGGCCAATTCTCTTCAATGTTTTCATGAATGACTTGGATGTAGGATTAGAAGGTGTTTTGAACAAGTTTTCAGATGATACTAAATTGGGAACAACTGTTGACTCCGTTGAGAGTGGAGAAGCCTTGCAGAGAGATCTTGACAAATTAGAGAGCTGGGCAATCAGCAGCAATATGAAGTTTTACAAGAGCAAGTGACAGATTCTCCACCTGGGAAGGGACACGCTGTGGGGATGAGAGGCTAGAGAGCAGCTCTGCAGAAAGAGATCTGAGGGCGTTGGTTGACAGCAAGTTGAGTATGAGTCAACAGTGTGACCCCAGGAGGGCCAGCCGTATCCTGGGGTGCATCATGCACAACATGGCTAGTTGGTAAAGGGAAAGGTTTGACCTGCTCTGCTCTGCGCGTGTGCAACCTCACCTTGAGTACAGTGTGCAGTTTTGGGCACCACAGTATAAAGAGGACATAAAGCTATTAGAGAGTGTCCAAAGGAGGACTACAAAGATGTTGAAGGGTCTAGAGGGGGAGACGTATGAGGAACAGCTGAAGTCACTTGGTTTGTTCAGCCTAGAGAACAGGAGACTGAGGGGAGGCCTCATGGCAGCCTACATATTCTTCTTGAGGGGAGCAGAGGGGCAGGTGTTGATCTCTGCTCTCTGGGGACAGCAACAGGATCCAAGGAAATGGCATGGAGCTGCAACAGGGGAGGTTCAGGCTGGATGTCAGGAAAAGTTTTTTCACCAAGATGGCGGTCAGGCACTGGCAGAGGCTCCCCAGGGAAGTGGTCACAGTACTGAGCCTGCCTGAGTTCAAGAAGTATTTGAACAACACACACAGACATGTGGTCTAATTTTTGTGTGGTCCTGTGTGGAGTCAGAATTTGGACTGGATAATCCTTGTGGGTCCCTTCAAACTCAGGATATTCTATGATTCTGTTTATTCCTATACTACTTCCTCCAGTTCTGCAGAATCCAGCTCTGAGACTTAGCTAGATAATTCCCTATTGTGCATTTTTTTTTTTTTACCAGCAGTTGCCAAAACAGGTCTCTTGAACAACAATTATCTACCATAACTTAAATATTTTAATAAGCTTTTTTTTTTTTTTTTTTTTTTTTTAATACTGCACTAGCCATTATCAAGTACTTTTTTTCCACCCAGATAGTGGAATAAAATTCTTCAACTCCATAGGACCCAAATGTCTTCAGAATAATTTATATATCACAGAAATCAGATTTATGTGTCTAGGTTGAGTCAAAATGAAGCTTTTGAATAGTTAGCCTAAGACTATTTTCTCAAAAAGAGAGAATATTTTCAATGCAATTTTACCAGTAAAAAGAAACATCCAAAAGTGACCCAAGAAAACAGCCCTGAAATACTTGAAAGACAAAAATAATTATTAGAATTGTAGAAATTATTTTTTAATAAATAGTGTGTTATTTTTCTTCTAATACATTGAAATAAATACAGTCACTGAGGCTTTTTTTTTAATATAATTTTCCCAAATTATTCATTGATACATTATTTGTAATTAATTCAGATATGCATGTAAGATCCACTTCTCCCATGACTGTATCAGAAATAAGACAAAATGGATTTTGTTTCCTGAGCATAGGAAAATATATAGCTATATAAGGAAAACAATCAAGAACAACTTTTGATTCCGCTGTACTGTGCATATACCTTTTCCTCTGCTTGTTTAGAGTAGTCAATAGGAAATCAATAAGAATTTAGGGTTCCAAATAGAAGTTAAAAGCCCAAATAATTTCTTGAATCTTGTCCAAGAAGATTAAATGGCTTGTCAAAGATTGGCAAGAGAGCCAGGGACTAGATCCAGATCTTCTAGTACCTTCTACTTTACTGCACAGATAGGGTTATCCATTTCCAGATGTTTTTTATGTGATACATGTCATCCTTAACAAAACAAAACTGTTTTGATTCTTTACTGCACTTCATGCAGTGGTAAGCGGCATGTGTTTTGGGATAGGTTTTGAGGATCCTGCACTGGCAGCAGCCTCACATATTTATGGTTGCTGTCAAAGCAACTTACTACTATTAATTGTTTGATCATCCTTAGGAAGAGGCTGACAATGCTCCAACTTTACATCTCCTAGAAGTGTATGAAAGTAATTTAAATAAATTAAAAAGCTTTACATTGAGTGAACTTAGGGAAAGGTTGCAGACTGAGAGAAAGGCAAGTCCCTAGAGATTTTCTTTTTCAGATGATTTCTTGGCAGTTGACATCAATGAGATGACTGCCAAGGTGTATGGGCTGCAACATTTGAATCATATCATATACAAAAAATGGAACTGTCCCACAGGCTACTTGAAAGCCAGACATCAAAGGTGCTGAATTTAGCAGGATGATGTCCACTTTATAGCAACTAATTCTGTTGGAATTTACAAATTTTCATTTACATTGCTTTCTTTCCTGAAGTTGCCATTTCAGATGGGGTTTTAGACATGTCACAACAGTCCTTGAACCAAACCTGGAAGTCTGGGTAGGAAAGAGAGTCAGAAGATTGAGGGAAGGAAGGGTCGAGGTGCAGGCTCTGTCTCTGTTTTTTCTCATGCCTGTGATAGTGTTCCTTCATTCTTTTGAGCTCACCTCTACATGACAGCTTTTTTCAGCTCTCTCAGGAAGCCAGCTGAAAAAAGCTTCCTTTAATTTATTTATTTTTTAATGTTTTCCTAATGCAACTCATAGGATATATGTGAAATGAATGGAAGAGAAACCAAACTTATCTGGAAACTTAAGAACCCCCCAAATCATTTGGCAAATAATTCTGTAGATGTTTCCACTGCAACAATGGAAAATGATGCAGCTTGTCCCTTCTCTCTTTTCCACTCAAAACCTGGTGTCTGGGGAAGGGGTCACTTCGAAAGTAAACATGAACATTTTAAAGGTATGAATGCAATGAATATAAACATGACGGAAATCTATGAAATAGTTGCTTTGACTGTTGGCTTTTTGTTATTTATACTGTCATAATCCCAAATTACAAAACTCTAATCCCTGATTAGAGTACTGCATTTTTAAAATAAGATTATAATTAATCAATAATGTATATCATCCTACCTGGTATGAGATTGCAGACAAACACTGCTTTGTGCTAAAATACAAAAAAGTTTTGGGCTTCACAAAGTTATTCATTAATATTCTGTGATTGGTGAAATCCTCCTGAATATCTCAGATGACAGAAATTCAAATGTACATTCAAAAATAAGCATGTTCTACTGTGATAGATTCTTCTTTGGCCAAACCTTTAATATTCCTTCTACTATGGACAAGAAGGGAACAGGAAAATTCCAAGTTCCAAATGAAAACTATCAGTACCAGATTGTGTTTTTTTGAAGCTGGAATACTCAAGATACTCATTAACATCTAAGTTTAGGGATTTCTTTTCAGCATGTTTACATTCATTGCATGCATACCTTTAAAATGTTCATTTTGTGTTCATAATGTCTACTTTGGGACAGGCATTTTTTATATGGAAGTATAGGGATATATATTATCTGGTTAGTACCAGACCATTTTTATATATTATTATTATTATTATTACCTTTTAATTTTCTCCTTAAAAAACACCAACATTTTGGTTTTAGTTTTAAAGACATGGATGAAAACCATCATGTAGTAAATAATCATCTAGTAGTCTTTCCCCTATCTGACTACATAACTAGTGAGGAGGTAGAAATACTGAGGTGTAATATGCACATGTTTTATATATATATATATATATATATATATAGGTTTCTGATTTTAGCATAAGGAACAACATAATTTTACATTATTTATTATGAACTGTTTAAGGATTTTTTTTCCCAGACATAAAAAAGTTTTTACTTTTTGCAGAAACTAAAGAAAACTGCTCATTAAGCTGACAGCTTAATCATAGTTGTTGACCCACTTGTTTGGTTTAAGAAATGACAGTAGGCTTTATTTATTGAGACTCTGCTTGTGTAATTACTGGGAAACAGGTGATTGAACCAGTGTAAAAAATAAAAAAAATAATAATAACTTTTAAATGATATGATTACTCTTCTACTGAAAAGGCAATATCTGAAGTAGAATCTCTTTTTAAAAGCACTTTTAAATATGCAGTTTCTTAGGTGTATTGCTTTAAAAAACAAAAGAGCTGATATTCACAATTGTTCTCTGTGGCTGTATAGAATGTTCTCTTTTTTTCCCTGAATTGCTGTAATTACCAACTGTGTTACTTAGTGGGCCCCACACATTGTTAAATTTCCATTTATCTTAGCACATTAGCTATACTTTTTCATTCTTTCACTTTCCTTATTGTCTGTTTTGGCCTCTGTTCAGGGAAATATTCAAGCTTATGGGGTTCCACTGGGACTCATGCCTGCACTTAAGTACTTCACTGAATCATGATGCTTTCCAGAATCATTTTTTTTTGTTGTTCCACCAATAAAATTTCATAAGGTAATATGCAATCAATTGGAGAAAGGACAAATAGAAGTGGAAGGGAAGTGATCTCTCTGCATATATAAGCATATCCAACATCTGGAAATGGCTTAGAAAAAAAGACTGGACAAAACAGCAATGCTGAGAGACAATGTGAAACCAAAGTGAAGAACCCGAAAAAGATGGTAACAGCTCAAATCAAGATTTCAACTTAGTTATGTAGTTGAAAAGGCTATGGCTAGAATAGATTTAAATATATATGTATATATATATATATGGTTTATATATATATATTTATGGTTTATATATATGTATATGGTTTTAAAGGAAAAAAAGGAAAAGGAGAAGAAGATGTAAAAATAGTGTTTTCAACCTTTCATTGCTGCTTCTCTGTATTTGAAATACTCAGGAATCAATTTATCTAAGTCATAGGAGTACATCAGAAACTGCTCAAAAGTCAGAGCTCATTTTATGTAAAAAAAAATGATGAGCAGTCTTTAGAATGAAATTATTGTAAGATAGATGTCTACAGAAAAGATTTTCATCACAGTTAGGTGAAGAAAATCCCATGAAATTTTTGTTCAGTTGAAAAGAAAGAAGCATTTTTCCTTCAAATATTCACTGAGGTTTTTGACCTTTTCTGACTATTGGCTTTGCCCAATAAAATAAAAGAGAGAAAAATGGGTCTCCAGGTCCAAGCTGATCTGTATTGAACAATCTTATTTGCTGTCATAAATAGGTATAGAAATGTCTTAACATTCTTTATTAAAGAGAGAGAGAGAGGCAGAGAGACAAAAAATATCTAAGATTTAAATTCCACAGCACTCCTGAATACCAAACCACAATAATTGTTTTCATCCCAAAAGTTTACTTTAATAAAAATTGAATGTTTCAAGAGAACCTGTCACTTTCAGTAATAATTGTACAAGATAGATGGAAATGTTTAATTACTACATTATCAAAAATGTACTCTTCTATTTGTTTAGCTATATTAAGTGTTTTTTTTGTTTGTTTTTAATGTATCTTATACATACTATATATATATATATATAGTAATATCTTACTAAACAGAAAGATACAGGACAACAAATCTCACAATGTTTAAATCTTAAAAAAATATTTTTCAATATCTTGGTAATTTTAAAATATCAGTTGTTTTTTTAAAATTTTGTATTAAACTAGATATTTAGTTTAATACTAAAATACTAAATCAACAACTAAGTCTTAGAATTTGCCAAGGAACAATGCCATTCATGGTCTTTTTTTAATATTTACTCATTCTTTAGAGGGTCGTAAAGTAAAGGCTGTGATGATATGTCAATTTAAGTCTTCCATATTTTCACTAGTCTTTGTGAATGTTAGGCTGGAAGAATCTTCTATTGCACAGAATAGACTGCTGCTAAAATTACATTAAGTATGTTGTTTTGTGAGGCAAGATTTACTTGCATAAATCACAGAAAAGCTGCATCTATTTCCAAATGACACAATGCCCCTGGACTTTTGAAAATTCATTTGCATTGCTTGAACTGAGGAACAAAGATGAATCTAAAACTGCAAGGAAGACTGAAGAGTCAAGTCATCCAAAATGAAATTGTTTAAGAGATTTGATGAAGCTTATGTGAATTGAAATTACTAAAATTTAGTTCCTGGTTCCATGTGCTTATCTGCAGAGTTCATTTTCCCTAGAATGTTCAAGGAAGTGTAAGTCCATGACTAAATAGTTGTTTAGTAAAGGAGTTTAATAAGAAGCAACAGCAGATCCATTTCTTGGGCTGGGAAATGCATGCTAATTTATGGAATGGTTTAATAATTTTTCAAGTTCAGTCTCAATGTTATTTTCAGTGTTGTTAGTTTCTTATGCTTTGGTTTTAGATCTGTTTTTACAAGTGTACTGGACTCTGAAGCCTACACGCCTATTTGAAGTTTTCAACTTTGTTTACTGATTAACAGTGCCAGTAGCTGCAGTTGAAGTTGTATTCAATTTAATTAGCTTTCTTCACCCACTGCACAAATGAAGTATGAGTTTATTTAATGCGATGGTGTGTGTACAGAACCAGTGATTTGACTTTTGCTTTTTAATACATTCCTTCAAGTTGCTATACTTGGTGATTCATTTGCATCAATAATTGAAAAGTCATCAATCTCATCTTGACTTGAGAGCCTTGCACACTTGCTAATGATATGCATGATTGGTTATCTCTATAAGAATGCACCATATTTAAAAAAAATAAAAAATAATAATTTACTTTCACTGAATTAATCAATATAAACTGCAATGATAGCATTTTAAAAGCAGCCCCTCTTAATCTATTGCAATTTAATTGTTTGTTCCTTTTGGTGATAATACTGGGGTTTTTCCTTCTCCTCATTCCTAAGAATGAGAAGTCTTACTGTTATTTTCCATGGTAAAGAGAAGACACAATGACAGTAAAGTGATTCTTTACTTTAATCCAAGGATTAATCTTCAAGCTCTCATCCTATGGAGTGAGGATCACAATGTGATATGATCTTTTTGTTTGTTTGGCTGGTTGGTTGGTTGGTTTTGTTTGTTTTGTTTGTGTGGTTATGTTTTTTTGTTTGTTTGTTTGTTTTTAATAAAAACACTAATAAGTTATAAAACATTTTCAGAGTATGAAGGGATGCAACAAGGAAGGCCCATTTGAAATTAAATCTGGTGCAGGATGTCAAGGACAACAAGAAGGGCTTCTTCAAATACATCATTAGCAAAAGGAAAATTAGGGATAATGTGGTCCTGTTGCCAAATGCCAAATGCCCTTGTGACAAAGGACACAGAGAAGGCAGTGTTACCGAATGCCTTTGCTACACTCTTTACTGATAAGACTAGCCTTCAGGAAAAGCAGACCCCTGAGAAAAGAGAGTAAGACTGGAGAAAAAAAGACTTCCCCTTGGTTGAGAAGGATCAGGTTAGAGATCATTTAGGCAAACCTGATACTCACAAATCCATGGACATGCAGATGCACCCATGAGTGCTGAGTAAGCTGGTGGATGTTATTGGTAAGCAACTCTTGATCATCTTTGAAAGATCAAGGAGAACAAGGGAGGTGCCTGAGGACTCGAAGACATTGTCACTCGTCTTGAAAAAGGGTAAGAAGGAGGATGCAGGAAACTACAGGCCAGTCAGCCCCACCTTTGCATCATCAGCATCATCCCTGGAAAAGTGATGGAACAGTTCATCCTGGATGTCATCTCTAAGCATGTGGAAGAAAAGAAGATGATCAGGAGTAGTCAGCATGTATTCACCAAAGGGAAATCGTCTTTAAGTAACCTGATTGCCTTCTGTGAGTCCTGGTGTCCTGGGAGTCCTGGTGGACAACAAGTTGACCATGAGCAAGAATTGTGCCCTTGTGGCCAAGAAGGCTAATGGTATCCTGGGGTGCATTAGGAAGAGTGTTGCCAGCAAGTCGAGAAAGGTGATCTTCCTCCTCTACTCAGCCCTGATGAGGCTATATCTGGAATATTGTGGCTCCCTTGTGTTCTGGGCTCCCCAGTACAAGAGAGACATGTAGCTCCTGGAGAGCGTCTATCAGAGGTGTACGAAGATGATTACAGGTCTGGAGCATCTCTTATGAGGAAAAGCTGAGAGAGCTGGGCCTATTCAGCCTGGAGAAGAGACAACTGAGGAGATCTTATAGATGTTTGTAAATATCTTAAGGGAAGGTGTATCAAGAGGATAGGACCAGCCTCTTTTAGGTGGTGCCCAGAAACAGAATAAGAGGCAATGGGCACAAACAAACACAGGAAGTTCCATCTGAATATGGAGGAAAACTTTACTGTGAGGGTGACAGAGCACTGGCACAGATTGCCCAGAGAGGTTGTGGAATCTCCTGCTCTGGAGATACTCAAACCCTGCGTGGAAGTGATCCTGGACATCCTGCTCTTAGTGACCCTGCTTGAGCAGGGGAGTTGGACTAGGAGATCTCCAGAGGTCCTTTCCAACTTCAACCATCTTGTGATTCTGCAATTCTGTGATAACAGTTACATTCTTTTAATAGCTGGTATTCCAGAATATCAAAATTCCTCAGAATATAATAAATGATAATAAAAACAATAATATCTGTACTGGTTAAATGTTTAATACTATATTTGTTTAATAATTGAGTAAACCGATGTTCAGAGGTGTTAAAAATGTAACCAATTCTTAAACATATCCCTTTACTCTTGATTCCAGCTGACTTGATTAAATGATGTCACCTCATATTCTTTAAGGGAAGGAGCAATCACTAAGACTTAAGCTACAAACTGTCCCTTATGGAAGGTTACATATAATTCATTGCTACTTTGTTCAGAGCTCATTATATACAATATTTTGTTACAAGGATGAGATTAACAACAGAAAGGAAGGCTACCTGTTGGCTTTCTTTGTCATTTTTGAACAGGGCTGCAGAGAGGGATGAGGAATTGTATCTGAGAGCTACGGAGATAGATCTGGCAGAGTGCAATCATTTGCTGCCTTTGTTAAAAGAACTATTATGTTTCCTAGCAGTCATTTGTGCTCTCATGTTTTGGAAAGCAAGGAGGCAAGGGTCAAGGACCAAGTCTCATTCCTTGTGGGACAAATTTCAGCTCTGAAGGAGCTGCAAAGACAGAGCTCCAGTGAGGATGACCGTGAGTGCCCCTGTGTACCTGGTCACAAGGCTGGAGAACTGCAAACCAAAAAGCTCCATCTTGTTGGGAGTAGAGCAGGACACTGCCAAGGTGGGGACCTGTTTGCCTCCATGCAGGCACACAGCCACACACAAAATAGTCGTTTTCTATGTCCAACAGAGTTTTTGCAAAATATGTTGCAAATCACAGAAGCAGCAAAAACTGTTGGACTGGAGAGGAAGACTGGCAGGAAAGATCCACCCTGCAAAAGCTCAATCTGTATAGAAGGTAGAGTTTCAATTTGTTTATTTTTTCCAAACATATCTGAGTATACACTCTTTCAAAATTATTGCATTGTAACTCCAGCAAATGAAAACCTCTGGGATTTGGACTGTTTATTTAAGGAAAAGGTACAGGCAGATCCACTCAAAACTCTTGACAATTTTGGGTCTGTCATATGCCGCTTGAGAGAGAGTGTATTCACTGATGAATGACCTTGTGGCTGTCCTCAGCCAGCTGGAACCATGCTTCCCCATCCATGGCATGTATTAAAGTGTGTGCCACAGCTGTTCTCCATCAGAAGCTAAGTGCAATCCCTTCAGAAAGCTGTTTGCAATTAATTGTCTCCCTTTCTGAATTTGTCTCTATTTATGGGTTTTAAAGAGAAGCAAAGACTGCAGCAGAGTGTCAGAGGGAGAGAATCTAGGGACTTATGTTGATGTTCACAGGCTGTAGTTACATACGTTCCTTAAGCAGTGCAGAAAGAAGAGAAGGTGAAAGATATGTAGGATTGAAATTGATGTCATACCCCAATATTCCTTAGAATTTCCAGGTCTAGGTAGCAAAAACATTCTATTACAGAAATTTAGTTAATTCTTATTAATTGTTAATTTCAGTCCTCACTATAAGAATAGCTAGGTATTAAAGTGCATGTTGGAGTTTTTATTACTTTTTTTTTTTTATAGCTGAAAAATGCTTGCTAGAATAAGAAAAGTTACTCTCTGCTTCTAAGTATTGTCTGTGTTCAGCTACCTGTAACTACCCATGTTTAAAGTCTAGCCAGTGTCACAACTTTGGAGTTCTTCTGCCTATTTTAATTTTCGGATTCCCTGTAGGAAAATACATTTAATTTCCCTCACAGTATAATGAAGAGGTAACAGCATTTGTCCTCTGATTTGGTCATTCATCTAATATATGGAAAACCTGCCTTCAAATTCTTTCTCAGTGGGATTGGACCTGGACTCAAGTACTTCATCTCCCAGGAACATAACCTGTTCTCTGTGGTAGGCTGAATCTGTTTAATCTCCCCACTCAAGCTATTTTAGTTGTGTAAGTAATGAGATATGCAGCAAACAGAGGTTGGAACTTACCTTTCCCATATTGTTCATGAATGCCTTAAATACTGGACTGTTGAATTTTTGCAGTTTATTTTTTTCTTGTCAGTTCAGTGAATGCCTAATTATACGGTACACAGAGTTACAGGTTCATTGGGACATATATTGATCCCAGCTATGGAGAAACCTATGGGTTGGAGTTAACACCTCTGAGATAAGGGGATGGAGAAGAGTTTGAACTCAGCTTGCACAGCCCCTCAAAAAGTGGTCTATATGGTCTAAGGCTTGTGTGTCCTTCATCTCTGTTACTTTTCAGAGAAAGGATGATTAGTTTAGGTGCCAGGAGAAGATTAATGGCTGTAAATACAAGTGGAGATAGGTACCTAAAGCTCTCTACTCACTGCGAGGGAATATAGACACTTAATTTGGGACTGTGTATTCTGGTAATGGCAGAGTGCTTAACTACAACTTATTAAAATTCTGATCCAGTTCCCCCTTGTACATTGAGCCCCAAGAACTCTTGCTGAGACTAATTTAGTGTAACTCTTATTTGTATGGTCGCGAGAGGACATCTTTTGAGTTCACTTACTCTCTTGTACTCTGCAAGACAGAACAAAAACTGTCACAGACTTAAAATACAACAAAATCAGCCTTTGCAGAGGACTCTGCTGGAAAGGCTGAGCCATTACAATGTTTACTCAGGAAGATGTAGTTTCTTTTAAATATGCAATTTTACTTAAAATGTTTTTGATTAATATCTTTGAAAAGACACACACACATATATAATAGTAAAGACAATGTTAATATCATTCTATAAATCAAAGCTTGTCCTCATCCGTCACACTAGTTCTGGACACTATCTCAAAACTGTATGCTTTAACTGGAAAGAATTCAGACATAGTAATTAACAAAAACAGTCTTGGATAGGCCTCTTATCTGGAAAAAAAAAAAAAAGAAATGAATTCACTAGTGCTGTTAGTGCTGTTTCCATTTGACTTAGATTTGAATATGACATATATTAGGTGTTACAAAACTGTGAAAGACACAGAGGTTGAATCAGTACATCTGTTCACTCTTCCCTTGTTTTCCAAGACCACAGAGACATGTAATGAGTCTGAGTGATAAAAAACTTTAAAGGGAGAAGCCTTTTGACACAGCAGCTAGGATAATCCATAGCTGTACAATACCAGTAGGACCAAAAGAAAAACAGGCAATCAATAAAGGATTAAGAAAATACGTGGGTAGTACATCAAAGTTATGACAAATAATATGCAAAAAAAGTAAAGTAAAGCCAGTGAACACTGCTGGTTCTTTGCTTAAACCTAATGGTGACTAAAGGGAATGAAGGATTGACACTCATTACATGCAGGCTCCTTCATAATTGATCTCTGCAGCATATAATACTAGTAATTTCTAACCACAGCATGGAAATTTCTGTGTTTTCACAAGGACTCTTTGGCTATGGCGGGCTACCTGACAAATTCAGCTATGTTAACAAACCACCTTGCTGAGTCTATAACTGGTACCTGCTTAGGAAAGCTTATAGGAAACAGAGCGTGTGTAAAATTATGCTTCTTCAGATTTCCAACCACATTCCTATTATTCCTTGCAATGATAGACATTAAATACATCAGTGGACCAAAATGTATCTAGATGCTGTACTGCTGCTCTATGGGACTGTGAGGTCATATCAACTTGCAAAATTAAGGAGAGAGGAAGGTCTTCTCAGAAATTCTAAAGCCAAATCCTTGAGTGAATTCACTCTATGCAGTGTTCCACAGCTACTGATGAACAAAA
Source organism: Anser brachyrhynchus (assembly GCF_964034855.1). Lineage (NCBI taxonomy): Eukaryota > Metazoa > Chordata > Aves > Anseriformes > Anatidae > Anser > Anser brachyrhynchus. Next base: position 117,487,789 of record NC_137696.1, on the reverse strand, counting down.
GCTTCTTTTCCATTGAAATGCAGAGCTGGACAGAGTCTAAAGAGACATCTAATCTTTTCATCCTCTTCCTCCAACCCTGGCAATGAGTCAACGTCCTCTATCTGTACCCCATGCTTAACAGTTCTTAAAAAACCTCTGGTGGCAGATTCAAAAGGATCATGGGATTACCAGTTCCAGTACTTAACTGTCTTTACAGTAAAAAGGATTTTCTTAATATTTGATCTGTATCTTAGTTACAAATTAAGCTGATTACTACGTGTTGTACCCTCCATGGATACCGACAGCAATTGACCACTGTCCTGTTTTATGGCACCCTTTTACATACGGCCTAACCTGAGCAGGAATTGAGAGAAGTCCCTTCGTCTGGCTTACAAAGAAAATAGACCAGATGATCACAGCAGTCCCTTCTGGATTTATGATCTATAAATGTGTGAATCGTACATCTCTCCTGAGCAAAAATATCAAGTCATTCTGCTTTCTGCTTGGAGACAAATAGTGCAGCATTTCATTTGACAGAAATATCCCATTCTCCTCTGCACTTACACATTCTGGGAGCATTCCCATTATATTTGCAGAAAATTGCAAATTTGTTTTCAGTATGAATGACAAGTAATAAAATTAAACTGTATTGTACTGTACTGGGTCACACACGGGAGCTGGAGTTTGTTTATTACCAGTTCCTCTGTTTTTTTCTTTCTTAGCAGATAGCTCATTATTTCCTACAAGATCAGTTATTTGAAATCTATAGAGTTGGCTACAAGGGTATGCTGTTTACCATTCCACACATCAGTCCCTCTCCTCCCTTTCCAAATATATAATTACATTTTTTATAGATGCTCTGCTATGTTTTTAAAAGGCATGTGTTTTTGTTGTAATATGAGACTCTTAGAAGCAAAGTGGGATGCTTTGGTGTTCATTTGCATACCAATACCCAGAATAAGTGAGGTTTTGTTGTTGTATTTTTTTGTCGTGGTAGTTTGTTGCTGTTGTTGTGTTTTTCCTGTTTTTGTTTTCTTGGCTCTAGAAATAAATGAAAAGATTGGAGCCCAAGTGCTGCTGCAATTAATCCCTTTCTCTGAGTTCTCTGACATGTGAGAATCCAGAAGAGCATGGAACAGCCCCAGCACCATATCTTTTTGTTCTCTGGGTGTTTTGTAACAAGAGAATATCTTAAATCAGAAATAATGCAGTCACTGATAATTTGAAGTATCTGTAAAAATGAGACTAACAAGCAGCTTCCTTTCTGAGATGCACAGATATATCATAGTCCCATAAGGACTGTGTTGCAGAGGTTTGTACTCTAAATGATCTGCTTCTCTCTCTCTCTCCTTTTTTTTTTTTTGTTTTGATGTCCAGGTTGACAGTGAAATACTTTTGTTTTCCAGATGAGGAGCATGAAAGTAGTCCTGTTCAGAACTCAGCACCAATCCAAACATTAACCATGTTTACAGTGGGTCAGCTGCCATAAACTGGGAGTTATTTTAACATTGCACTCTCAGCTGACCTTTTTGTCCTGCATGTTATCTGTCCTAACAAAAAAGAGCTTAAAATTAAAACAAAACTAATAAAACACCACCACCACTAAAAAAAAAAAAACAGCTTCCTTAATGAAAATAGGAAGTATTCAATTTATAAGTTTGTTTTCTATATAATTCCACCTACACTGTTATTTTAGCGATCTCAAAACATTGCCAGCATTGCTTCCACAACTATTGTGAAAATACACGTGTCCTCATTTACCTGCCAAAATAGAAACTAATTTCTTTTAAATTTTTAGTTCCTTTTGATTCTTTGTTGTTGGGTTCCTTTTGTTGTATTTTTCCTTCTTTCTAAATACTGCTTTTCTGTATGCCTGAGGATGTTCTAGTGATATTGATGTGGTATTGTTAGTTTCATGGAGCAACTGAAATAAAAATAGAGTAACAGCCTTCTTGGGTTCTTTCTGGAGCTTTGAATTCTCTTTAGAGACAATAAGATACCATTTCAATGAATAGTGCTAACACAGAAGTGTTGATAAACACTAACTAAGTTAAAGTGAATTATGCTCTTGATAGTCTAACAGAGCAAACTAAAATCTCATATCTGTATCAAACAATAAAATGACAGAAAAAAAAATGGACCAACAAAATCTTTTCCATTTTTAATATTTTTGTATTATATATTTCATTAAGCATATCCATGCAGAATATTAAAAATAAAAATAAATACATAAAAACTGTAGTTTGCAGCAAATGATGATCTGCGATCCTCTTCCCCTTCCAAAATATTAATTTAAAATCCTTCCTTAAAGAAGGAAAAATATGGTAAGGATGACAAATATTCTCTTGGGTGCAGCTGAGTATTTGATTTTTCATGTCTTCCTGGAATAATTCCTGATCTTGTTGAAAGGTAAAATGGTAAAAATTAGATTACCACAGGATCTGCAAGTGCTCCCAATCCGATTGAAAATTCATGTACTTCAGAACCAGGCAGGGTAGGTTGCTCCTCTTGTTGAAACCAAAACATTTTCCTACTTTGAGGAAAAACAATTATGATCTGCAATAAAATGGTTAATTATATTTTAACATAACTTTACTTTGAGGAGAGTTTTAAAGCTGCTACAACAATATAAATTTCAATAAATAAATTTGGCTGACAGCCATAGAAATGGGGTTATTAGGGCTAGCAGTAAATAGCATTGTTCCTAAGATCAGTGAGTTTCCCGTTACTTATTAAGAGGCACTGATACAAACTCCTTGGGGGGAAAAAAAATTAAAATACAGTATGCATTAAAGATAAAACCTTCATAGGATAGCAGATAATTTTTTAATTATTTTTGTCCATAGTCTTGATAATGGGCAATGAACCACACAAATAATGAGCCATAAAGAGAGAACTTACTTGAGAACTGACTGTTGTGCGTGTCTAAAAGCAGTAGTGTTGGTTTTGTTTAAACAAGAGGAAATCAACCATGTTTGTTAGTTTTGTGCTCTATTTTAGACTCTTTTCAAGCATTTACTGTTTGTTTGTTTGTTTGTTTGTTTGTTTTACTATTTCTAAATCTTGTAGAGTGGTCCTCTAATAGCAATGCCACATAGTGGCTTACCACTCATGGACAGTCTAGAATAACAGCAGCTAAATACTGTTCTCTAATATTAGTCAGTGCACTACTACTTTGGAAGAGGTCTCTTTACCACTTTTCTTTAATACCTCAGTTCATTAGTTTGCATATTGCTTTCCAGAAATTCCTACATTGCTGCTGCTGCAGAATCTGAGAAATAATCCTTGTTTCGAACACCCAATATATTAAATATCGTTCATGCTGCAGATTTACATATGGTAATATATGTATGATTGATTGCATAGCACATCAAAATGTAACAAGATACTTTCCTATAACTGGAAAAAAATTCAAATGAGGAATGATTCATTAGTTATTGGTGAACGTATCAGTGTCAGCCACCTAAAAATCAAGATAGTGGGATCTTTATGAACAAAAATCCTATAAAACAAAACCATTTTATTTTTTTTAAGAAAAAAATGTTTTTGTAATGCTTAGGTCTACAGATCATGGGCCTTTCTGTATGTGGATATTATTTCAGTATAACCTCTAACTTCTCATGAGATTTTATGCTTTAGAATCTTAAAAGAGTAGAAGGACTTTAATGATATGTTAGGAAAAAGTGAAAAGCCTACAACTCTATTCTAACAGTCTTTACTTTTTAACTAAAAGAAAATCTGGTCACCTTCCAGTTTGGAGCAGCTGAGACCCATCAAACAATTGAAAACAATTTGTTCAGAGCTGGAGCTGTCATACTCTATTAATGTAAAAAACAAATGAAGTGCTGCTTCTGACTTCAGCTCACCACTTCATACGAGCACTCTCCCATTTCACTTGACAGTTGTGGACATTGAAATAATATAAAACATAACCCAATCAACAGACTGTGAAGAATATGGAAACTAAAGACAGATGTTCAAAAGCTATCATCACCTTTCAGCTTTAATTATATTGACATGGAACAAACAAGTGATAAATCAACTATTTTATAGTGTAATAAGCTTTATTCTACCTGTTAACCTAATGCCTCTTTGGGTGGTATATTCCAGATACAGGGAAGACCATAGGGCATTCTGTATTCAGGTAGACAGAGAAACTAATATTGTACTAAAATTATACTGAAATGTTGCTGTTTTTCAAGATGAACATTACACCCAAGAGGGTTTTCTTGGATTTTCTTCCTACAATCCCTACACCTGTTGTACCCTTGCGAAGCCCTCTTATGTCATTCATACTAAGTCCTACGGTACTTTGTAACACCCTAGGGAGAAACAAAATACATGGAGATTTGTATATTATTTACTTTGTTTTTCTTTTCATCTCAGTGTTATTGGTAATGACTGACAATTATCCAACATGATTAATGACAATCCATTATGCTCTGGGCCAACTCATAAGGATGAAAGGAAAGGTGTAGTATTACTACACAAAGTGGAAGTGGACTTGGAAGCCTGCAGCATTTAAATTAAACTTCTTGATATATCTTGAGTTTATGCACCTATTTTATCTTTAATGCTGAAAAAGACTTTGGTATTTTGCCAACCACATGAAATCCAGTTCTTTAATTTCACTGTGATTTACAATGGCAAAATTTCCCCCTGAGATCTAGTACATAGTTGAAGGACTCACAGCAGACATCTTTTTGTTTGCAAATTTCTTGTCAGCTATCTCTATGATCTGATCATCTTATTTAAAGTCCAGTGAAAACAAGAGAGAAACTTCAGTGAGACTGCGGCCTCACCTCGAGTACTGTGTGCAGTTCTGGGCACCACAGTACAAAAAGGACATTAAACTGTTGGAGAGTGTCCAGAGGAGGGCGACAAAGATGGTGAAGGGCCTAGAGGGGAAGACATATGAGGAGCAGCTGAGGTCACTGGGCCTTTCAGCCTGGAGAAGAGGAGGCTGAGGGGGGACCTCATCGCAGTCTACAACTTCCTCGCGAGGGGGAGTGGAGAGGCAGGTGACCTATTCTCCGTTATCACCAGTGATAGGACCCATGGGAACGGTGTTAAGCTGAGGCAGGGGAAGTTTAGGCTGGACATCAGGAAGAGGTTCTTCACCGAGAGGGTGGTTGCACACTGGAACAAGCTCCCCAGTGAAGTAGTCACTGCACCAAGCCTGTCTGAATTTAAGAAGCGATTGGACTGTGCACTTAGGCACATGGTCTAAACTTTTGGGTAGACCTGTGCGGTGCCAGGAGTTGGACTTGATGATCTTTATGGGTCCCTTCCAACTCGGGATATTCTGTGATTCTATAATTCTAAGATTTAAGGGCATTATTAATCTCCAAGCTCCTATAAGACTAAGGAACCCAGTAAATACGAAGTGCTACAGAAGAGGGCTTCTTAACGGTCAACATTAATCCAACTCAAGGAAGAAAACTGTCTGCTGATCCAACCTGCCAATTGGGTTAAGCTTCAGTGTTTAATTGGAAACACAAAGCAGGTTCCGAAATTAAGATATTGTCATCGAAGGCAATGTTACCTGCTGTGTACATCTCTGCTGGGCACCATGTTCTGCTGCCTCAGGGAAGGTGGTTAATAAATAACCCTTCTTTCCTTCATTCTTAAATACAAATCCACAAAATCAAAACTTAAAAAACAAAACAAAACAAAACAAAAAAAAACACAGAATGACCCTGAATTCTAGATTGTTTAGTTGCTGTGATTTCACAGGATTTGTGTTTGAAGACCTGGTGAGACCAGTTTGTCTGCTCACGGTGTCCCGTGACCCAATTCGAGGGGATGGCCAAGTGCAGGAGGTTAAGGACTGAAAAGAGTCATCTCTTACATGATTATTCATTTTGCTCACAGCCTCTGGGCAGCACACTGTGGTCAGACCAAGACATAACAATTTCAACATTTTATGTTTGCTTTATTAGCAGCTTGATATGAAATGTAAGCAACTGAAAGATGTACATGGACAGCAGATTTACACTAACTTTAATGTTGTGTTTGTAGACTTAGATGACTTTTATGGTAAGGCTGCTCTGTTTGTTTGGGGTGGTTTTGTGTATTGAATATTTAATGATGTTTTAATTGTTGGTGGTTGTTCTGATTAGAGTTAATCCATGTGGCACCTACAGCGTGCTGGCAGGGAGTGCTTTATAAATGAAAATGGTCATTATTTCTTACTGTAAAATACTGAATCACTTACATTTAGGGAAATGGACTGAAATTTTTCAGATGGATAATTTTATGAGTTCAGAATAAAAAATAATACATTTAGCTTGTTAGGCAATACTGCAAAGTAACAGTCTTGTTCAGCACATGGCTTTTTCTCAATTGAATAGACTCCATCTGGAAAACTTACAGCTTGCTAAGCAATGAGACAGATGTAAAGGTAGTATTTGTACTCCACTAAATGAAGCCAGAGGTACATTTCTGCCATATCTATATAACTCCTCAGTCATGTAGACAGAAATAGTGTTGTTTTTCGGTGGGTTTAAACTTCTACATGAATACCCTAGGAACTACTGCAACGCTACTTTTCACCTTCAACATCTTCATGGTGCATGTGGTGTAGATGTTTCAAATCTACTCTATTATGACTGTGACTATCTGACTTTAAAAAAGAAATTCTCACCTGCCCCAATACATTGGATTTTCAGTTGTATTGTGTTACAAAGGTTTGGCTTCCTGCACAGGTATTTTGGGGTGATAATATGCTAGTACATATATCCCTATATGAGGTTTCATTGTGTAGTAATATTATAGCTAGACCACTCAAGAATTTGGCAAATGATCTTTTCCTAACTCCTGCCAAACACTGTTGAGGTTGAGACAATATTGAATTTCTGAACTGGTGTTAAATTTCATACTCCTAATAGCCATTTTCCTCTACAACAAGAAAAATCCCTGCAGAAAACTGTCTTCTCAGAGGTGCATTTACTGCTACTGTGAAATGCTAGACTGATGAAGCTGTAAATCAACAGTCTGTCCTTATCCTCAGAGTAGGTGTTACAAGAATAAGTCAGCACACACTTATTTAATTTGTCCTACTCATGTGCCTTGAGACTGACCTACAGAAAGTGCAACCTAGGAAGAGAAGGCTTTGTTGTGTTCCTAGTGGCCTGAAATACTGCTCCTGAGGGCTGAGAATGCCCCTACCTAGGCAGTGTACTGTTGTCTCTGTCATGAAAGAAAGACATTTAGACGAAAAGCTCAATGTTGAAGAGGTCAAAAAAAATTTCATTAAATGAGATTTAGCTAAAGATGAAAATTTCTGATATGCTTAAGGTGATGACAGCTTCATCAAGAAGAGAGAAAAAGATTCTATACCCTACTCAATAGTTTCATACCTGGGTCACTGTTCTGGTATGTTTGGTGTTGTTTCATGTTGAAGATCTTGCTACACCTAAAGTATACTGATGGTGCTCTTAATCTAGCTGAACATAACCTTGCATTAGATATTTTACCTTTTAGGGTAACTAACTACCCAAAAAGCTTCCAGGTACAAGGAGTTATTTGCAAAGTTTTGTTTTCTTTTTACTGCAAAACAAAAACATGTTCTGAAACCATGAAAGCTGTTGTAAAAACGAGTATTCTAATCCACCATTTGGAATAATAAGTGACTTCTTCACTCAGAGAGTGGTGAAGCACTGAAAGAGGTTGCCCGGAGACGCTGTGGATGTCCCATCCCTGGAGGTATTCAAGACCACGTTAGATGAGGTCCTGAGCAACCTGATTTAGTGGGTGGCATCCCTGCCTATGGCAGGGGAGTTGGAACTAGATGATCTTTGAGATCTCTTCCAACCCAAGCCCTTCTTTGATTCTATGATTATATAAGAACCAGAGCTGGTTAGTATAGCATGTCATAGTGACACTGACTTCTCCTGCAGCCCAAAACACTTGAAGTCATCATTTTAAAAGCCCATCACTAGCATATAGCAACATATTTCTCTTTATTTCTCCTCCTGCCCTCTCTTTTCCTTCTTTAACATGTCATCACATCTGTATACTTTAATACTAGATTGTTCTTCTGATGAGTAGGAAAGCAATGATTGCAGGATTGCACGTAGTTGCATTTCTCTGTGATCAGAAGTATATGAAATGAGCAGATCATAAAGCTGGTTTCTCATTGTTAATATTATTCTTATGTTGTAATTTGCACCTATCTAATATAATTTTTTTTCATCACTCTCTATGGTCAAAATAAAAGTAGTAATTTGGCTAGGTAGCTTTTTAGTTTGTTTTTACTTTGAAGGAAACTAAAACATATTCCCTAAGATCCTTTTAAAAGGCAGGAGTAAGAAAATCATAAAAAAAAAATAAAAATGCTATTAAGTAGGCTGTAAATTTCAAAGTGATACATGAATGTAATAACCGCACTGGAGAGTTGGGAAAAATAATAAAAACAGGATGTTATAGTACTGACAATGCAAAGACTACAAAAAATCAATAAAAGAAATTTAGGAATCTGAGATGTTGTAAGGTATCCACTGAAGTACAGTAGAATTTTGAAAAGTATAGACAGCTTATCATCAACAGGTCTTGAACAAAAGCAAAACCTGTTCCGCAATGGACTAAGTGTTCTGTGTACTAATGGTTTGTTGTTCTTTCTGGTTTTGGTCGGCTGTTGTTGTTTATGGGTGCTATTTTCTTTTTTGTTGGTTGTTTCTTTTTAGTTATTTAGAATATTTGTTTTTGTTTCAAATAAAGTAAAAACATGAAAAAGGAATTTGTGAACCTTGCCATTATAATCTGAAGCTGCTAGTATCTGGCTCTTGGTATTTACTACAGAGCTAAATGCAGTAGACATGTAAGTGTAATGGTACAAAAACTCTGAAAGCAATTAAATCTCATAGTAAGATTAGTTCAGCCCTTAAGATAAAAGGGTTGAGGCTGCTTTTGTGACAAAGAGCTGTGGACTTATAAAACCATAAAATCATTTGTTTAAATCATCAGTGTATTTAGCTGTTTCAGTAATAGATACTACAATACATTTCCATGCATTCTCAGCAATCAGTTACCTCTTAGGACTTTGCATGTACTCTAATCTCAGGTTCCAACAATTCTGGTTTGAAGGCAAAATTCTCAAAGATCTGTGAACAAAGAGCAATTTATTTTCCATATTATTTTTTTATCATAATTTATAACAATATGGTTTCTAGTATTTTCTGTCAGTCAATCTCTTTGATTATTCTTTTTTCATAAAAAAGCATCCTGAACTTAAACATACTGCAGTCCAATATTTGCAATTATTCATCTTATGACAGTTGAGAGTAGTTTGGAAGAGGCGTAAGAACAATACAAATATGTTTCAGGTCACTCAAGTAATATGTCATTGTAACTAGTGCTTTTTTTTTTTTTTAAAAAAAAAAAAAAAGCCTGAATATTCATGGAGCTTTCTTTTTTCAGAATGAAGAATGGCAAAGGAAACACATTAGAAAAAGCTAATTGTCTAAAGACTACTAGAACATGTGAATAATATCATAATCTCATTTGCAGAGAAAGAACATTATATTAAAATTGACTGTGTACATTTAAATTTAAAATAGTTGGGCTCTTTCTCAGAGATAGGGAGAGAAAGAGACTGTTTAAGTGAGTTGAGTAGAAAGAATCTAGATTTACTTTTTATGGCATTGATAGCAAGTAGTTACATCACGCAAGCATACTGTCTGCAACGGCTAGGTTTTGATAGCCAAACTCACATGGGAGAATAACAAATGGAATAATAAAAAAAAAGAGTATGAAGCTGTCTTTGAAGACAGACACTCCATAGTACTGGATATAACCAGTGTTCTCCACACCAATAAAATCCAGGTCTGGAAACTCACTTGCTTAATATCAATGTGGACATAAGACCTAGACACCTCTGGAGCCCTTAGTCATTGCTGAATAAATAAATAAATAAATAAAACCCCACACTTTATCAACTAGTCTAGTCTTCAAAGGCATCAATATATACAATAAATTATAAAGAAGCCAAGATTAAGTCAGCCTTTGTAAAAATGTTATTTTCATACTTTCTTTTCAACAGGTCCCATTAGACACCAAACAACTTGGAGTTCAATATTTGTTCCACTATGAAAGCTCATCTGAAATATATTACATGGTTGGGGGGAACAATTCAGTTATTTTCTTAAAATGGTCCTCATTGAGTAGTGGAAAAGACATAATTCCATCAAAAAGAAACATATCCCCTAGAAAAACTGTAGTCTGACTATGTCCCCAGTACTACTTTCAAACAACCTCCTTCATGCAAAAATATAAAAAGACTACTTTAAACATTTATCTAAAAAGCACCTCTTAGGTATAATTCTAAATAAATTATGTTTAATATTTTGTGAGATCAATAATTTGACAGTTCTCTTTCTTGTGCTTTAATAAAACTACAGTCAGATATAGTTCAATATATTCAAACAGGCATTTATTAAGTATCCTATGGAGTTCAGAGACTGGGTGTTAGCAAAAGCAAAAGGATATCAAAAAAAGCTATAGGCTGGTGATAGATCTGTAGGTAAGCATCTGTATATGAAAGAAAAGTCATCATGAAGGAGAGCAATTATAATCAGCATATTAGCACCAACCAGAACAGAAGCATGAGTGAGTTGGCTGAGGAAACAGCAAAGATTTGTAAATATCTGAAATCACTACCTGCTTTGGCAGTGCCATAGGTTAGGGTATATTTATACTAACAAGTATACTAGTTTACATGGAGCTCTGTGCAACATAATTTGGATTTACCTTAGGTATTTGAGCTAGCTCTTTCTTAAGCAATTTGGGTGTATTTGTACACTTCAGTGAGATTAGTCCTCAAAGTGCTTCAACTTCCCCATCCACACATGCAGAGAACGTAATGATAGAACAATTCATATATAATAAATATATGCTCAAAAGTGTTATAAAAGATTTCATTTCATTATAGAATAGAAGAGTACCAAAAAAAAATCTATACCATTTCACAAAAGCAGAGCAAGGCAAATGCAATCTAGGGTAGGCATACTTTCTCCATAGAAATGGCTCATAGTACAGAGCATAAAGGTATCTATTATGGATTCATCTATGCTACTGTTTTGATTGAGTTCAGGGTGCTTTTGAAATGACTCCTGAGATACGCCTTCAGTATGCTTTGATTCATATCAGAGAGAAGCTTTGGGTGCATGGGCTGGATCTCTTTGGACATAAACCGAGCCTGATGATGCCTCCTGGCAGCCCAAGCAAATGCAGTCTGACTGCCAATGCTCCTTCATACATAGACTGAACTAGAGCCAGTCTGAAGTAAAACCCCTCGAAATATATAGTGTCAGCCTCAATAGTTTCACTGTCCCCATCCACTCGTATTGTACCACATCACCTGTTACACAGACAGAATTTTGTTTTCTCGGAGTAGAGTCTCAAAAAAGGTGTGTCTCAAATAAATAAAGGGTCCAGTTTCTTCCTCAGGTATGAGGAAGGTGAAATTCTTCCTTGGTGAGACATTGGAATAGGCTGCCCAAAGAAGTTGTGGATGCCCCATCCTTGGAAGTGTTCAAGGTCAGGTTGGATAGGGCTTTGGGCAACGCAGTCTAGTGGGAGGTGTCCCTGTCAATGACAGGGGGTTGGAATTAGATGATCTTTAAGGTTCCTTCCACCCAAACCGTTCTATGATTCTATGATTAATTCTATGACATACCAGATGTCATATCTACGCTTAGATATAAATCATATATAAATTCTGAGCCACTGCAAACCATTTGTTACAAATATCTGAATTTTCCAGTGCTGTGTATGCTACCGTTAAATTGCATGTGAACTAAATGTAAAATATAATAATTAAAAAAGAAAAATGGAGACATATCTCAAGCACTTATGTTGTGACTCTTACTATGTATGTATTTTATACTGGACCCACTGTCACAAAGTGAAAACAGGCAATATTACCTTTGCAAATGACTTTTTGACTTGCATTAAGACAAAGATTTGACTCTGAGAAAATTAATAGCAGGCTTTGGACAATAAAAAGGAAATATGTCATTATTAGTCAGGTATTAACAGAAATGTAGCAAAACTGTTTAAAAAAAAACAACAAACAAACAACAAAAAAACCTGTAACCTACCTTATCTCTTCAATGTAACTGCAATGTATATTCTTTGAAGAGAAAATGGCAATTCCATTTCCAAAATCAAGCACTTGAAAGGGTTTGTAATCTAAAGTCATTTCATAGAAGGAGGTTGAATGAATTTATCAATATCCAAATCAGTGATATTTTTACCAGACCTCAATTCAGGAAATCACTCGAGCATAAACCTAACTCTATCCTCCATTGGTGTAATTTTTCAGCATATATCAAAATCCTAGTAAACTCAGGCAAAAGTTTTCCTTCTGTTGAAGTCAACAGTACAAATACCATATATTTGAATGATGCAGGTTCTGCCTTTCACACGATTCAAGTACTGTAATTCCTTTTCAGTACCTGGTGGGTTTGGACTTCAAACTTCCTTGGAATTACCATTTGTTATTGCTTTAATTTACCATTCAAGGACTGTTTATCAGATGAGGGACAAGTGTTTTGTTTTGTTTCCTTTTATATAATTTGTGGAAAAACATGGGGAAAAACTAACAAATAAAATATTTGCTTGTATTGCATTTTTTCTTAATGACTGAAGTTGTTGTTTTTTCGTTTAATGAAAAATACGTCATTTTATGGTTGTTTTTAGACAGCTGTTTCACTTATTTAGGCATCATTATTAATACAGCTGAACTGTCTTCAAAAAATATTTGCTTAATTTTTTAAAACGACATCTTTCATCCTTCGATCCACAAGCAATCTTTTACTGTTATTGCATGTTTTGATTGCAACATATAACCAAGTTTAAAATAATAGAATCAGGAACATAAGTCTGCAAGGTCATGTATGTGAAAGCAGTCTGATGCCACAGTCCACACAGAGTATATTTTTTCCTTGAAGGACAGCAAGAAACAAGAACATCCAGCTTATCTCTACAATTAACAATTAAATAACTCTGTAACACAAGGAGTGTTCTTAACTCATATACTTTTTTTTTTTTTTTTTTTACTTTTTGTAAAGAGGACTCAATAGATATTATGAGAGCTTCTTTAGTATAGGATCTTTCTATAAACATATACTTTAATGATCTACATATATGGCAGTGGCAAAAAAAAAAAGTTTAAACATTTAGCAATAGCTGTGACACAGGATGCTAAAAACAGAGAATGAAGTCTGACAGTGAGTTCAGGTTTTGCTCTTAGTTATAGTACACATAATACCTAAACAAATCCATCCATGCTAGTGGCTTATGACTGATCTCAGAAGGTCAAAAACAAGTTCAATTATTATGCTGAAAAATTTCCCATAATCTACATAATACTGAGTTAACAGAAGTATTGTTACAAAAAGAAGTTTTGTAACACCTTCAAAATGCCTTTTTTTTTTTTAAGTAGGTATAAATGATTAACACTAAGTACAAGGTAAACCCTTTTTACCTACAAAGTAAACAGTAATCTTAGATCAACAGTGTCAGACAAATTCTTATTTATGATATTTTGATATTTTCCAACATTTTTTGTCTGTCTTCTGCAAGCAAATTTGTTACTGTGTTTTGTGATGCTTTAATTTATTTTTATTCCTACCCCGCCCCCCCACCGGAGAGGCTTTCTGTACTTTACAGTAAGGAGGGATTAGATAAATTATATTTTGAATAGAAATCAGAACCCTGAAAAAAAAAAATGTTGTCTAAGTACAGGTTCCTTCTTTGCTTTTTCAATCTTGACAATACACTTTCTGTACTCTGGACTAATTTTAAAAGGATAGGTAGAACCCATTTAAACTGCAGGTTGCTGGCAGGTTGGGATATCCTCCTGGCTATTACAGTCTATAGTTAGCACTCTTTCTTGTAGAAGCAGTCCTTGAACCCAGATGTCCTATTCATTATTATAAAAAAGCTGAATCTTGAGCTGTCTGGGTTCATCAGGGACTCTGACCATACCTGTGGGATTGTGCTTCCCTGGAGGCACTATAGTCATGCTTAGGAGTTTCCCTATTCCACTCAAGTTTGCAGGAGAGTATGACAAGTGTCTCACTGCCTAAATGTTTGTTCTTGAATCCCTGTGTATGAAGGTAGGAAACCAACGGTCTTGGATGGCAATATATATTTATGTTATGTTATATCCTATTTACAGTATTCACGGTGTTAACAAAAAGAAAGAGATTTTATTGCTTTTAAACTGCATCAGTTTATTTACCCTTTATCAAAAGAGGTTTTCTGATTACATTAAATAGATGTTCCTCTGGTTTAGTAAGTGTTTTTTAAGAAGGTATCAAATTAGCATTCTTTATTAGGCAGCAGGGTAGTTAGAGTAACCTTGTGATGAGGTCTTTGCTAAATTTTGTTAGATTTAAAAAAAAAAAAAAAACCAACTCAAAGACAAAGTGGCTTTCTCTACTTATTGAAATTTCTGTACAAAAGTGAAGCATTCACACCTGTATCGTATAACAGGTAAAGTATATATTAGGAACAGTTACAGATGAGAATCTCAGTGTCTGCCATAGGTTTAGGACCACATGTGAGTTGGCTCGATTACCAGCTATACAATACATTATTTCTAGGAGCACATATCATGAAGTAAACACTTTTACTGTTTCTCTACATGTAATTTATAGCATATCCCAAATAGAAGTGTTCTACTTCTATGCATGCATAGTAATCTTTACATGACCTGAGTAAAGTAATCTGGTTCAGGATGTAATATTTTCTGATGAAAATAAAACATTATTGTTCATAAACTTTTCTTAGATTTGAATGCATATCACCAAGAAGTGATTCAAATTTTCCAGGATACTACAGGCCTGTCAGTCTGACCTCAGTGCCAGGGAAGCTCATGGAACAGATTATCTTGAGTGCCATCACACAGCACTTAGAGGACAACCAGGTGATCAGGCCCAGCCAGCATGGGTTTATCAAAGGCAGGTCCTGCTTGACGAACATGATCTCCTTCTAAAGGGGAGGTGCTCAGTGAATGAGGGAAAGGCTGTGGTTGTGGTCTACCTGGACTTCAGTAAGGCTTTTGATACTGTTTCCCACAGCATTCTTCTGAAGAAGAATGGATGGATGGGTGTATGCTTCATTGGGTTAAAAACTGGCTGTGTGGCAAGGCCCAAAATAGTTGTGGTGAATGGAGCTAAATTTGGTTGGAGGCCAGTCACCCAGGGCTCAGTACTGGGGCCAGTTCTCTTCAGTATCTTCTTCACCAATGATCTGGATGAGGGGATCGAGTGCACCCTCAGTAAGTTTGCAGATGACACCAAGTTAGGTGCATGTGTTGATCTGCTCAAGGTAGGAAAGCTCTGCAGAGGGATCTAGATAGGCTGAACCCATGGGCTGAGGCCAAGATACGACATTCAAAAAGGCTAAGTGGCAAGTCCTGCACTTGGGGAACAACCCCCTACAGTGCTACAGGCTGGGGGAAGAGTGTCTGGAAGGCTGCCTGGCAGAAAGGGATCTGGGGATATTGTTCAATAGCCAGATGAGTTTGAGCTAGCAGTGTGCTCAGGTGGCCAAGAAGGCCAACAGAGTCCTGACTTGTATCAGAAACATGATTCTGTTCTACGTAATTCACACCTGCTCAAGAAGCAACACACAATTCATGTTTCAGTTTGAAAGCAGGTTTGTTAGAATCCCTTGTAGATTGAGTTGTTGCATTTGAATTTTAATTTGAGCAGAATTGGATCAATCTACCTGTACTATTGTTCCGTTGGTCAATCTTCAGCCACTCCTCTTGTTACAAGCTGTAAAGGTACAAAATCAAAACCAACCAACCAAACCAAAAACACCAAAACTGTTTAATCCATGCAGGGCTGAAGCACGAGGGCTCTTCTTATATCCTAGAGACTTAAACTTTGTAAATATACTAAGGAGAGTGTGGCACTTGTTTGTTTGTTTGTTTGTTTTGTCAAAATAACACTTTTGCAAGACAGTGATCATTCATTTCATTCATTTTTACAAGTTTCCACCCTTTCTGGTAAGATGTACATAGAAAATATATTTCTCAGTTTATTGGTCCCTTTTTATATTTTCTTCCATCTCTTGAGGTACATTAAAAACAATAAAGTGATGATTTTACACAATGTTGAAGCAAACTGCAAATTCTTTTTTTTTTTTTTTCCCCACAGTAAAAGCTTCCAAAACCAAGAAGGCAGTGAGATTAGAATCAATCACTTAGTCACATTAAGAAGGTAGGAGGAGTATAAAACGTGCAATGGAGTTACAACAATTTCTGGTACAGTTTGCACCTCTCTCAGGAGGGCATTATTCTGTGAATGCTGTTCATGGGGCTCTTATGCACTCAAAGAGTAGGGATTAAGATTTCCACCAGACTGTTAGTCTGAACCAATAGTTGCTATATTTTTGCTCTACTGAGAAAATAAATCAGTGAAAAAGAAATGTAGAGAAAGGAAGGGTTGAAACATAGTAATTTCTGAAATAATTTATAATAATGGTAATACTGTTAAAATATTTTAGAAGTACAAAATAAAAATAAATTATTTTTTTTAAAAAAAAAAAAAAGAAGAAATTTCTGTGTTGAAGTTCCAGAGATTTCTAGATGACTAGAAGAAACTGGTATAGTTGGAAGCAACCTAAGCTCCACCAGATTTCCTTCTGTATTTGCATTCTGTTTATGTCACCTGCATCTCGCTGCCCATCTGCCTGTGAAGACTTGAATCCCATCATATATAACCATCATGTAAGAGGAATACTTAGGTCTCCTACTGGTATTCCTCATAAAACGCAAGCTCTTCTAGGTTTTGGATCTATAACATAGTCATAATTTTTCCAAAAGGCAGCCAGGGCCACATTTCTTAGCAACAAGCATACATTCAAATGTATTCACTAATATTGGCCACTGAGAGGTGCGGGAAAATACAGAATATAACTTCTATTTAAGCTCATCAGGGCTGATGGGAAAGGAGCAGGAAAGCAGACACAGCAGAGTAATTATAGACCAGCAGCCTTTCCATGAGCATCTTCTCTTGAAGGGGTTGAGAAAACCTGCCAGAGTGCTACAGAAGTTTTGACGAAGAGAAGCACTCGGAGGAGCACATTAAATCTGGGCTGATACCAGCATATGGAAGTTGAAGCCTTTTCTCATTATCTCAGCTGATTTTCTGCCAGGAGACACATCTGCTGGACTTCTGCAGGAGCCCTGTGGGAAGGTAAACCTAGGCAGTCACACCAGTCTGCTTAGCCATATTTATGTAACATTTTCACATCAAGGGATGCACTGGCTCAAAAACACATTCAGGGTTTATTGGGGATGGGGAAAATCATATGGGAGGCATGTTTGCCATCTGATGGGAAACTACATGGAGACCAGTGAAGAATTCACCCCCAAAAAGATGAGGGATGACTACTCTTCAGAATTACTTAGCAAGTTACTCAAATTACTTATTTGGAAAGATAAATTCCCTGTGCTGTTGAAATCCCAAATTTAAGACGTGATTGAATTGCTGTTAGCAGTAATAATGGTTATGGTACACTAATGGCAGTTTCATGCAAATTCTTTAAACTTTAACATTGTAAAGATTTAAAAGCTTAGGGCTTTTGTCATTTCAAGCCAATACTTTCACATTACCATCATTTTTTTGGAGTTAAAATACTTTATTTTCAAAGTTTGAATACCCCTAGAGGGTTTCATTTTTATACAGAGAGGCAAACAAACATGGCATGAAGCCACAATGAATTATAGCCTTGTCTCTTACCTACTTGCCTGTGTTTCAGATATTTGGCACACTAAACTCCCACTTTCCACTTGCACGTGCAGAACACTCCAGGGCAACACCTCTAATATGTCTTGATGTATTGCATATGTCAAATTTTTTTGGTTGGTTGATTTTTTGTTTGTTTTTGTTTGTTTGCTAAAAAGATTGCTCTCAATTTTAAATAGAAATGAAGAATATTGTGTTGCAAACAGTTGACTTTCTGTTATCAGTTTTGTGATTTCCACCATCATTGAAAAGAAATATTATTTTAGTTAAATAAATCTTAGCTCAGGGGTAAAATTCTTATGGAAAAGTATGGATTTCATAAATAACTACATTCTAATGTCTTCTTCCATTTACTATTCAGACTTTATGAAGAAAAGATGTGATTGACCTCAGCTAATAAATAATAATAATAGCCTAGCAAGGAATTCGGGATTTAGATTGTGTACTTAAAAGCAATAACAAAAAAGCAAACAACCTGGCAGAACCCCATGTCTTAGCTCTCTGTAGTAGTTCTAAAGTAGTGAGATTACTGTAAACTATAAATTAGCAATGTAACCACCTCTGAAACGTGGGGCTGTATATTAATATCTCCTGGAAGAATGTTCCACTTTAGTTACTGAAGTTTATATCTTGAATTTCTTTCTAATGTCCAACTCTAATAACTGGCCAGTAGCCTCTGTTGATGAATCTTTGCAAGCTAAACACAAAGAGGATAGATTTAGATTAGATATTAAGAGGAAATTCTTCACTGTAAGGGTAGTGAGGCACTGGAACAGGTTGCCAAGAGAAGTTGTGAATGCCCTGTCCTCGGAGGTGTTTGAGGCCGGGCTGGATGGGTGGTTGGCCAACCTGATCTAGTGGGTGGCATCCCTGCTTACGGCAGGGAGATTTGAGTTAAATGATCTTTAAAGTTCCTTCCAACCCCAACCATTCTGTGATTCTACGAGTAAGACACAGTTTGGTCTGGACAAAAGTATTTTTCTGGAGCAGGTGAGACTGCTAGGTCATCATCTTTCCTGATAGAGCTCTAAATTTTGAATGTTCAAAAGACTCCTACCGAATGTTTAATAAAATGTGAGAGAAGGAAGCTGTCATTCATGCAGGATTTCTACATTTCTGATTCTCAACTGAAAAAAAACGAGTGCCTTGAATATACAGAAAGAGTCCTTCAACCTTTTCTTAAGGAAACACCTCATGCATCATCAAAAATTATATGTCCGTTTCCAATGTGTAAACAATTAATTACTACATCCTTCACAGTAGAGGTTTCTTGGAGTTGTGTTTTTTGTGTGTTTTTGTTTGTTTGTTTTGTTTTTCCTTCTACTCTTTTTCCTTTGCATAGGTATACATGATATCTCATTATTAAGTGTGTTGGGAACACTTATCTGCATGGAGCAAAGGTAGTGAATTTTTCCAAGTTGTAATGATAAGCTAAAAGTAAGCCCTGCAAGGTAAAATCTATTTAAAATGTGGCAATTTGGGAAAATATGTCCCTCAAGCACAGCAAACATACCATCAAAGTGAGTTAGCTACCAATTAACTTCTACATTTTGCACAATGGGCATTAAATTCTAGGGTAAAAATAAAACCAAATGATGTATGCTTGCTCTCTGTGAACAATAGATCACACAAAATGAGCTTCAGATGTGATATTTTTCACCATGTTTTCAGCATTCAACTGTCCTTCTGGAAAATATTTGTTTTCCTGTTTAAAAACACTTTTTTTTCTATGCAAACTCATATCACTAGGTATGTGTAAAAAGAGAAACTCTAACTCAAACATAATAAATTAATATATGGGATCCTACACAGGCTCAGACACTGTGACACAGGATGCAGTTTTGGCATCTCTGTTCACAATAGGTAAGAGATATTGTTCTATCCATCACCCAGCTCTTAATCCCAAAGCCTGGATAAAATTATAAAATACTGTGAAAGCAAACAGAGCTCCAGTTAGTCAGCATGGCAACAAAAGGGGAAAATGATCAGAAAAAGTGCATTGGCAGGAGCAGTACTATTACCCAGTTTAGGCTAGAGTGTGACTGTTTAAGAGATGAAGGTCAAAGGGTCTTTGGCAGGAGTCAGCCTGGTCTATGGACCAGCTGTTCATAGATTCAGAGACGTGCCTAGGCTCTTCCTGCTGGAACCACTTAAGAAAGTACAGCATCCTAATAGAGATAAGGAATAGCTTAATTCTGAACTCCAGTGGCCCAGGCCATGTCATCTGCAGATGGGAAAAGAAGTGCACTGCTTTGGTTAGACTCAGCTGCAGGCATTTTGTTTATGTCCAGAAATGAGAATTTTCTGCATAATGTTTAAAGGTACTTCAGAAGCTTCTGCCATGTAAGTTCTAATGAGATGGTGTAGGTGATATTTCCCCTTTCACAGAAAGGAACATAGGTTCCAGATAATTAGGAAACAGACAAAGTAGCCTAGAAACCTAATGTATAGTTTCAATATGACTATTGTCAAGCAAGTCATTGTCTTGTTCCTCTTCCTTCTTGCACCATTTTTCAAACTCCACTCATGTCAAACACTGTTTTGTTTTATTTTTAAGTCAGAAAATACTTGCAAATCATTCAATACAAGGTCTGCAGTACATAGAATGATCAATTTTCACCATACCTGGCCTGCCACACTGTGGGCTTGACAAAGAAATATGTATGAGTCTTCACATCAGCCATACTCCTGAGACACTGAGTGACTTCCAGGACTACCAAGTGAAGAAGGTTTCTGTAAATGTGATACACATCACAGAGGAAACAGCACACAACACACGTCAGGACTTCCCTTTCTATGGCAAAACACACTTAGCACAGCCAAGCCAGCTGCATTGGAGCTATGCTCCCATAATTCTGCACATCAGCCAGAGCATCCCAGAACTGTGGATGTCCCTGTCACAATAAAGCATATCCCGTCACTCAGCCCTCGAGTAGTTAGGAGCAATATAATAGTTGGCCTGTTCTTGTTGTAAAGCAATGTGAGAGGTGTTTTCCCCAGTGTGAGACAAAAAATATAGACAGATATCATCAGAAAGCACTTACACCTAAACAAGGCAGACATGGCTAAGGCAAGGTGCATTGAAACCACAG
Source organism: Anser brachyrhynchus (assembly GCF_964034855.1). Taxonomy (NCBI): domain Eukaryota; kingdom Metazoa; phylum Chordata; class Aves; order Anseriformes; family Anatidae; genus Anser; species Anser brachyrhynchus. The sequence goes on along the minus strand of NC_137696.1, from coordinate 117,466,950 downwards.
AATATAAAATAACGTACACTACACATTTTATATATACTGGTGCATATATATGTACATATACACATTTATATGTGTATGTAGGTATACACATAGAGGGAGAGAGAAAGAATAAATTGTTTTTCTGACATTGTTAACTCATTTCTTGTAGGCCCCAAAGAACAAATGAGTGTTCAGGAAGGATTTGAGAGAACAGTGACTTGATGGGGATAGAATATAGATTTCACTCAAAAAAGGCAGATCAGAAGAGAGTAGGATGAAATGCTGAAATAAAGATTTTTTATTTTATTTTATTTTATTTTTTTTAAGATAAGCAAATATTTACCTAGTTCCCAATTGTCAGGGTCTGAGGGTGAAACCCTTCCAACACTGAAATCAGTGACAAAATCTTGACTGACACAAGAACTGTTGGAATTTCACCATGGGTTGAATAAAAATTCTGAGATGTAGTAATTCCAAGACTACCAAATGAAAGTATATTTAAGTAGAAGTTCAGAGGTAGGTAGATACTTAAGTAATTTGTTATACTGCAATGCTTTGTGGTTGTCGTTTATTTTATTTTGCTCTGTTTTTCCATAATCATATTTAAAACACTTACCAAAGTGATCAGTTCCAGTGCAGGCATGTCCCGTAGTGTAGCAGAGGAGCATGATGGACCAGGGCAGGCTAACAGGCTGCAGCATGGCAGCCAGGGCATGGCGCAGCGGTTTGTTTGTGAGGGCCTGAAGGGAGGGTGCTGTCACTGCCTCTTCAACCAGTTATTGTGACCCACTCATGTGGAGATCCAGTCATGGCATCTCCCCTGGCAGAAAGCAATGTCCTCTGTGTCCCCTGTGGCCTCTCCAGCCACAGGAATCACCACAGCTACCCAGATGGAGCTCCCAAGAGAACACGGGGCCATCCAGGTCCCAGGCTGCAGGGTGTGCCTGAGATTTCTGTCAGGGTCGGATAGCAGCAGTGAGTACACCTGTGGGAGGTGTGCCCAGGTGGAACTGCTCAGCATGGTGGAAGAGCTTCAGGAGGTGGTGGGCAGGCTGAGTGAGGAGCATTAGAGAGTCAGAGAAGGAGACTGGTGGAATCATACCCTACCATCCCTGACAGATGTATCAGCCAGCCACAACAAAAGAAAGGCAGAATCCCTTACCCTCTTGCCAGCTGGCAGGAGAGGACCTAAGAGACAGTGGGGAATGGAAGCCAGTTGCTGCTCAGGGCAGCAGGTGAACCACTTCCCTGTATATCCCTTCCCTTCCTACCTCGTCTTCCCTGGTGCCCTTACAGAGCAGGTATGAGGCTTGGGAACTTGATGGACAGGCAAACAATGATATAGATGAAGGTCCATCCAGGTTGGAAGGGGGTTTGCCTAGGGCAAGTCAGCCTATCCCCTGTATCACAACCACCTCCACCTTGGAAAAAAAGAAGGGCTGTTGTCATAGGTGACTGCCTTCTGAGAGGAACAGAAGGCTTGATATACCAAGCACACCAATCCCATAGCGAAGTTTGCTGCCTTCTTGAGGCCCAGGTAAAACATGTTACTATAAAACTCACTAGCACTATATGGCCCTCTGATTATTATCCATTGTTGGCTTTTCATGTTGGCAACCATAAAGTAGTATAGAGAAGTCCAAAAGAAAGCAAAAGGGACTTCAGGGCTTTTAAGGTAATTGGTTAAAGGAGCAGAGGTACAGGTAGTGTGTTCCTCTATCTACCAGTAGCAGGGAACAATACTGAAAGGAACAGGCAGACGCAGCTGATCAGTACATGACTCCAAGGCTGGTGTTGCCATCAGAATTTTCAGTTTCTCAGTCATGGGATGGTCTACACAACATCAGGCTTGCTGTTGCCTGATAGGATGCAACTTTCACAGAAAGGGAAAAGGATTTTTGCACAGGATTTAGCAGGGCTGACTGATAGAGCTTTGAACTAGATTTAGAGGGGGAAGGGGATAAAACTAAACTAAACGCCATTGAAGAGTTATGGGATGGCACACCAAAATTTGAGGAACTGCATGCTAGTGAGATCCTTCAGTCTGTTCCATGAGGTGCTGGGTACAATGAAGCACATTTGAATGTTTCTACACTGTTGCATGAAGCATGAGGAACAAGCAAGAGGAGCAAGAAGCCTTGGCTCAGTCCCAGAACGACAACATCATTGGTGTAAGCAAAACCTGGTGGGAAGAGTCCTGTGACTGGTGTGTTATGATGAATAGCTATAGGCTCTTCAGAAGGGACAGGCTGAGCAGGTGAGGCAGGGGTTGGTGCTGTATGTAACAGAGGAGCTGGACTGTATGGAGCTTGCTGTTGACTCCCTTGAGGGTGGAGAAGCCTTGCAGGGAGATCTTGACAAATTAGAGAGCTTGGGCAATCACCAACCACATGATTTTCAACAAGAGCAAGTGCTAGATTCTGCACCTGGGACGGGGCAACCCTTATATATGTACAGACTGGGGGACGAGAGGCTGGAGAGCAGCCCCACGGAAAGGGATCTGAGGCTTCCAGTCAAAGCCAAGTTGAATACAAGTCAGCAGGTTGCCCTGGCAGCTAAAAGGGCTGGCCATATCCTGAGGTGCATGAAGCACAGGATTGCTAGCCAATCATTAGCAAAGTGATAGACCATATAGCCTCTTAAGAGCTTCTGCACCATATTGTCCTGGTTTCGGCTATGTTAGAGCTACCTCCTAGTAGCTGGTATGGTGCTGTGTCTTGGATTTAGGATGAGAATAATGTTGATAACACCTTGATGTTTTAATTGCTGCAGAGCAGTGCTTACACTAAGCCAAGGACTTTTCAGCTTTTCGCTCTGTCCTGCCAGTGGACAGGCTGAGCATGCAGCAGGAGCTGGGAGGGGACAGACCCAGGACAGCTGACCCAAACTGACCAAAGGGGTATTCCATACCATCTGACGTCATGCTGAGCAATTAATATGGGGTGGTTGGCCAGGGTGGGGGGACCACTGCTGGGGTATAGGCTGGGCATCGGTCAGTAGGTGGTGAGCACTTGCATTGTGCATCATTTATTTTGTACACATTATTAGTAGTAGTACCATTATCATTATTATTATTATTATCCTTTCCCTTCTGTCCTAATAAACTGTCTTTATCTCAACCCACAAGCTTTCATTTTTTTTCCCAATTCTCTCCCCAGCCCCACAGAGGGGTGGGGGGAGGGTGAGCGAACATCTGTATGGTGCTTATCTGCCAGCTTGGTTAAACCACAACACTTATTTTCCAGTGATTTGGAGGAACCCCGCCAATATCCTTATTTCATAGATGAAGTGCAGGGACACACTCTTTCTTACCTGGGATGCATCCCATAAAACTGCCTCCTGCTTCAGAAGACATCTGAATAGTCTGTGCCATTCTTCCACAGAAATATATTGCAAATCTAAGGATGAGATCAATGAAGACCAATACTTGGAATTCAGCAATTTAAATACTCAAAGGGGCACATAATCATGCATGTAACCCTGGGACATATATACCTAATTTTATCCTTAAAGAAGAGAATATTCAAGAGAATATTTGGGTAAGGGCTTCATTTAAAGTCTGTGTTTCAGTCCAGCTGACTTCCATGGGAATGAGATTACTGCAGGCTTGCATGTGTTTCTGTTTTGAAATTTGTCAGAAAAAAGCTTTCAAGATTGTAGCAAAGACCTGGTTCAAGCACCAGCTGATGAGCTTACAAAAGTCACAGTAGTGGCCTGAATTCATTGTAAAATCAGACATTATCTAACAGAAGAATCAGCTGCATTTCATTACATTTTTAAAATTCATGTAATAATCATTTTATCTGTTACCCTCTAATTTTTTAGGTTTTTATTATAGGCAGTTATACAATATGTTTGAATGAATTTCAGGACTTAATGGTGCAGCCGCTGAAATGTTATTGTGTTTTTTTCATATGAATAGATCAAAATGCATGGGAGAAAAGTGTTAAAACTTTAATAAATATGCAGGAGTGAAGAAATGGCTCATGAAACAGGGGAGAGAGCTGAGCATTTTATGAGTAAGCACTCTATGACATTATATCTCTAAATCCTTATCAATAAAACTTAACTCTCAGCATGCAGTATTAGGCAAAAGCAGAATGTGTTTTTGAAGATTGCACTCAATAACAATTTCTCCAAAGGATTCTTGTATGATTGATGATTTTTTGAGCAGTTTATTCTGGGTATGCCAAATCCTAGTTACTGTGATTGTACACAGAGGTCACAGTGTTTGTTTCTGTAGCTTGAAATGAAGCATATAGCTTCTGTAACTTGATTTCTAGGGAGAATACTTCCACTTAACAGTTCAGGATTTCCATGACTACACTTTAAAAAGGCATGTTAGTAGGTACAATGTATATTCTACTTAAGAAACTTGTTCAAGTGAATCATTGTATGAAGAAAACACAGAAAGGACGAGGTAACAGAAAGGTTTCTTAGTTTCTTATGTTCAAATCGGAACGACCATCAACAGAAAATCTGCCGCCTTTGTTTAGGCTTCTTTAAAGTGCATTAACTTACATGCACATAGAAGTAAAAATTTATGAACTGAAGCATAAAAATGGACTATCCACTAATTCCCATTCTCATGTGTTTGGCAAAGGTAAAAATTTAATTCCAATCAAATCTCCGGTGAGGATTTTCTTACTAACTCAGGTAGTTATAGTTGTGTCTACTTTCTAAGTCTGAAACCTGATATATTCCTTCTGTGTTTCTTTTACATGATTGATGCTTTCTAAATTGGTAAATACATGTGAAAATTGGACAAAAATAATGTTTAATCAGCCTCTTTTGTAGGCAAACAGATATAATACCTATATCTGTAATAATGCAAGGCCTTTTTGTTGTTGTTGTTGTTTTGTTTTGTTTTCTTTAGGCATTCAGTAGGAGCACTGGCTTGAGTGTAATGCTTCTTGATTGTGTTGAAGAGTGAACATGAAAATACTTCAATACATTTTTTGTTTGTTTTGTTTTTGTTTTTTAATAGAGGTGCTAGCACGATCATTATCTCATCAGGGAGACCCTTGCTATTTTTATATGTTTTGTTAGCCACTAAAGTGTATACCATCAATTTCACAGAAAAATAAATGCATAAGGGTGAAAGGTGTTAATGATTATACTCAATTTACCTTAACAAGTCTCCTCTTCAAGGAAACCAGGACTTTGCCACATCATACTAGCAATTTGTACAGTCTTAGTTCTTTATGTTTATGTTTCTCCTGGGGATCCTCTTTTGCATAATAGACAGCCTGGATCTGCTTGAGAAATGGACTGAAATTAATCTCAATTTCCAATGCATTTTGAAGTAGGACGTCACACCATCCAGCTTTAAACTATCATCTTACAGCTGACCAGCAGTCAAGGTGTGCTGTATGCTCTGCAGCCAGTTCCAGGAGGTTCAATTGGGAAATCCAACTACCTCTAGAAAATAAAAGAGAGTGTGTTTAGGTGAAAATTATTTCAGATGGTAAAGATATTTTGTTATATTATTTCTGGGAGACTCCTCTTGATCCTTGAGGTCACAGATAAAAACAGAAATCACTGTAACAGTACTGGTAAAATGAAAAATATGACTTTTTGCACAGGTACAAATGGACAGACACTCCTCTTCCACACTCTGAGCTGGCTAGGCCTACACCAGATGTGGTATCTAAAATTGTACAGGAGTATTTTTTTTTTCTCGGAGTTCACATATTTTGCCTCTTAATGACATTTTAGTGTCACCATTTATATAGATTTACACAAATATTTATTTGAACTGTGTTAATATGTGAGACTTCAGTTTCCAGATATGACTGCAAACCAAATGCTGCTACTACTAATAAAGTCTGATTATTCAAGAATGGGAAAATTAGAAGATTATATTCACCTAATAGACCCTAGCCCTTAACAGCTGATACTTTTTTTTTTTTTTTTGAAATAGTTATGATATGAAATGAGGACACTACATACTATTCTGTTTGTAGAAAATGCAACTGAAAATGCAACTGAATCAATGTTAGCAAGGTGACTTTATTTGCACTGAATATATGAATAAATAAGGTTCCTAATATTAAATAAGAAAATATTAAGAATCTAAAACAACTAGTAGAATCAGTTGGAGTTGACTGCAGGAATTAAAATAAAATATTGATTTGGAATTTTAAAAATTCAGTGACAAAAATATCCCAAATGAAAGCAGGAAATGTATGACTGTATAGCTTAAAAGATAACTGGATAAATAATATCAAGAAATTAAAAAAAATATAGGAAAAAAGGGGCTGATAGAAGCAGTGTTGCAGGAGACATGACAAGTAGAGGGGAAAAGTGAGGTTTCCCAAAGGGAAGTTCTGATAGACTTGTAAAACTATTAAAAGAAATAGCAAAGGTCTCCTTGCTCAATAAAAAGGTAAGAAAATGTGGAAAGAAATAGAGTGAGAAGAGAAGCAAAATTAACAGTGTTGAATGTTTTCAAGAGTGGGGAGACTGAAAAATTTCTAACCCACATTTCTGAAAGAGCTGGGACATGAAATAACAGGCCCAGAAGCAAGTATTTTGAATAAATCTATCAAGATAAATCTAACACCTTGTTTGAGAATAGCAAATTAACACCTATATTTAGGAAGGGAGGATGGAGAAATGATCTAAGCTACTACAAGCTAATGTTAATATTCATTATACAGAAGGCTTTGGGATTCTTTCTTTAAACAAACAAACAAACAAACAGAAAGGGAGGTAAGCGGAATACAGAATGATGCACAAAGCCAGGTTAGCAAAAATAGATCATGCCTGATCTACTATTGAAAGAAATTTGGCAGTCAAATAAAAAGATGGTAGCTCTAATACACATGGATTTCAGGCAAAGTATTTGACATGGTGACAAAAAGAAAATACTGAGTTAAATTAGAAAGTGAATAACCATAAAAGAATAGAAGGTAGATGTTTGAACTGTAATAAACTGGGAAAATACTGAATGGAAAGAATTTATCAGTGGCATTTAAGGATTTCATTAGTTCCCTATGCAAAAATAAAAAAATGGGGGAGATAGTAATAAAATTTACCAACAGTGCAAGTTTTGGAGTCATCATTAATATAGCGTAATATTTTTCTATTGTACTGGAAGGAAGAGATGAGAGATGTCCCTGAGAATTAGAACAAAGAGGAGATGAAATTCCAAAGTACAAAATGCAATGTCATGCACTGTTGCTGTGTATTGTCATGCACAATTTTGCTGTAAAGTAGGATTTCATCACATCGTAATGATAAAGAGATAAAGCTGGTAGGGCTGACTGATCTCAGACTGACTATCACCAATATGATGTAACTAAGAAAAAAAAGACAACATCCTTGGATGCCCCAAGTCCCAGTTCCTATATCCCACAGGAGTAATGGGGTAATAGGAATGGGGACAATCTGTATTTGAGAAAGAATAACTCAGACTGGATTAAGTGTAGAGAAAGGTATTCATGAATGACTAGGAAATATAAAACTTCTCTCATGAAGAGAGACTAAAACCAGTTGGCTTGTTAGCCTTGTGAAATGAAGGCTAAGTAGGGGTTATTCTAGCTTTCTGTAAATATATCAGTGATGATAAACATCCAAGAGGGGAAAGGCTACTTGGCATAAGAATAAATGAAAATAAACTGGAACTGAATAAAATTTATGTTGGAAATTAAAATAGTGTTTCTGAGAACCACAAGTCTGGAAAAGTGTCCAATACAAATCGGGCAAAAAGCTTAATTAATTTTAAAGTTTGATTAGTTTATGAAATGGGATATGTAACATAATTGCCTGTAAAAGCAGAGACTGAACTCATTAATCTATGAAGTCCCTTGCAGTACCATGTTCTTATTTGTACTGAAGATGATGTGGAGTTTATGACATATGATAATAATCCATTTGCATATTTAATGAAAACAATCATGGCTGTATGGCCACATATCTGATGTCCTTTCCTGCAGTACATTGAAATAATTGGCCAAAAAAATTAAAAGCAGCCTGGTCTGCTGAGTGCACACAATTTGTCATTTAGTCAGTGGTTTGTGCTTATTCATTATCATCATCTGGCATTCTCTATCACAGAGATATTTTTATGGACAAATGAGTTAAAGCAAGAATGACAATATGTAAAAGAGATCAGAAAATAGCAGGCCTTTTTCTTCCTGTCTTTTATTGTTTGGTTAAGGAGCGTGTCGCTGTGATCAGCTCTCTAGATAAAGTATGTAAATGTTTAGAGCCTGCTATTCCTAGGCTGTTACAAATGTAGTGTTATCATAACAGCAATCTGATAGAAAGTGATAGGGATCAGTTCCCAGGAGGAGAAAGCTTAGAATGAAGTTTTGGTTCAAATAGCACAATGACATTGTTAGTTCTGGCTTTATGACTCATAAGTTTTTTGCCTTCAGGTTATTGAGGTGTATTCAACCTTGCTGACTTGTATTTTATTTTGTTTGTTTGTTTGTTGTTGTTGTTGTTTTTATTTATTTACTAATAATTCTAATTATTTCAAGCTGTGCTTGTGATTATTTTAGTATTTAAACAATGTTGTCACCTAATGTGTCCTCAAGATTCGTGTAATGAGAGGTTCCTATCCGTATTTTCAAGTTGCTACCCAAAAAATAAAACAGGCATGTGTCACAGGGGAAAAAAATCTCAATTCAACTTGTTTGAACAAAACTAGAATAGAAGCAGTTAGCACATAACTAATCAACACTCAATGAAATGTGCATTCAATATCAACAATACAACAGATAAACTGCAGTATCAGTCATAAATCTTAATATGCAACTACATATCTCTAAACATTCTTCAAAGACTAAACTCAAAAAATTCTAATCATACCCAAATGTACACAAGCTCACAGCTACACAACCCCTCACAAATAGTGTGGGTTTTAGTCATGCGTATCAGGGTTTACAGTCCCTACTTGCATGCCTCTTCCACGGTAGATGTGGTTGCTCCCAATTTAGGCATGTCCATGCTGCTCCCTGAAACCCCTGTGTATATGCAGGGGAGAAACCCCAGCAGGTCACACACACATACCCTGGGTTCCCTGCTTGCTGCCCCAAGCTGCCCTTTGTTGGCCCCCCATGGCATCCCGGGGAAGGATTTTCATACTAGCCTGGACAGATTGGAGGTACTATGGAACAGCTTCTGGGAGCACTAAAACAGGTTTTTACTACTTTTCTTCTGTCTGTCAGTCAGACTGAATAGTCAGAACACTCACTGTTCACCCCACTACTGTTAATTTTTTTTCATATTTTTAATACTTTTTACAAGATGAATCTTTTGTTTCAAAAGTCCCTTTGCAATTAAACCAGATAATGGTCATCTTCCTTTTTAGCACTGCCAGTCTGGGGCAAATGCCATCAAGGCAGTTTTGTGTGTTTCAGCTACAGACACTCACATTTCTGTCTTAACAATGCTTATTAACCAGGCCATGTTTTCATAGAAAGGCCAAACAAGCTCCCCTAGAGATTGTAATTGCAATGCTAAACCATAAACCCCTCCTTAATGGGTATCTGTCATAAGCAGACAGTCAGAATTTTGTAATAGAGTTGACGACAAACCAAGAATATTAGGTGTACCATGCTATTCTGAAATCTAGAAATGAATGTCACAAACAATCAGACAAAATATTATGGCTGAAACAGAGCTGCTTCTATAAAAGTCTGAATAACAAATGATCTGTTAGACCAGTATTGGAGTTCAAAACGTGGGAAGGCAGAGTGCTATTTTTTTCTTGCCTAGTAGTTTCCATTTGAAATTTTGTGACAGGAGAATTGACCGGTCACTCAGTCAATAAGTCAAAAATGACTTATGTTTTCTGCTGAAAAGTCTGACAAAAGCAGGTTCTTAAAATTAGATCCCTTTTATAAATCAGGTTAAGCATCCAGAATCTAATCTACACTTCTCATATCTTTATATTCTTGCCCATAAAAACAAAACAAAACAAACAACAACAGCAACAACAAAACACTGATGGAGAGTAGAACTTACGTTTGTTTGTTTGTTTTTTTTTTTCCTGGTATTGAAAACTTTTCTTGACCTTTCAGACCAAAAGGGTGATGCTGAAGGATCACTTAAGAAAATATATAACTTTACAAAGTCATCAGTCTCCTTTTTATCATCTTGCAATTTCTGAAGAGTTCAGCTGTTAGACTACAGAAGAGGATACCCAAGATGTATATGGTGAACTTGTAAATAGATTAAGTACCTACCTTGTTCTCAGTCCATTAATCTCTAACAGTGGAACACATCCACACTTTTGAATGTAAACCTACAAACACACACAAATTGGTTTAATAAAAACAGCTAATATCTCCCCATATAAATATTCTCTGCTATTATTCTCTGCTTTAATTCTTGCTATTAAGGAGGAAAAAGATTGAGCTAGCACTTTATAAGAATCTCCTTTTTTTCCTTAGGCTTTGTGAGTCATCTCTACACTTGTACACTCTTGCTTGTGAAAGAATTGATAACATCCACCTGATTTAGCTCCTGGGATGAGACAGCCAAATAACTCTTCTCTTCTGGAAAGAGTTCTAGAAACTGGTGTCCTGTTCCTGTCCTGTTCCTACCCTATTTATCAGGCAGTCCCTTTTCTATGCCAGATAATTTCTTATCATTACAATAAGCTTTTTGCTCATCTTATGTCCAGTCCAGCAATGTTCTTTCATGTTCTGCAGTCCTTTTATATGTGTAACTCCTACTGAGATCAGCTGAAAAGTTGAGAGAATCAATATTTATCCCTACTCATGACTTTTATAAAAAGTCATTCAAGTTATAAATGTAACCTGACATCTGCCTATCTGTCAAATGATGTCTTTTCTGTAATGATATCATAATCTGTGATTAACTTTTAAGACCTCAGAGAGTTAGTAGTTGTATGGAGACAAGGAACAAGCTTCTCATAAGTCAGCAGTGATTTGGGGTATGTGGCTTGAGGTCTCTCATAAGGTTTTTATTTCCAGAAGGACAGTTCATTGAGATTTTTCTTGTATGGGTTGCAGTTCTTAGCTCTTTTTTCTTAAACAGTTGAAGAACGTGCTGCGCACTTCTGCTAAACAAGGGATGTTGGCAAAGAAATCTGGATCTGTAGTAGCACTCTAAAGAGAGACTCGCTTCAGACTGGAGCCCCAGTGTAGTTGTTCTCTCTCAAACTTTTTCCATTTATGATGTTTGGTATCCTCTTTCAATTGACCATTGACTCAAGAGTGAAAATTTAAATTAAAATTCAAGATTGAAAATCAGCTTAATTAAACTATCTGAGAATAAACTTGCTTTAAAAAGTGAGTTAAGACCATATGCACTGGGCCTTTTCAACTTATCAGGGACCTTATTCTGTAGCTCTGGTATCATGACTACTTATACATAAATTATTATGCATATCTAAGCTTACTGAATGCAATGGAAGGCTGTTTAATTGATATTAGTAAAATATGTATATACATTTTCTTTTACAATTATCTCACAGTCCTTGTATTTAACCCCCTTCTTTCCCTAGCCCTAGAGTCTGGATTCTGATTATGAGGGTTTGTGCATTGCTGGGGCAGTGCTGCCACAGAAGGACTGGTCTTACTGGGGGCATTAGCTATTCCTGAAAACCACTCTGAAAGTAAACACAATCAGGGACTATTATTGATGTATTCTCAGTAAAATGGATGTATATTGCTGGAAAATGGGCAACAAGTTGCAGTATTAGGACAAGGTGGCCTGGTAAGAGGGAGTGGTAGATCTAAAACAAAACAACAAAATATTTCAGGTTACATACTTTGACCTCTTTTATAATACAAAATTTGAATCATAGAATATCCCAAGTGGGAAGGGACCTACAAGGATCATGGGGTCCAACTCCTGGCTCCACACAGGCCCACCCAAAAATCGGATCATATGTCTGAGAGTACTGTCCAAATGCTTCTTGAACTCCAGCAGGCTCGGTGCTGTGACGTTTTCACTGTGGGGCCTGTTCCAGTGCCTGACCACCCTCTCGGTGAAGAACCTGATCTTAATATCCAGCCTGAAACTCCCCTGACACAGTTTCATGCTGTTACCTTGGGATAACAGAGCTCAGCGCCTGCCCCTCTGCTGCCCGTGTGAGGAAGCTGCAGGCCTCCATGAGGTCCCCCCTCAGCCTCCTCTTCTCCAGGCTGAACAGGCCCAGTGACCTCAGCTGCTCCTCACATGTCTTCCCCTCTAGACCCTTCACCATCTTTGCTGCCCTCCTTTGGATGCCCTGTAATTGTTTTATATCCTTCTTACATTGTGGTGCCCAAAACTGCACGTGGTACTCAAGGTACATACTGCTGCACCAGCTAAGAACAGAACATGCAGTTTTAGTTCTCTTTAACCAACTCTAATGTCTTTTCTTTTTTTTTTTTTTTTTTCCAGAAAATGAGGTTAAAAGCACCCAGTCATACTTCCATCAGTGAAAGGATATCGAGAGTTGCCACAATAAGGACTTTTGGTTCTGTTTGTAGCAAAAGTATTCCCAAATGTACTTGAATATTAATTAAAGTTAGATGAAGCCAATGTATGCTTCCTTCTGATACAGCTACAGTATACTGTAAGAAGTTTACAACATTCTTTATCTTTTTTTTTCCATATATTAATAATAAATTAAATATTGTCTAAGAAAACAAAATAAAAAAATTGAGTTTTTTTTTTCTAAATCACTTTCTTAAATTATTTTCTACAGTTACTTCTCATATGTATTAAAGAACAAAGTCTGTCTACATTGGTTACAAAATCCCTTTGGGGGTGCCCAGCTGAAAATTGCTCATGTAGGGAAATAGAATAATTAATCTAAAAAATAAATGTGAAATGAATGGATCAAGTAGAAAATATGTACATTTTTGGGTAATGAAAAATCTCTTCTGTGACATTTGCATAGAAATGGCCCGAATATATATATTTGGGAATATAACCCACACTGTTCAGCATGGAATGTTTTATTAATCATAGATCTTAAAGACAGTGAACATGGGAGGGGATAAATCAGGAGATAAATAATACATACAACAGAAATGGCCCTGAGATGAGTGGCTCTTCCCTTTATAAATATTACAAGCTTCCCACAATCCCCCAGGTAAGAACACAGTATTCAACACTTTTAATGATGAGCAACAGCAAAAGAAGAGCATTTTAATTTAACACAGGAGGTAGTTCCAAGTCTATATTGGCTATCCTGAGAAGTGTATTACAGCTTACAGCTCTAATTTTGTTATATGGTGAATTCTGGTATATTTTCGTACTTCATTACTGGAAACTGACTCATGCAGTAACAACTTTGTATCATATTATCTGGGATGAAATTATCTGACTTCGTATGAATCATCAATATCAGATTAAAAAGTGGCACCAAAGAATTTTGTATCATATTGCTGTTTGATACAGTAATATCTAAAATTAAAACTTCTAGTCTCCGCTTAGCAAAAGATCATTTTGGGGGAGCAGGGAGGAGGAATACATTTTTCTTCATGTATTCTTCTTTGAAAACCACATCCATTTTGCAATAAATATTCTTATTAACATATGAATATTTTTTTTTCAATTAAAAATCAAGAAGAGTGTGCTAAAATTTTCAAGAGCCTTGATGTGGTCCCAGTCTTGCGCAACTGACAGTATAGGATAACTCTGCCTAATTTAGGTGTTCTGAATCATGCTGCCATGGCCTTGAATGTACATTTTAAGCATTACAATAGCATTCTACAATATCTGTCCTAAATCCCTTCCCCAGAGGGTAACACTAATTGTGTGAGCATAAGAGCACCGTTATCAGGTCAGAGAAAAATCCATTTAGCTCTGTCTCCAACACTGACCAACAGCAGATGCATAGGGAGGCATGTAAGAACAGGGCAGCATATGGTGACACCTCCCTTGTACATTCCTTTGCCAGCAGTGACTTATGCCTCCGGGACTTCCCAAATGAAAGGTGATACCTTTGTGTTTAATAGAATCCTGTCAATTTTATTTCATTAATTTTTCTCATAACTTTTGAACCCAGATAAGCTTTAGGCATCCACAATGTCCTGTGGCAGCCACACATATGAGAAAGCACCCCTGTGGCTTGCTTTTAATCTCTTACTTGCTAGTTTTATTTGATGGTCTCTGTATAGATGAGATAGTTTCTATTCATTTCACCCACTCTGTGTTACTGCTGGTTTATAGACATCTGTTGTATCCTTTACCTAAGTGACATCTCCAAGATGAGGAGTGTTATTCTGCTTAGTTTTTCACTGTCTTTGGTCCTCGCTGTCTGGTCCTCTGGTTGTCTGTCTCTCAATCTTTCCCAATGCTACTGTATTCTTCTGGAGACAAGGGAACACTGAACTATATTAAAGATACCTGAGGGATTTAAACAGTAGCATAGCAACGTTTTCTATTTTCTTTTTTATTTCTTTACAAATAATTCTTAATTCTGTCTGCTTTGGGCATCTATTAAACACTGAGCTAATAGTTTTATAGAGCTACCTGCTGTAACTTCAATATTTCTTTCCAGAACAGTAATAGCTAGTTCAGAAGCTGTCACTGTGAAAGTGAGATCACTTTGAATGCATACTGAAGATTGCTTTCCCACAACTCTGCTTGCCTGTCACATCATTTTTACTAGTGAAGCAGAACATGGACAGAACTGCTCTTTGCAGCAGACACAGCCCTACAGATTATAAGATAAATATCTTCCCTCAGTGGCAGGGTCTGTTCCTTTGGAGCCTAAAGAGTCAGAGAGAAAGATTCAAAATGAACTTCTTGCATCTGAAATAGAGTGCGCCAAATGACTGAATGCCCCTTTGTGACAGAGATTGGAAAGGTAAACCAGGAGGAGCTATTAAATCACTGAGGTAGATCTAGAGAACAATAGTATTGCCATAGCTATTGTATCAAAGGAACAGGAGGGAGTCATTGGAGCAGAAGGGGCAGATATAGCCCATTTAGACTTGCTGAACCAAAAGAAAGTGACAGAGCACAAAAAATGGGTTCTTACAGTGCCTCTACCTTCTCAAAATGTGAAGCCATACCTATTGCCAGTCTGATCCTGGACACCTGTGATAGGACCTTATGAAGTGAGAGAGGGATTGCAAATGTGGAGCTGCATGCAGCATGATGAAACCACCAACCTCTTGCCAACAACAGCCTGTTATATATAATAAATTTATTTGGATGTGTTGATCAGATATGAAATATGAGCATCTTCCAAACACTAGAAAAGGGTGAGGAGGTATTTTTTGACAGAAAACAAAAAAACATTTGATGATTACTGTTTCCATAATGACTTATCCATGATAAGGTCAGAGGCTGGTTTTATGATGACATTTCTGGGAAGCTTTACAATTTATCTACTCAATGGGGTAGTAAAGATTATCACTGATAGTGATCTCTCAATCTCAAAGTAGTTTTTCTTTCATCTAAAATTCCAAAACTGAGGATTTTTTTTACTGAGAAATGAAGTCCATCTGTCTCTCTACAGTTATAGTTCAAAATTATGTCAACTAAACATAGGTGTATACATATGTACTTAGCTCATATTATAGTTGATGGAAAGCCATGCATTTGCAGCCTAGTGAGTGATCCAGTCAGTGACCCACTAGGTGCAAGTTTCAGCTGTCCAAACAGGAATCTGGTGATGTTTGAAATGCCCTTAGGTGTTCAAAACACCTAGCAGATATGCCAGGGGAGACTGCGAGATTGGAAATCATCTACAGAAGAAGCTGCAGGCCAGGTAAGATAACCTTTGTTGCCTAAAATAAATCCACATCCTGTTTTGGCTATTGAATACCAATTTTAGTCCTTATTGTCTGAGGAGACTGGATAATGGTTCAGCTGACTGTAAACTAGGTATTTATAATATGATTCAAACATTTGAAGAGATGTATTTAGTCAAAATCAAGGTGTGTTGGGCATCCTGCTTGGCCACAAATCACCACTCCCAAAGCCATGGATCTAATTTAGGTCCTGTGTGTTGTATCTACCAGCCTTGGGTGGATGTTTTGCATATACCAGCCCTTCTCAAGTGGCATTTGTACCTGTGTGCAGGAAACTGATTTGTACTCCTACTAGCTTGTCAGCACAATCTCCCACTAAAAAGCAATGACTGTATTGGCTATGTCTCTATTGATTATATAGCAGCTTAGATGCATAGCTCACAATTGTGCTTATCTCTTTTGATATCTGCTTTTGATGTCTTCATTGTGAATTGAATCCTCTCCTCTGATCTGGCTTTCTGCACATCAGCTCTTTCTCCTCCCTATTTTTTGCAGGTGAACTGCCTTTTCAAGCAGTGAAATGGGAATACACAGTATTATTTCTCTGCAGAGGTTTGCATTCACAGAAGGACCTTAACTGAAAATCAGCAACATATATATTGTGATTTTAGCCATAAATGCAGTCAGAGACACAAGGCATATCTCAGCTATAGCTTGTGTTCAACAGCTAATTCAATATATCTGTCTACATAAGAACATGCTACTGATGAGCCTCTGTTATGTTTTGTGAAGAGTGACACACACACATGGACACACACAGAGTGAACCCACATGCTACCGACTTTTGGGAAATTTATTTTTGAGATCAGATCTTTGTGCAGCTTTCATAAACCATAATGTATTGCTCTGTGAGTTAAATACAGATTGAAACTGTTAAGGTGAACCTGTCTGTCAAGACCAGGACCTGTAGGGCATGTTCTGCAGCTGTGTATGGTCTCAGCAGACTTTATCTAGTGGTATTTCTGAGGATCCTCCAGCAGATGTACGAGCTGGTATAAATCCAGGAGAGTTTCCTTTGCAGATCCAGGGTTGGGCATGAGGATGGAGGTAGACTTTACATTTTCCTGATCCCCATAGCACTGGGTTAGCTTTGTTGCTGTTTCATCCATCGTTTCAGATTCCTTTCTTGATCCCTCCCACCTTTTTCATTGGCACATCCACTTTTTCCTTTGGCACAAAAAATAACAGGATGCTAAGTGGGCCTTAGGTTTGAACTTGTTACTTTTTCTTCCTCCTCTCCTGTTTCTCTCTCTAATGTTGTCACTAATCTTGTGCAAAGATTTGCCTCATCCACACTATTTTTTTAAATCACATTGTGATTTGGGTGAGTAGGGATATTGTTCAGAAAACTACCTTCTATTTGTGCAGTTCTGTTGACGTTTACCATGGATTTAAATTCAAGCTGATTCAAGGTGATTTTCTTTTCTAGGCTTGAGACTCTTCCTGCTAATATCAAACACATTCAGATGTACAAAGAAAAGCAAACCAAACTTTCAAATTTCTCCAGGTTGTCTGGAAATTAAACCTTCCCAAATTTTCTTGAGGAGAAAAGATTATTTTCATCTTCCCAAATTTGAAGCAGCAGTTGTATATAGATATATTTTTTTTTTCATGGTTTCTACTGTTAAAGATTTTCTTGTAGGTATTTTCATCTGAATATTTAGATGCATTCTAGGTTTCAAAGGGAAGAGAAACAAAAACAGAAAAATAAACAAACAAAAACAGCTGTCTAGTTAGAAAAACTTAGCTGGTTTTGCACAGTAAGTAGGACCATATGAATACCCCAGTGAAAATGCAGATTGATAAATATGAGCATCTCATCAAGGGTTTATGAGTGGCTCAACCCAGATCTGAGGGGCAGAGGAAGACTCACATTGTAAATTCCCTTCCAGTGTGACAGGGGCACTCTTGAGGTCTGGGGCAGATGTCATTTCACAGGTGCAGCAAATGCTCTGTCTTCAACCCAGCTGAATGAATGTCATGATGATACTGCCTTATCATCATAGAGAGACAGATTGCAGCCATGCCTTTAGTTGTGTCTGAGTTCAGATACAGTGCTGCTTTGTTTTATACCACAGCAGAAGAGTTTGGGTAGGCATCGCTCTAGCTTGTTGGAGACCCTAATCTTCATATGATAAAATCAAGAGAATTAGGGAGAAGTACTGTCCTGTGTTTTTTAGCGAGGGATGCAGAAGCTGAGTCTGCAACAAGGAGATCCTGTACCACGTGTAGTATCCAGTAACCCTCTTTGCTCCAATTTGCTTCATTTGCAATCTTGTCTGTATTTGACTGTTACTTACAGGCTTGGCAGAGAAAGGGGGGAGGAACATAGAGCAGGACATGGAGGAATAGCAGTACAGAACTGTACAAAAGGAAAAACAAGGAAGATGCTGATTCTTGAAATAGTAACTACCCATTTGGTATTTTCTAAGGCTTATACAACTGTGAAGTCTCTCTTACTGAGGATGGAGTGCTGAGCTTTAAAACTGATCAGGCTAGATCCCTAATTGCTCATTTGTCTGGATTTATGTGGTCCTCAAGAATAACCACAAAAGGGAGTGTTGAAAAGAGCACTGTTTTGGGGAATTTCTCTGGAGTTCCAAGATTTCTGATGCTCCACAAAATGGGGATGCATGATTAATTTTTGTTGCTAAGAAAAGTTATCCTTTTAACTTGCTTTCATCTTCTAGAAAGTCAGCTAAAGGATAATAAAAATAGAGCTGGTGGGATAAAGCCTCACTAGAGAAAAATCCATTATATTTAAAAGGAGACATGGAAAGATCAAAGAGGGAACTAAAAGTGTCCTGAAGTACTTCAGAAGATGGCTCACTTAGGGAGTATTGATCATCTCAGGACAGAAGTGGAAAATTGGCCAGCTTTTACCGAAAGAATTGAAGAAACTGTTGTAAAGGTGGAAAAGCAGCAAGCCTCTTAGTCTATACATAGGTTTGCATGCTGGTAAATGTTACAATTATTTGCAGCTATGTAAGCTATTATGTAAGATAGACATGACCTTGCCACCAGTGTTTTCAATTGCAATTTATTTTATTCAGTGTTAAAGATTTTAGTTCTGTTAGTATTCCTAAATGCAGAATTTCCTTTGTTTTCTCATAATTTAAAGTACAGTTTGATGCATTTAATTTATGTCATATATTGTAACAAATTTAAGGAGTACAGTTTTCTGTACTCTTGAAAGTGAAGGACATAACAAGAACAGTAAGAGGAAATCAGAACAGTGATTGTAAAAAATTGTATAGTTGTTTTATACACGTGTACATAGAGATACATACAGAAGCACATACAATTATCTAAGCATGTCACATATATATTATTTGTAATATACATGTAATGATATTTACTATGATGTAATAGCATTTGCCCTGAATTAAAAAATAAGTAAAAAGAAATATATATTTATATTCATAGGAAGCATTTCCAGGAAAACAAAAACAAACAAACAAACAAACAATGTCAACCAATGAAAAATTCCGTTCCATCTGAACTGAAATAAAATTACAACTTGTGTCCTACTACCCTGAATCAGATTTGCTTGTATCCTGCTACCTTTGTCAGATTTCCCCCCTGCTTGCTATGATAGTGGCTTTCCAGGAGGCCAGCTGAAGCAGAAGCTCTCAGGTTTTCTGAGTCCTTCTACTAGTACCAGTGAGAAAAGGTGGCCCGGCCTTTGGAGGAAGCAGATAGCTCAGTTCTGACAGCCTGACTGGACAACAATTGTCAAATTTACTTTCTGCCTGCAGAAAGTGAAGTTGACAAAAGCCTTCCAGGTGAAGAGCCTGGAGACTTGTCAATTTGATTTTTCCCAGTGGAAAAATCAAGTATTTGTTCATAAATAAATTTTTAAAAAATCAGTTTTGCAAGAAGGGCATGTTCTACAAGAAAATCCTTCTGATTGAAGGTTCCCAATTAGCTTCACTGACCATTTGTATCTGCAGCATAAAAGAAGGACAAAATATGCACTCCATGATGGTATAATGAGAGTCTGTGATTGGAAATTAGAGATATTGTTCAAGTATCAATGTTTGTTACCTTTATAACGCTTTATGGTTTATTCTGCCCCTCATTTCAAATTCACCACGCTCCACTACATGTATGGATACACCCCATGATCTTTGCTGAAAAGCTATAGGTGTGAATTGCTGCTGAAGCAGTATAATTTGGACACGCAAAATTCAATTAAAGCAAGTTCGGGTGGCCAGAAGAGGAGCTACTGTCAAGCTGATGCTGAAAAGGACTCCCAAAAACCTTTCAGAGGCTGAACTTCTGCAGCTGAAAATTTGAAACCTTCTCACAAAAGTGACTAAAAAAAAGACTGATTGTCTAAGAAAAGAGAGTACACGAGTTATTATGCAAAGGTGTTTGCATGACAAAAAAAAAAAAAAAAAAAAAGATGGACTCTTTAAGGCTTGTGTGCTGTACACCCCCAAACATATGAGTTACTGCCATCATAAAATAGGCTGAGTGACTTCAATGAGTGGGATATTGCTTCTGACCTGAGCATGAGTTTGAGCAGATTCTCAAAATCTATAGTACATTCATGCATGTCAGAAAACGTTTTTATGATTTGTAGCAATGCAGGTGAAAATAAAGTGAAAATAAACTTCCTTGGTGCTGCAAAGAAACATTGAAGAAGATTTTTTGTCTCAGAAAAGTATATGAAATGTTCATGATTTTTAAGGTGCAAGTCCTTGAGTGCAAAATTAACTCAGCAACATCAGTGAGAAAAGGATGAACATGGTGCCAGTACAAAAACCATAACAAATTTAGGTATTTAACGCAGCAACAGCACAGTCCTACTCCCATTAAAATCAATGGATTTTTACAGGATTAGGTAATCCCAATGGAATTGTATGGGCAAGAATGACACGATGCACTTTGTGTTGTTTTGGTGACATTAATAGTCATCCCACTAGAGCTGGTAGATGTATATACAAGTGTCTCTTTGGTGAAAAAATAATAAAATAAAATAAAATAAAATAAAATAAAATAAAATAAAATAAAATAAAATAAAATAAAATAAAATAAAATAAAATAAAATAAAATAAAATCTTTAATTTATGCATATTTCCTCAAATATTTGCTAAGGTACAGATCTAACCTGAGACCTATCAGGGCAGATCCTTGGTTTAAACATTCTATGTATACAGTTTGGATGTTTAAAATGGGAAATTCCTGGCTTATAATATGTGGCATTTTTAAAAGAGATTAAAGCTTTCCCCAACTGTTTTATTAAGAAAATAACCAGTGGCAAGTGTTGAGCTACTTTATAATGTTTCCCAAAATAATGTCATTAAAGCAATATTTAATTAAAAAGCAGTTCCTGTATGATGATAAAACGTTATTTTCAATACTGAATTTGGATTTTTTTTTTCCAAGGTTCTCTTTTTCTTTGTGTGTGTGTGTGTGTGTGAAGGAAGTTACAGTCAGCATGCTACTCTACTGCTTTCAGTGAAAACAAACAAACAAACAAAAAGCCACTGTTTTTCCATTTTTTCACTTTAGAAGTATGATTTTTTGAAAAGATGCATATGGATTATCTGATTAAGAAAACATGGGGTTTATATGTTAAGCGTTCACAAATATATTGTTCTGCTTTTAAAAGTCTTTACATTTCAAACTAAAATTAAGGAGCAACAAACCTGAAGATTTGCAGTTGGGGAAAGAAACTTCTTATATTCAGGACAATATGCTTAGCATATTTCAGGTCTATAAAATGGTAATTCTGCTAGCCATTGTTGTTGTTATTTATTACATTTTATTGCATTTCACACAGCCTCATGAGCCCATTCTGACAGAGTTATGTACTGCTGGAAGACAGTCTGCCTTCAGAAAGGCTTGTATTCTAAATAGTACAATAAATGAAATCAACATACAGGCAGGGAATATGAGCAGAGAAATAGCTTACAGAAAACTAAATTTGTAGGCTCAGTTTTATGTTGCTCACATTAGGGGGTTGGGGGGAGGGGGAACTAACAACATCAAATTCTGACCTCTCTTATCCACTTGTCCAGACTTTTTTCTGTATTTTACATAAAATATTCACAGCTAAAATCACTAAACATGCTGCGGAGGAAATGAGGTTTCTTTGTGTTTGCAGGTGAACACCTTTTAGGTGAATATCTTTTGCTACAGCACTGCTCTCGTTCTCTCCCTCCCCCTTAGCACAAAGGTGTTAGATCCCATTCTTCTTTTCAATTTTCTCTATATCCATAGTCTTTAGCTTTTATTTTTCCTTTTTTTTTTTTTTTTTTCAGTCTTCTCCTGACAGTTAGAAGAAAAGGGAGAGTCAAATTCCAATACAGAGAATAACTGCACCAGAAAGAGGAGGAAGAACACCTGGCAGCCAGCATGCACCTAGGGGAAATTTTGGTCTGCTCCTTCTCTCTGCCTGTACAGTAACGTGTATTGCATTTGAATTCAAAAGTAGACATCTATCAACATACTTTTTGTTAAAAAGACTTGATGGGATCATACACAATACCTTTCTCTGAATAATGTATTCCTACCCCACAAAGCCTGTCAGTCTTTTCTGGAGATAGGCAGTTCAGCAGATTTACTTTCAGTTGCACTTTCTACATTCCCCATCTCATTAGGATAACAAGGAAACATGCTGTCATGACTCACAGTTGTTCAATGATCTATATGAACTAGAAGATATTTTAGCTTTAGTTTTCTTCATCCTCAATTGCCCAGTGTGAAATCTGTGATACCAAATCTCTTTTATTGTTCTCTGTCCTGTGCTAGAGTTCAATGGCTGATTTCTGCTGCCCCAGCAGCCATTCACAGCTCTAACTGTACTGGTCTACCTAAGGTGATATGATATACTGAGGGCAAACTTTACATATGCTTTTGTCATTATATGGCTGTCAGGTCTGAAAAGCTTGAGCTGCAGCTTGTCTATTTATTAAATCACTGTCAGATGCTGGCACTAGGTCTGGAAGCTCTGCTCTAGTTTTGAACAGGAGGTCAAAATGTCTGTGTTCACTACTTATTTAGGACTTATTCAAATGCTGTTGCTTTCTGTACTTTCATTCTTTCTTCTCATTAAAAATTATTGAGGGAACAACTTCATTAAAAAGCCTGCAAGCATGACCTGATATAGCCTAGAAAGAATGTAAAATGTTAAGTGAATGCTACAACAGGTAAGACTACAATATGAAGGATTAAAAAGCGTAGATTGACTGAGGTCAGAAAGGACTTCCTGAGATCCTGTCCAAAACCGTTGCTTAAGCCCAACACTGTGTCCAGTTGGGTTTTCCCAAATCCAGATTCCACAGTCTCTCTGGACAACCTGTTCCTGTGTTTGATCACCCTCACAGAAAAAAATAAAAATAAAAATCCCGTTTTCTCAAATATTTATACACATTGATAAGGTTCTCTCTAAGCCTTCTCTTCTCTAGTCTGAACAGCCCCAGCTCTCTCAGAAGAGGAGCTCCAATCTCTTGGTCATCTTTGTGGCCCTGCACTGGACTCATTTCAGCAACACCATAACTTTCTTGCCCTGTGGAGCCCAGAAACTAGACACAGCACTCCAGATGTGACTTTAACAGTGCTGAGTAAAGGAAGAATCACCTCCCTCAACCTGCTGGCAACACTCCTCCTAATGCAGTCCAGTTAGTTGTTGGCTTTCTTTTGCTGCGAGGATGCACTGCTGGCTCATGGTCAGATTGTTGTCCAACAGGGCCCCAATATCCTTCTCTGCAGAGCTGCTTTCCAGCCAGATGGCTTCCTGTGTATTGGTACCTGAGGTTATTTCTCCCCAGATGTAATTACCTACAAAAGGAGCAGTAGTTAAGCAACTGTAACTGGGGAGCATGCTCGGACTGAACAACTGAGATAACGGTAACTCAGTTAACATTTTGCTTTTTACTTACAACCAGTAAAACCTCAGCAACTACCAATTCTTGCATTTTCAGTCACAGATCACAAAGCAGATTTTGGACGTTTCCTACTAAGGGTACTGTGGCAGAATTTGATTTCCAGATAATTACACAGGAAAGGTACTAATTGTCCTAATGGAAATTATTGTAACTCGATAACAAAAGGATTTGTTACTGCAGCATGATAGTTAAGTGGATCACAAATTCAGAAACAAACCTTTTCCATAACTGTATAACACTGACCCACAATAATTCTTCTCTTTTACGATTTTTATGCAGGGATTTTTCTTTCTGCTTTGTGTATTATTTAACAGTTTGTTATTATTTGCATTTCTGGAAAAATAGATATGCAGGTGAAATGCTGTAAATAGAAAAGAAAGGCAGATGCTTCATTATCTTCTCCACCACTATACAAGTAGTGATTTAAATGGATTTAGTCCTGAGTAATGGCAGTTGAAACAAAAGGTAAAAGAAATACATAATACAGCTAGAGTGTTGTAGTCTAGGATGTGGCACTTGATGCCCTGAATACAGACAGGAATAACATTTGCAAATTTTAAGCTCCTTGGAGGAGACACTGTATTTTTCTTTTTAGTTTGTGCAGACTTCATTTGCCTTTAATGGGAGGTTAGCCTATGTAAGGAATGCTGTATTGGGCTCTAAATCAGCTTTCAAACCATAGACTGTTGTCCTTAAAGCATTTGGTAATTTACTTCCTTTTCTTCTTTTTCTACTTCTTTTCAGGTGCCATGGTAGTTTGGTGCTGCAGCTCTTGATTTGCTCTTCCTTGCAAGAGAAAGGGTGAAGTGTAAAGACAGAGTCTTTAGCAAGAAGTTCGCTGCTATTGCAGTTCTTTGTTCGTATTGTTAGCAAAAGCGGCATGACCTTACATAATGTGACACATGATAGAAGAAATAATGTGACAAGACATATCAGACAAGCAGTGCTGCACACAAGACATATGACATATCTCATCCGAAATAAATATTGCTTTTAGCAAAGATAGTACTTTAAAAGGCATTTTATTTTTCTCTCTATCCTTCAGACCGAGGGTCATTACAGAGGCTAAACTTCTGTCCTTAATAATACCAGAATTCCAGTTGTTGAAGTTAATCTTTAACATTAAAAGTGTTTGAGATAAATCCAAACATAAATATGTTAAGCTGAATGGTCAGAAGGAGAAAACAGTGGGAATTTTTCCCCATTGACTGTCAAATCAACTGTAAAACTAATAGCACAATAAAACAGTTTTTGTCAATTAGAAATAATACAACTGAGATTTTATTAATTTGTGTCATATTGGTTGGAAAACCTCTTGCAAAACATGAGTTTTGCAAACAAACAAGTTCTGTGAATTAGTAAAAAAAAAAAATAAAATACACTGGACATAAGAGCATATATTACACCACACACTTGTCAACAGTAGTTTAAGTTTGTTCAGAATTTGTTATCACATGTTTAAACATAGTAGCTGTAGTCTAAGTTTTTAGAATAAGTACAATAAATAAATTAAGTACAGTCAATAAATTAACTGATATTAAATTAGGCCAGGTTCCAGTGACTAACTCTTGCGCTCCTGCATAGAAACTCCCATGCTTGAGAAAATAAAGGAATTATTTAGATCCTTTTGTATCACTTTCAATATATGCGACCACCTTTTTCTGAAGAGTGGTAATAATGTTCTAGCACTGAACAAATGAAAATTCAAAACATTCTTGGATATTGAAAATAAAGTATTATTTCTTCTACTTAATGAATAGGTGAGCTAGGACTTGAGGAGACTAAATAAACTGCAGAAGAGAACAAAGAGGATCAATGACCAAGTCTAACATAGTATTGTCTGCAGTGGTCTCCATTTAGATCAGACCATGGGGATGAAACCATAGGCAGATGTGTTGAGGGAGATGGAAGGGGTCGTGGTAGGAAGGCAATCCTTAGCACTGCATTTTGGTTATCTGCTTTGTATCTGTTAAGCAAATGATTTAGCTACTGAATAGGCCCTGACCTGCGGGTGAGTTAAATGAATAGGACTTGATAAATAACTGGACATGACATGAGGAATCACTGGATGTGACAGGCAACAGTGAAAGAAGCTGACAAAATTTACAGATTGGTCCATGAGGAATAAATGAAGTCCACACATGGTTAAGGGAGAGTTATGTGGGAAAAAGCAAGACCTCACAGGTAAATGAAGACTTTCTGGGGAGGAGAGCTTGCTGTGCTCCCTCCTTACTGGCCTCAGGATCCTTAACTGCACCATTTCATGGTCACTGCAGCCAAGGCTGCCCTTGAGCTTCACATTCCCCACCAGTCTTGTTGGTGAGAATGAGATCCAGCATAGCAACTCTTCTCATTGACTCCATTATCACTCGGAGTGCATTTATCAGTGCATTCCAGGAACCTCAGGGATTGCCTATGCCCTGCTGTGTTGTCCCTCCGACAGATATCAGGGTGGTTGAAGTCCCCCATGAAAACCAAGGCTTGTGAACATGAGGCTGCTTCTGTCTATCTATAAAGGGCCTCATCTGTTTGGTCTTCCTAATCATGTGGCCTGTAGCAGTCCCTCACTATAATGTCCCCTGTCCCTGCCCTCCCTTTCATCCTGACCCAAAAGCTCTCTGCCAGCTCCTCTTCCATGCCCATGCTGAGCTCCATGCCCTCCAGCTGCTCATTGACATAGAGGGCAACACCCCCTCTTTGCCTTCCCTGCCTGTCCTTCCTAAAGAGCCTGTATCCTTCTATCCTGCCACTCCAGTCTTAGGAACCATCCCTCCACATCTCCATAATGCCAGTGAGGCCATAGTCCTTCAGATGTGCACATATCTCTAACTCCTCTTGTTTATTGCCTACGCTATGTGTGTTAGCACAGGGACATGAGTTGGGCCCCTGATGAAGGTGACTTATTGGCTGGAGTGGCTGGAATTCTTTTATGCAGCTTTTCAGGTGCTCTCCTGTTGAACTGTGACCCTTCTCCAGGCTCTGGGCATCTATTGCTGACACTGGCACCAAGCTGGGAGGAGCGGGGTGGTTCTTCTCCCCCAGCAACTTTTGTTTAAATCTCTCCTCACCAGCTTTCAAGCTTATGACATAAGATGTTTTTCTTTTTCTCTGACAGGTGGACCCCATCAGCCTCCAGCAGACCAGATTTCTCAAAATGAGTCCCATGGTCTAAGTAACCGAACCCCTGTCTGTGGCATCGGTCCTGCAACCATCTGTTGATTTGTCATATTCAGCTAGACTTTTCAATCCCCTTCTCTTTGACCAGCAGGGCTGATAAAAATTAAAAATAAATAAATAAATAAATAAATAAATAAATAAATAAATAAATAAATAAATAAATAATGCTTGTGCTCCAGAGTCCTTTACTGCTTCTCCCAGGGCTCTGTAATCCCTCTTGATACTCTTCAGACTGTTCCTGGCTGCATCAGTGGTACTCACATGGAGCAGCAGCAGCAGATAATAGTCCTTAGGCTGTACAAGGCTTGGCAGTCTCTTGGCAACATCCCTGATATGAGCCCCTGGTAAGCAGCAGACTTCCCTCAGGAGCAGATCAGGTCAGCAAACGAGTGCTTCTGTATCTCTCAAGAGAGTCTCCTACTACTGTCACCCATGGTCTTTTCTGAGTTGGACTAGTTATGTGGGGAGCAGAAAGGGCTGTCTTACTCAGTTCCACTCCCTCTGCAACAGGTCTTTCCTTTGTCTGCAGAGGGGTGAAGCAGTTCTGTAAGGGCACCTCAGGCTTTGGGGGAAGCCTCTTGCTCCTGCTGGTCCTTTTTGTTGCCAGCTTCCACTCTCCTATGTTATTGGTTCCCCACTGTTCTGTGAGTGCCAGTGAGGGAGTTTCAGGCTGTTTGGCTGTGGGCTGCAGGTCTCCTGCAGACTGTGCTGGGATCCAGCTGCCTAACTCCTCCTCAGCCTCCCTGATGCTGTGCAGCCTTCTCACTGCCTCCTGCAGCTGAGATGAATGCCCACCATTCTGCCTTGAGGATCAGGTAAGGTGAGTGCCCTTTGCCTGTGAAGATGATATTTTCCCCTCCTTCAATTCTTATCATCCTGATCCAGAAAACTTCACTCCGACAACACTTCTTGAATCAATATTCACACATTCCATCTCTATTCTGACCAGGTTTGGTTCCCATCACTTCCTCACTTTCTTATTATACCTTTTTTTGCCTTGGAAAATGTTGTTGACCAGATACCCTTAGAAGAGCAGATACTATCCTTCTACATACCCTTACAAAACGAAGATGGAAAGACATTAAAAAAAAAAAAAAAAGTCAATAAATGAGAAGAAGGACAATACAGTCTGCAAATTTTGTGACCAACCTTGTTAGTGGGTATGTGCTGGCCAACCCTGCACTTGATCACTGCAGCCTAAATCAAACCAAAAAATCAAATCTGTTTTTCTGTCAACTCCATGCAAGCCAAATTGCTTGTGCCATTGGGAGGATCTGGGGGATACTTACCAAGCTGGGTAAGGCAAACACCCAGGTGGATAGATCCAAGCTTCTGGTGCCATCAAGTCAGTGCCTATTTCAGGCTGACGTGAGCAGCACCTGCCCACTGCTTCCTTACAGTATTACCAACTGTACCCAGAAATGTGTCTGTGTCCCACGTCTCCACTGGAAGCACAGCTGATGTTGTCTGAGATCTGCAATGAGTGCAAAGATGGTTGAAGACTGTGGAATTCAATATCCTTTTTGGTCAGATTCCTATTAGTTTGCTGACAAGAAAAATGTTTTGTTTATTTGTTTGGTATATATGCCCCCCACAGCTGATCTTCATATTAAAAGCTTTATTTTTTCTTTTCAGGTGAAAATTCCTTTTTTTTTTTTTTTTTTTTTCAAGTTTATTTTACACCCCCTAAACGCTTGTATGCTGCCTTTATGTTTACAGATGTCCAACATATACTTGATTATAAATTCTCCTGTTTAGTCCTCTTTAAATCTGTTAAAACATGTCTTTGCTCATAAATAAGTCTTTTTATCCATCATCATTTCTAATGTGCTTTTCCATGTTCCTGTTGTATGGTGAGTTTCCGCATAGTACAAGCACCCATAAAGTGAGGTTTGTAGTTTCTCACCGCTTCACTTCTTCACTTTAAATGGCTTTTTATTGTTCTGTATAAGACATTGGCCTGGAGTTGTGAGATACAGATATGATTTCTGGCTGTAAATGAAATCTATGGGACTAAAGTTTTACTCACAGGGCTCGTTTCTGCCTTGCCTGCTTCTCTGAATGATATTGGGCATATCAGCTTGCTTCCTGACCTCAGCTTCCCTCACTTGTTTGGAGACAATCATACAAATCTTTCATTGAGGTATGTTTTCTGATTTAACAGGTCAGAATCAGCTGCAAATAATTCAAGTGGCATTATGTGCTGCTATCTATCGCTATTTAATTTTACCATTAAGAGAATAGGCAGGTTTGGGGCAAAAATGGGGGAGGGTTCTTTAATGGTTAATATTTGTCAGTTCCTTTTGAAATGAGACCTCATCAGGGCGACCTTTGCCAGATGCAAACACTGTTTAGATAATGTTTCAAAATGCAAACATATTAGAAGAGGGATTATCCACAGAAATCATTCTAGTTGGATTAAAAGATTTACAAAGAAAGAAAATTGAACAGGAAGAGACACATGAAGCTATTACTTTCTTTTCAAATGTGCTGCTGCTATCATTGGTTTGGCAAACTCCTGTGGGTCACATCCTAAGCACAGGAGTGTACTCCAAACATCTGTACTGTTAGAGTCTACAGGATTTAGTCTTATGCATGTCATGCCTTTTGGGGCTGGTTATTATTTCTCTCCCTGATGTAAATGGTGAAAATTCATTGATTTAAAGGAAGATGCTTCTGGTTTACGTCAGAAAAGGTGAGCAAAGTAATAGACTCTTGAATTACAGTCCTCATATTAGCTTCTTATTTTTGCTCAAGAAAATATATACTAAGTGATAGCGCTTAACAGTTTGCTATTTAACAGAGTGAAAGAATGGCTGAGGTCAGAAGGTCACCTGAGGTCACCCAATCCAACCTCCCTGTTCAGGCAGGGTCACATAGAGCTACTCGCCCAGGACCATGTCCAGACAGCTTGAATATCTCCAGGGAGGCAGATTTCACAACCTCTCTGGGAAGTCTGTGTCAGTGCTCTGCCACCTACACAGAAAATAATTATTTCCTGATGTTCAGGTGGAATCTTCTGCGTATCAGTTTATGCCCATTGCCTCTTGTCCTGTCTCTGGGCACCACTGAAAAGACCCTGGCTCTGTCTTCTTCGCACCCTCTGTTCAAGTATTTATATACATTGATAATATCGCCCTGACCCTTCTCTTCTCCAGGCTGTACAGTCCCAATTTTCTCAGCTTCTTGTCATAGGAGAAGTGCTACAATGCCTTCATCATCTTTGTGGCCCTTTGCTGGACTCTCTCCAGTATGTCCATGTCTCTCTTGTACCAGGAAGCCCAGAGCTGAACACAGTACTCCAGGTGCAGTCTAACCAATGCTGAGCAGAGGGGAGGGATCACCTCCCTTGACCTGCTGCTATCAATGCTTTGCCTAATGCAAGCCAGGATACCTTTAGCCTTTTTTGCAGCAAGGGCACACTGGTGGCTCATGTTCAACTTGGT
Source organism: Anser brachyrhynchus (assembly GCF_964034855.1). Lineage (NCBI taxonomy): Eukaryota > Metazoa > Chordata > Aves > Anseriformes > Anatidae > Anser > Anser brachyrhynchus. Next base: position 117,436,710 of record NC_137696.1, on the reverse strand, counting down.
GTCCACCAGGAGCCCCAGGTCCTTTTCTGTCAGGCTGCTTTCCAGCTGGGCGGCCCCCAGCATGTCCTGGTGCCTGGGGTTGTTGCTCCTCAGGTGCAGGACTTTGCACTGTCTCCTTGAACTTTGTGAGGTTCCAGATAATATCTCCAGACAGTGCAGGTCCCTCTGGATAACAGCACAACCCTGTGGCCACTCTTCTCATTTAGGTGACATCTGTAAACTTGATGAGGGTACACTCTGCCCCATCATCCAGATCATTACCGATGTTAACAAGGACTGAACCTAGTATTGACCCCTGGGGTACATCATTTAATTACTAGCTTCCAACAAGACTTTGTGCCACCCTCAGGACTTAGTCATTCAGCCAGTTTTCAGTTCACCTTACTGTCTGCATTGGTTGATAATAAGCTCAACATGAGCTGGCAATGTGCCCTTGCAGCCCAAAAAGCCAGACGTATCCTGGGTTGCATCAAAAAAAAGCATGACCAGCAGGTCAAGGGAGGTGATTCTGCCCCTCTATTCTGCCCTTGTGAGACCCCACCTGCAGCCCTGTGTTCAGCTCTGGGACCCCAGCATAAGAATTATGTGGAAGTACTAGAGTGAGTCCAGAGGAGGCAATGAAGATGATCAAGGGGCTGGAGCACCTCTCCTACGGAGACAGGCTGAGGGAGTTGAGGTTGTTCAGCCTGGAGAAAAGAAGGCTCTGGAGAGACCCTATAGCAGCCTTCCAGTACCAAAAGGGGGCCTACAAGAAAAGTGGAGAGGGACTTTTTTTAAGACAGTTGTCCAATTCTAACATTATATGCAATGGTTCTTTGTCTGTGTGCCCTTTCTTCCTTTCTTTATTTTCTTACTCTCTTGAAGATGATTTGCAAGGTTTTGTTGTGGTTGTTGCTAGAGTCAATTGAGTTATGGGGAAAAAATAAAGATAGAATCTTAAAGATTTCAACTGGTATAAAACTTTACAGTCTTATATCTAGGTCATTCCTCTAAGTTAAACTCTCAATAAACAACAAGAAAAGAAGAGGAGACAGCCATGTATGCTTCACTTTTGCATACTCAAAGCATAGGGATTATGACTGGATGGTACTTACCAGATCACACTATTTATTATAGCATCTGTTTTTTCACACAAGGTTTGCTCTTACTGAAGAACTCATTTCGCTACATGTTAATTCCAATGCAATGAACTCCAAGAACAACCTAGCAAGAGATATATTTCCAAGGTGAATGTAGAATAGCATGGGTAGTTTTGGACTTGGTTTGCTCTTGACATAAATGTCAAACTGAAACACCACCTCTCTCCTTGAATCTCAGGAACCATAGGGCTATGCAGTCTGACAGTTGGCAGCCCGATTCACTGCCTCAAAAGTTATTGTGAAGTGGTGGCTTTTATTCCTTTTTTTTTTTTTTTTTTTTTAACTGCTTCCTTCTTGCATCTTTTTTTCTTAGTTATACGGTATTTTGTCATTTGAAAACTGAATGACACATTAATTTCAAGCACTAATGGGAAACTTTCAACTTGAAATCTAGTCAATTTAAGGAAGTTAAATGCAGTTTCTGCCAATGCATTTACCTTGAGACATCCCGCCAGTGTTACATTTTTGCATTTACATTTTCCTATCTTTAAACCATATTTCTTTCTTGTTCTTGCTGTGTGAAAGACAAAGTCACTGGAGGATGATAGTGACAGAATGAGTGACTATACAAAAGGTGTCCACAGAACTGTCTCTGTGCCATAAAAAGCAAGCTGAAAATTTTGCACGTTTTTCTTTTTAAGAAGAAATTTACATAACATGCAAATAGGTATTTAAGTTTCTAAAAACACACACTGTTCTTGAAGAGGTTTCTTACAAAATGTAAATCAAACTTTGTGTATTTTTAAAAAAAAAAAGGTTTTTGTAGAAACACAAGCACAACAGAAAATTTCTGATCAGCCTTGGTACAAAAAAATCTTTGTCTGATATATGGATGAGAGCAAGAAAGGCAAATTCCCTAATCTCTTCCAATGCCTGACAGTAAAAGGTATTACTTCAGATAACAGTGGTTAAAACATTTTCAGAATGAAGTATGATTTTTATATTAACTGTATCCCTTTAATTACTTAAGCATAACATATTATCCCTGGCTGAATAGCGTCAGCTGCAGCTAAGAGCAAATGAGTTCCTACCATCTGAGATATATTCCTTCTATTTACACGGTTTTAAAGCCATGAGACTTTCTGTTTTTTTTCCAGTTCAGAGAATTCAGGAGCCACCACCCAAGCACTAACCTAAAGTGCTCTTTGCAGATTGATACTTCTCTTTGGGGATTAATTTAACTTGAAGATCACACACTACTCACAGGCATGCAGGTTTTTTGTTGTCTGTTCTAACTTAATTTCTACTGTGCCCATAAAGTTGCCTCTCTGCAACTGGTAAGGAATACTACAGAAGTAGTCAATAACATTTACCATAGGCAATGGAATAAAGCTCATGTGTCCCAGGATGAATACAAGCAGCTACAATTTGTTTTATTTATTATTAGTTCTAAAACAACGCCTATAGTCTCCAATCTGAGATTTCACTTCACTAAGCACATTCTAGCAAGAACTTGCCAAGAACAGCTCTCCATTCTTTTAAAACTCACCTACCAGAAGTAAATGATATAGATGTAATTCTTTACATGTAAAAAAAAAAAAAAAACTTTTTTGCTTTTCTCAGATTTCTCAGATTTCCATGACTTCAGAGTGGGGTAAACTGTCCAACAATAAAGCACAGCTCCCTTCTAGAGTTTATTTATCTATCCAGTGTAGATACAGAAATGATAGGATCATGGATCACTTGCCAATGTAAGCCTCAAAATATCAGATGGCTAAATCTATAGAGAAAATAATCTAACAGAAAGAAGTGTATTTGCATAAGTTAGTAGTAGCATCAGTCCAAAAGTTCAAGACATGCTACAATAAATCAATAATTCTTGTAGTACATACCCTTTTTTGTTTTTATTTTATTTTATTTTATTTTATTTTATTTTATTTTATTTTATTTTATTTTATTTTATTTTATTTTATTTTATTTTATTTTATTTTATTTTATTTTTTCTATTTCAGACACATCAGAGTTTATCTGTCCTACTTTGTTTTTCCTCTGAGAATGAGGAGAACACGCTGACTTTAACTATTAAGACTTAGATCACATTCAGATTGCGTGTCAACAAGGACACCCCCCCAACTAACAAGTACTCTAACATATTTCAGTGATTCATCCCTCACAAGACAATAAAAATTCAGTGCAGGAGGATTTGTAGATTTCTGGAATTTAGATAGCTTTATTTTCATTAGTTTTCCCATAGAATGTGTAGTGCTTTTTTTTTTTTGGGGGGGGGGGGGGGTTCTTTCTTTTTTGGTTGGTTGTTTTGTTTGTTTATTTATTTTCTCTCTAAATATATCCAGCCATTACTTACCATATATCAGCAGCTATCTTATTACCAAATTTTAACTAGCACATGGCAATAATACTATGTTTTTCTTTATTTTCTTGATTCTTCTGATAATGGGGATAGGCAAGAACAGCTAATCCTTTTTTTTTTTTCCTTTTTTTTTATTTTTTTTTATTTTTACCCCCAACTGAATGGAGGAATATATACCAGTCTTTGAAAATGAAAATCTTTGTCAGGATAAAATTCCTGTTGTTTCATCTGACACTCTGTATGAGCAACTTAAATGTTGGCAGGGTGGCTTTCTGCAGAAGAAGAACCTGGAGACCTGGAGTAGGTGGCTAAATAAAGGTCTTGACACTCAGTGAAGGTGTAAATCTTTCTCACTAGATCACATCAATAGGCAATGTGATCTGTGTCATAAGGTGATAAAAAATGGGAGAAACATTACAGGATATAGGTTGCAGATATCTCCTTGAAGACAGGCCCAGTGTACACCACAAGTTAAAAAATGTATTTGGCCATTTTAAGCATTTCTTAGTTGAGAGCTTTGACTTTTAGTCCACAATGTCTTTTGAAATGTTTACTAAAACTAACGTAAAAATAAAACAACTTCTCCCAAACACTGAACATACAGTTTAAAGTTTGAATTACTGATACAGAATGATTTTCAGACCATTGCCTGTTTTCAAGATTTTGGATTTTCATTATTTTTTTATTTTTTTTATTTTATTGTTTTCTTTTTAACAAGTACTATTGCAGGAAGAATATTTTTTTCTAAACAGTTTTACTATCTTTTTTTTCCACGTGCATATTTCCCATCTTTATTTTGGCCTCTTATTTCTGTTAACTGCTCAGTTCTTTGTATCACAATTTATCTTCTAAGTAGTTGTGAGCGAATGCATGGTTAAATGACCGTGTTCAAACCACATTAGATATTTCAAAGTCAGTGGTGAACCTGGACTTCTTTGGATTCCCACATAGAGTGTTTGAATCTGTATCAGGAAAATCACTTATGGTTTGGTCTGGTAGTCAACTTGGTCGTAGAAGTCTGGAGATATGAAATAATGGAAAATGCATTCTCACCAAAATATCAAAATCTTTAACATAGGCTGAATCTGCTAGGATCACAGATATTATTTGGCCAGACCCAATTTGCTGCTCAGTAGTTCTGTGGCTGTTTCTCCTCTTCTTACAGCTCTAATGAGCAGTGCCTTATTCAACCGAAGGGAACGACATGGAGCTGGGACAGGGGAGAGTCCGGCTGGTTGTTAGAAAGCTCTTCACAGAGAGTGGTCGGGCACTGGGACAGGCTCCCCGAGGGCAGTGATCATGGCACTGAGCCTGCTGGAGTTCAAGAAGCGTTTGGACAACATTCTCTGACACATGCTCTGATTTTGGGGTGGTCCTGTGTGGAGCCAGGAGTTGGACTCGATGATCCTTGTGGGTCTCCTCCAACATGGGATATTCTGTGATTCCATGATTGCTCTCTGATTGCTCTGTGATCATCCACCTTCAGCCTGCCTGAGAATACTATCACGTCCACCAAATTTGTACATCATTTTTTTCTGAAAGGGACAAGAGGACTGCATTTAAGCTGCTGAAAGATCACTTCTCTTTGCCTAGCATCCATCTGTCTTTAACCATGTTTTGACTTTTTTAACAAATACTGTTTTGCTCTAGCTACAGGCTTCCTAGCAGTCACATGTACATTTCCATCTTCAAGTTACTGGGACTTTTTTGTTTACCGTATTGACTGCCCTCCCCTGACCACTTAATCTTCTATATTTTTTATATAATCTTTCACAAAAACAAAAAAACAACAACAACAACAAAAATGTTGCTGAAACTCTAGATCTGAGTTTCTTTTTCAAGCAAGAGCTTTTATTTATGTAATTCCTAAAGAAAGCCTATCCACAGACTTTTACAGCAAGAAAGTAGATTGCAATAGCAGTGAGAAAGGCAAAAAAAGATGCTTTATTAAAATCTTTTAACATTATCCATATTGATAGAGACAGGAATTTTTGTATACCCTTTAATTTTATGCAGAGACAAAAGATCATCCAAATTCCCCTTTGAACGACTTTTCTGGAGTTAAGCTTGATCAGCTACAAGGTTAAGGGGTTTAAGGATTTTTTTCCATTCTCATCTGTACATGATAGTGTTTTTATGACTACCTTTTCTTCAGAGATTTTTTTTTTACAGTTTATTTTTTATGGCCTAATCATTAACTAGGCCTGGGATATTCCTGCTGAAATTCTGTCTACCTTTTCCCGAACAAGGGTAATGTTTGTCTCCAGGCAATTCCAGGCCATAAACCATGTTGTATTGGGCACCGTCATTCACACACCATTGTGTCTTCTGTTTTGTGTTAGTCTCCTTGAAGTCTGAAATCACAAGGAAAAAAAAAAAAAAAAGAGCAACACTTGAGAGAGACACACCAGCGCCTACATCGGTGCAGAGAAGAGGGAGAGGCATATAGCATTCAAAAGTGGGAGCAACTATAAAAATCCTCCTGCTTGCATGAAAATTATATATAGGTATAGAATTTCTTCATTGAAAGTCTATTTCTTCATTGAAAGTCTCTCCTCCTATGCTGAAATGACCTGGTTGTTATTATCCTGAAGATACAGAAATTCAGCAGCACACATTTCAGTGTTGGTACAAGGTCTCTGTTTATGATGTTGAGTATGGGACAAGACAGAACAGTCAAATCAATTGAAAGGCTCATGCTGACTTCTGTCTCATATTATTTCTAAATGCAGAATTAAGAAAACCTTGTCTGATAAGTCCAATTTCCGGTAATATTATTTAATTTTATATTGCAAATGTTTATTTATCATTTTATAATCTGTTGTTTCTGTAGCCTCTGGAATTATCTTTCATTTATACTCTAACTTCACTGCTGGAGAATCATAGAATGGTTTGGGTTTGGAGGGATGTTAATGATCATCAACTTCCAACCCCCCTGCTATGGGCAGGGACACCTCCCACCAGACCAGGTTGCCCAGAGCCCCATCCAACCTGGTCTTGAACACCTCCAAGCATAGGGCATCCACAGCTTCTCTGGGCAACCTGTTCCTGTGCCTCACCAACCTCACAGCCCTTGTAAAAAGTCCCTCTCCACCTTTCTAATAGGCCCTCTTTTGTTACTGGAAGGCTGCTATAAGGTCTCCCTGGAGCCTTCTCTTTTCTCCAGGCTGGACAACCCCAGCTCCCTCAGCCTGGCTTCATAGGAGAGGTGCTCCAGCCCTTTGATCATCTTCATAGCCCTCCTCTTGTCTCGCTCCAATGGGCCCATGTCCTTCTTATGTTGGAATCCCCAGAGCTGAAGGCAGTACTCTAGGTGGGGTCTTACAATGGCAGAGTAGAGGGGCAGAATCACCTTCCTTGACCTGTTGGCCACACTTTTGATGCAGCCCACAGTACGGTTGGCTTTCTGGGCTATAAGTGCACATTACCAGGTCATGTATAATTTTTCATCAGCCAATACACTCAAGTCCTTCTCCTTGGAGCTGCTCTCAATGCATTCTCCACCTAGCTTATATTTGTGCTTGGGATTGCCTTGATCCAGGTGCAGAAGCACTTATAGTCAAGACCGAATAAGGACCACTTACAGCAATGAAGATTCTACATTAGCAAATTATATACTTTTAATGTTATTTTTATTTTAATATGACATATGATGTATTTCTCAGTTTCAAGTCTCCTTGACAAAACATAATTAATGTGAAAAATGCCAGTCCAGCTTCAGTCTCCTTAGGATTTCTAATTAAAAAGCTGACTCATGGACTATACTGGTGAATTTACAGTAAAGCAGATTAAAAGTAAATCAGTTGGTACTGATTTACATGGTTCAAGTTCACAGTGGTGTAAATGAGAGCCATGAAGTGGTGTAAACTTTCCCAGATCCCTAATGCAATTTGTTTTATGTAAGCTACACCACACACTTATTAGATCTCACTTTCTAAGTCATTTTAGAAAGTATCACAGCAGTATGACTTTCATACAAGAACCATACATTTTCTTAAATTGACTTTGGGAAACATTTCTGGAATAAAGAAGGAAGTTTATAGCATTCTGAATTCAGTGATTCTTTGGTTTAAGTTAGAAGTGCATCATTGTTGATCATGGTAAGGGAGTGGTTGCATGTAGATACCTTGGCTTTCTGCAGCACTAAGGGCCTTCCACCTACATTTCTCCTGCCTCTTTGGTGCTCTACACTCTTTCACTCAAGATGCCATGGCAGCGTTGTCCCAGAGACTCTGTGGCAACATTTTTCCTTTGTTGTTCTCCTGTCGTTGTCTTCATGTCATTATTCTCAAAACATTTGCTGTCAGCATGAGCATTATCTCTTCTTCATCTCTTTTTCTACATTTTTTTTTGTAGCCTTGACAGTAATGTGGCAACAACCAGTGTGGCAGGGTTGAGCAAATCCTGATGAAAACTATATTGTTTGTGTGGGAAAAACATTATGGGGAAGAGGACACCCAGTGCAGCTCATCTGGGACCCCCACAGCTTTTCTTCTCCATTCTCTTTCTTTCTCTCTTTTCTTATTTTTTCAGCATTAGAGCTGTTGTGTGACATCAGCTGTGGACCTAATAATAAATCCTCATCAATGTGAACTTGTCTCAAGTTAGTTTGCACAACAGAGACACTATAAAGCTAAAAGACTAATAATAATAATCTACCCTATAAGACTATGCCTGTACTAGCAATGCAGAAGCGCCTGGAACTGTTTCTTGGCATTGAGGCCAACTCTCAGGAGCAACCAGTCTCCATATAGCCTCTTTCTCACAACAGACGTGGCTGTAACTGCTTTCCCTGCCAGGGGTAGCCCTGGAACAAGCTAACAGTTACTCAGACAACCTCAAGTTTATCAGACAGTGATTCAGCTTATCCTACAGTAGAGATCCAGCATTTGTTTCAATCATACATAGAGGCACCTGCTACCAGCTGAGCTAGCCTATAGAGTCTGAGACATCCTGATGAGGCTGGTAGAGATCATAGAGGACCTATGCAAGACATCATCCTGGACAAGGAAATCATGTGAAAGCTTCTCAAATGTCACCTGGTATCTGTGTGTGGGCAATAGTACAGGTCCCTGAGAGCTGTTCAGCAGATCAGTAGTTTTACTCGGAGTGTTAATTACATCTCCACCTTCTGCACTGGAAGCCTAGAAACCTATGCTGTCATTCAGTTACCAACACAGACATCCAGTGTCAGTTAGTTTTGCTGTAGGGTATCCAAGAGATCTCCAGAACTCATGTTCAGGTATCATAAAAAACCTACAAGAACTTTGAATCTCTGGAAAAGTAGAAGACAAAACACCATCAGGCTGCTAAAACGACATTAAACTTCTCTTTTTAGGTAAGTCAACCTTCAAGTACATGAGCAAACACCGAGTTTGAAATGACTTAACCTTGATTTGCCTTTGGGTGTTATGATGACGAGTGACTTCCAAAGCCTTTAAAAATAGTGATTGTTTTCTGACTTTCTTTCTGGAAAGATAATACTTTGCAAGAGCAATAGTTGTATAAGTGGTCTCTACAACCAAACAAAACAAAACATAGAATTTGCACATTAATTAACAAACTGAAGTAAAGTAAGGAGTGGCTGCGGTAGGCTTCCATCTGCTGTAATATTTCATCTTATTGACTAACTTCAGAACATGAAAGTCACCTTGATTAAGTGAAGGTATTCCAGTCCCAACAGAGAAGGCAAGAAAAGTTTGGTTTTTTTTTTTTTTTTAATTACCTTTTAATACTTTATTTCTATTAATTTTAACTGGTAAATTAAAATAATCTGCCTCATATTAGAACTCATTCCTAGAAATACTATTGCACACCTTCAAAACCTGAGACTAAATATTAACACCATATAGCTGATAGTGGATCAATAATTTAATAATTATTTTTTTCCCAGAATGCTCTATTTACTTAACACTAGGAGTAAACTACACACATATGTACCTGCTTTCACTGTGCTTTTTTACCAATGGGGATATCTGAGCATTTTTATTGTGTTCTCATATACGAGGTTGTTGAAAGAGATTGAAAGATGAAGGAAGAGGAGATCATGAGAAATGAGAAGGATTATAAAAGTCTTAGAAATAAGCTTCTATTTCATTGAAACAGGTACCTATGTTGTTTGGCTTTAAGGAAGTTTTAAACCCTTATCTTAAGGATCCTTGTCACTGTAAAATGAACTGATGTTACAATGATTCAATGCTGTGCTCAACGTTTTGGAGCTTGAGTGCTCTGCATTCATTGTTTGTGTCATGCAGGGTTTAGAGATAATAGGCAGCTACTGAGAGACCTGCATCCACTTGGAGGTGTCCTAGTGAAAGTTTTCCAAATCTTCTTTTTGGTCTTTGAGCAAAATATATATATATTTATAAAATATATATATATATAGAGAGAGAGAGAGAGAATAAAAAAAAAGGAGAGAGAAAAAAAACAGCAGAGAAAAGTGGGAAATTGAGAAGTTAGAAATATAAAAGTTAGAAGCAATGAATCAGAAACAGAGGAAAACGAAGTTTGAAGAAGTTGAGACTAATGAGATGAATGGAGGATATGCAGGTTCTGAAAACCTCTGTTTACTATAGGAAAATGCACAAGGTAATTACACACTAAGGAAAATATTATGCTTTTAAATTTTTGGAGGATATGCCTAGCTATGCTTGGTGCACTTCCACAAATCTGCTCAGAACTATGATACTTTACAGTTCTGCTTCAGCTCCCTATTCTCAAATCAGAGTCACATCAGTAGATTAGTTTCATTCCCATTCCCATTTCATTTCCCTTGGTACCCTTTGGTGAACTCCAGTGATTACGAGGATAAGGGATTATTTACACGTGCTAGATCCAGGCAGAGATCAGGCTTTGCAAACGTTTATTTTATGGTCTGCAAATTCATTGCCTTTTGTGACTTACATTAACCCAAGTAGTGATTAGCAGTCATGTTATTAACCTATTATATAACCTATTATATAGATAATATCAGCCTGGCTAGTACCTAAAAGCTTCAGGCTCATTTAACATGCTTTTTTTTATTTTTTAGTTTCTTCCCTAGAAATGTGTTAAAGGTGTTTACAGGATTTTAAGAATCTCTGTAGATTAATCAATCCAAAATTGTTTTCTGCTTGCACTGTAGGTTTGATGACTTAGCTGAAGTTAAGAAAAATATTTCCATTTAGCATTTATTTCTAATTCATAAAATTGAAAAATTTCTAGTAAAAGATTTCTCAGATAGGGAGCTACCTTTAATTAGGTAAATAGATTAGGAAGCAGGTGAATAGGGAAATCTAGCAAGAAACAGACTGACTGTACTACCTACAATACACAGTGGAAGACTGTGTCTTGATCTGAATGGATTATGGTCTTGTTTAATCTTGTCTGATAGACAGGAAAATTTGCTGAAAAAAATATATTATTACAAGTTAGAATCCTTTGTGGGAAGCAAAATTTTGAGTCTGAGTCAGATTATTTTCTCATGTTTATGAGCTACTCTAAGAAAAGCAAGTAATTTTATGAACCATCTATAACCTGTTATTAATAACAAACATTGCTGGCTGGTCATTTTGACAGAGTACAGAAAACATGAACAAGCAGTTCAGTACTAGTCAGAAATGGAAGAAAATATTCTCTCCATTTCTCGGTCTCTTTTCTTTCAAATTTCATTACGTGATTATTTTTGTCAGGTTTATGTTTGCTTTAAAACTGCAGAAGGAGCTGCAGAGGGAGAACTCTTGAAAATGTCACTCACATTTTGTAAAATGGGAAACTGTACATTTTCATTCTCAAAATCTCGGATTTAAAATGAACATAGTCTGCTGTGTAAGGTATGAAAAGTTAAAAGCAGATAAAAGAAATAATCTTAAACATTACTGAGTTCCAGTTTGCATTTGAACCTATGCCTCAGGCTTCCATTTTATATTTAATTCTGTTTCCTGGGTCTAATTGCTCCAAAGAAGAGTGATGAAAGCCAAAGACAGAGACCCTGTAACAGTAAAAAATCTGCTTTGCTTACGCTTACTGGTTAAATAAATCCCTCTGTGTGAAGTCTATTTGTTGTGAACTCCTAAGGAAACAACATGTTTCAGGTCCAGAAGGTTCTCAGAGGTTGCTGCTGGGTGATGTCAATAAGACTTTACTGCTCCTGACCCACACATCTCACCTTGCTTGCATTTTCTCTCCAGCTGTCTCCATGTACATGATTGGAGTGAACTCAATACAATTGCTTTAAGTGGCCCAAAGTGAATGGTCTTGCTCCTTTCCCAGGCTTCTATCCCATCTCTGGAAGCAAAGTTGCCACAGATGGGCCACGATGAGGTTCTGTTATTACAGCAGAAAAACACTTAAACCCTATTTTTATACCCAGTTATTAAAGACACTTGCACTTTGATATAGAGTGTAAAGGGCAATGAACCCTCAGGGCTTCAAGGTGAATTGAAAATCCTGACTTATATTCCTGATCCTACAGCTATTTTGCTACTTTTGAGTAAGTTCTGGCTTTGCTTTTGTCTCTATAAAATGGATTATGTCAGAAATTTCTTGTCATCAAGACATGTTATGTGGCTAATTAACTTATATTTGCAATGTCTTTTTATGGCACTTATATGAAAAGACTTACATTGCTGTTGTAATGAGTTCACTTGCTTCCTATCAACTACAAATGAAGCAATAGCTGTTTCAATACTGAAGCATATTTCTACTCTTAATTATGGGCTAGATTATTATCACTCTCAGCCCAGCTTGAAGGTACTCTCTTCTCTGCAATATCCATTTCTCAGGTTTGTGCTGTTAGGTTCAGCTAATTTATTTTTGTAATTGGAAAGGAAGTAAGTTTGAGGAGGCATCACTGTGCTTCATCTTGCCCATCAGAACTGAATAGCTTGTGGTCATTTGAATGTGCTAAGTATCCCAGGGTGCAGCCAGGAAAAGCACTGTAAAATGTAAATTGCATTGCACTGAAAATGTAGCAGCTGTTAGTTACAGTGAAGAACAGGAAGGAAAGGCAGGTGAGCCTTAGCTCAAAGGCGGTGTGCAGTGCCACAGGTCTCTGGAACAGGGCACAAATCCATTTCTGACTCCTAGTATTTACAACATCCCATTACTTTGGTATTATTTAGAAGTTAATTACAGGCCCCATCAGCTCCTTTGGCTCAACAATATTTCAGTGAAAAGTGTTCAGGCATTATGTGACTAGTTGCAAGGAAGATTATCAAAAAGTCAGAGAAGTGTAATAATCAGGGGATTTCTTTGTTAATAAAGAACTTAATGAAAAACAAATTAGTTAACACTACACTGAGTTGAAGTCTTGCTGGTGGCATATTTGAAATTAATTCAACAAAAACAAACTTGTGAGACATTTTAAAGTTTAGCAAAACAGCAAAATTATGTAGAAAAATTCTTAAAAAGTAGATCACCAACTCACATTTCTAGGCAGATGACTTTCATCAGAATAGTATCTGAACACTTCTGAGATGTTATTTTGAAAATCAGAAACCAGAAACCGTTCTGTTTAAAATAAGCAAGTAAAGGAATTAGCTGTATTGGAATCCACATCTACCCACAGCTGTGTTAAATCTTGCTATGGCAGTTTAGGAATCACATTATGGAGAAGCTGCAGCCAGTGCTTTATCTCCACTTTCTCTGATGAGAAGACAAGCACGATGTGGCCGCATATGCTTCTGACATGCCAAGAAAGAGCCTGCTGATTATACCAGATGCTCAGTGTGTGACGTTTCTAGGCAGAGCAGGCACAACTAGGGTATTGTTGCCGGGATTACACCTATAGCACCCAATTTTCTGGAGTTAACTGAAATCTAACTAGATTCTGCCATAACCTCTCAAAAAGCACTAGGTGGAAATCATGGTATCACCCTGTATCTTGCTGACTATAATGCATAACTCAAAGGGAGAAACTTTTCCTCACCAGCTAGCTATTTTCTTTCCCCAGTGGTTTCTCCAGCATCCAGTATTTGTTCCTTTGCCAACTATCATACATTCATACATTTCAGCTAGCGTGGTGTTTGTGGGCTGAATAGAGAAGAGCCCACTTCGTATTAATGTTTGCGTTCCCAAATGAAACATTCACAGGATAATGATAATGCAGTACAAGGAAAATTGTTTCACATTTGCTTTCCTTTATGTACTCTGTTCATGAATTGTGTGAAGATTTACAGTGTATGCATTCAGCATGAAGTCATGCATCAGTGCCAGAGCATTTCTTTGATTCTTCCTATTCTACTTTTCAAATGAATAATATAATGCACATATATTTTGTTTCGGGAAAATGAATGAGTTCTAACAAACCACAGTGAGGAAGGAAAGTGGATTATAATCTTAATAATTCCTACTATAAGTGATAAAACATCACGGGTCAAGTCCCCAGAAGTCAAGAGGGTATCTTGAAAATACATGAAGATTGGAAAAATTACAATAATTTGCAAGGTTTTTTTTTCTTGCCTTTTTTTTTTTTTTTAACTCTAAGTAATATGAGACACTTCGGATATGTTTTGTTTTCAAACATTTTTTTTTTTTAATGGAGTCCACCAGAATCTTGTTTTTTGACAGAAAACAAACAAACAAACAAAAAACTTTCTAAAATTTATGTAGACACTTCATTCAAAACATCAGATTTGAATAAATACATCATTATTATCATTATTTATTTTGACCTTCATACTAAGATCATGATCGTGGCAAGGGGGTTGTCATATCTTTGCAGGCAAAGAAATATGTCACATAATAACTAAGTCATGGATTTGTAACGAAAATCCTTTTCAGCAGGACTTGCAATTCCCTTATAGTCATTTGGAAATGCCAGATAGAGGTGAGTTCATTTCACCTAATCCAAGTTTGTTGTTTGGAATTTGTAATGGAAGAGATTCATATCACCTAATTCTATCTGTCTTGTAGGTGTCTAGCCTAAATGAGCTGCTAAGGCTCCTCTTATACTTAATAGAGAGTGACAGGAACCTCCAGACTGCAATTCATTCCACCTGTCATACACATCTGTCCTCAGGAAGAGTGAGCACTTCTGCAGCCTGTGCTGATTTTACAGGAAGCTTGAGACCAACTCATTTCTGTGCTTATTTTCTGGACAACTGAAGTTAGGTGTAAGCAATCCCACCATGAAGTCCCTTGTCAAACACCACCACCCTCATATGTAAACTGGATTCCCATTCAGAACTTGAACCAAACACCAAACACCACATTGCACCTTGGTACTTGGTAGTTAAAATGAAAGAAACTTTTGTGCTTCTAAGCATTTGACAGCTTATGAAACAATTTAGTTTGTAATACATTTGCTTAAATGAAAACCTGATTAATTCCACTGTACTGACTTATTAGAACTAATAGGTTTTGTTACATGTGTTGCAATTTAACCATTGTTAATTATTCAGAGTTGAGTGAATATCACAAAACATTTGTCATGAATATTTGCACTCATTTTAAACAAAATTGTCCTTGGCAGTATTTGCAACAGTTAAATATTTGATTTTCATGTATACTTGGGTGAGACAATTTTCTTTTCATGAATATCAGCAGAAAAAGAATCTTACATGAAAATTCACACAAATATTTGTTTAAGTAAATAGTTGTACCTACAATGTACTTGCCAACATCTTTGAGAATTGGTGAAGTGAATTGTCATGCAGCTGCCAAAGTAGTTTGAGATATATTAATGATAAATTCTATATATGTCACTCGGAAGAGGGTGGGATCAGAGCCAATGTATAACACCACATTCAGTTGAAAAATGACAGAATTGCCATTCAGTGATGTCTCAAATACATAAGAAGTAGAATACCCACTTTCAGGGAAACAACCCTGGACGTTTTAGAGTGACCTGCTGTCCTGGTTTTGGCTAGGATAGAGTTAATTTTCCTTGTAGTAGCTGGTATGGTGCTCTGTTTTGGATTTAGGATGAGAATAATGTTGATAACACCCTGATGTTTCAATTACTGCAGAGCAGTGCTTACACTAAGCCAAGGACTTTTCAGCTTCTCGCTCTGTCCTGCTAGTGGGCAAGCTAGACATGCAGCAGGAGATGGGAGGGGACAGAACCAGGACAGCTGACCCAAACTGGCCAAAGGGGTATCCCATACCTTCTGACATCATGCTGCACAATTATATGAGGTGGTTGGCCAGGGTGGGGGAACCGGCTGCTGGGGGATAGGCTCGGCATCGGTCAGCAGGTGGTGAGCAATTGCATTGTGCATCACTTGTTTTGTACACGTTATTATTAGTAGTAGTGTCATCATTATTATTTTCCATTCTTTTCTGTTCTAATAAACTGTGAATAGAGAAAAGTGAATAGAGCAAATAGGCTGCCACTCTCAAAACTGTATTGGACCCTAGGAAGGGTTTCATAAGTGTCGCTGTCTTCATCTTCATGATCAAATAACAGCTTCACACTTTGCTTCCAGAAACCAATCCCATGAATGGGAAATGAACAAATAATCATAGAACAGTTTGAGTTGGAAGGGCTCATCTAGTTTCAACCCCCCTGCCATGGGCAGGGACACCTCCCACCAGACCAGGTTGCTCAAAGGCCCATTCAACCCGACCTTAACAATTCCAAGGATGGGGCATCCACAGCTTCTCTGGGCAACCTGTTCCAGTGCCTCACCACCCTCACAGTAAAGAATTTATTCCTTATATCTAATCTAATCTATCCTCTTCCAGTTTAAAGCCATTACCCCTTTACCTATCATCACAAATGCTTGTAAAAAATCCCTCTCCGCTTTTCTTGCAGGCCCTGTTTTGGTACTCGAAGGCTGTTGTAATTTCTCTCCAGAGCCTTCTCTTCTCCAGGCTGAACAACCCCAACTCCCTCAACCTGCCTTCATAGGAGAGGTGCTCCAGCCCTTTGATCATCTTCATGGCCCTCCTCTGGTCTCACTTCATTAGTCCCATGTAATTCTTATGTTGGAATCCCCAGAGCTGAAGGCAGTACTCTAGGTGGAGTCTCAGAAGAGTGGAGTAGTAGGGGAGAATCACCTCCCTCGACCTACTGGCCTCTCTTCTTTTGTTGCAACATTCTGGTTGGCTTTCTGGGCTGCAAGAGCACGTTGTTGGCTCATGTCAAGTTTCTCATCAACCAACACTCCTTTTCATCAGGAAAATGCATCCTCAATCCATTCTCTGCCCAGGCTGTATTTGTAGTTGGGATTGCCTCAGCCCAGATACAGGACCTTGCACTTGGCCTTGTTGAACCTCATGAGGTTCAGACAGGCCCACCTCTCAAGCCTGTCAATGTCCCTCACGATGGCATTCCTTCTCTCCAGTGGGTAAACCATACCACTCAGCTTGGCGTCATCAGCAAACTTGCTGAGGGTGCACTCAATCCCACTGCCCAAATCACCAGTAAAGATGTTAGACAGCACTGGTCCCAGTACTGACCCATGATGAACACCACTCTTACTGATCTCTGCTTGGATATTGAGCCATTGACCGCAACTCTTTGAGTGAGACCATCCAGACAGTTCCTTACCCACCAGGTGGTTCATCTGTCAAATATATGTCTCTCAAATTTAGAGACAAGGATATCATGGATTACTGTGTCAAACACTTTGCACAAATCCAGGTAGATGATTTCCGTTGCTCTTCCCTTATCCACCAATGTTGTAACCCTGTCACTGAAGGTGCAGTCTGCCCATAGTGACACCATGTTGGCTGTCACCAATCACCTCCTTATTTTCCATGTGCCTTAGAGTAGTTTTCAGGAGGATCTGTTCCATGATCTTGCCAGGCACAGACACGAGACTGACTGGTCTGTAGTTCCCTTGGTCTTCCTTTTTTCATTTTTTTAAAAATGAGGGTTCTGTTTCCTCTCTCCCAGTCAGTGGGAACTTAACTGGACTGCCATGACTTCTCAAATATGATAGGTAGTGGCTTAACAACTACATCTGCCAATTCTCTCAGGACCTGTGAATGTATCTCATCAGGTCCCATGGACTTGCACACCTTCAGGTTACTTTGATGGTCTTCAACCTGATCTTCTCCTACAGTGGGTGGTTCATCATTCTGCCAGTCCCTGTCTTTGCATTCTGGGACTTGGGTGGTGTGGCTAGAGCACTTGCTGGTGAAGGCTGGGGCGAAAAAGTAATTGAGTACCTCAGCCTTTTCCATATACTGGGTAACCAGGTCTCCCATTTCCTCCTGGAGAGAGCTCACATTTTCCCTAGTCTTCTTTCTATCACTAACATATGGGGTTTTGAGCAACCTGTTCTAGGGGAAGGTGCTCCTGCCCATGGCAGGCGGGTTGGAAGTAGACGACTCTTAGGGGTCCCTTCCAAACTATTTTATGATATTATGGCATATCTATAGAAGCTGTTCTTGCTCGAACCCTCCTCACTGCCCTCGGGATCTTAAACTGCACTGTTTCATGGTCACTGCAGCCAAGGTTGCCCTGGAGTTTCACATTCCCCACCAGTCCCTACTTGTTGATGAGAATGTCATCCAGCACAGCCCCCCTCCTTGTTGGCTCCTTTGTCACTTGGAGAAGGAATTATCATCAATGAATTCCAGGAACCTCCTGGATTGCCTATGCCCTGCTGTGCTGTCCTTCCAAAAGACGTTGGGGTGGTTCATGTCCACTGTGAGGACCGTGGCTTGCAAACATTCTATCTGTCCATAGAGGGCCTCATCTGCTCAGTCGTCCTGTAGCAGACCACACACTTGGCCCTAGAACACCACAATGTCACAGTGTTCTAGGGCCAAATGCTCTAATATATGGAAATAGACCATTTCTTCTAAACTGGGCAAGCCCTGAGCATTATGGATGTGGTATACCCTACCATCAAAGTACAACACTCCTGAGAAGCATAAATGGAGCTATTACTCCCCACTGTTAATAAAGGGATTCCAAGCATCTACATTATTAATTTGTGAGGGTAGGTGAGATTACTCCTCCCTGCCTTGGATGAGATCTTTCAGTTTCAGCCTTTTCAGGAGATAAAATACTGTTAGGAAGAAGATCGGTCTGGTGGGATAAACCAGCAGCTGTTAAGTGAGGAATGCACTGGCAGTTTCTCAGGACTAAAGAGAGTGCGTGAATCCAATGCCTGCTGCTCTTTGAGCTAGTGCCTGGACCAATAAGCCTCCTGTTAAAATGAGCCTGCTGTGACTGTTTTGTTGGTATTTTTAATTTAAACAATAGCTAATTAAATATGAAAGCAATTAGTATTTCTGTTCAAACAGCTGTCATGTAATGTCTGCTGCTGCAGTTATAATTCCTTAGCAGTATTGCAAATGGTTTAGAAGCAATGGCTTTTGGAGAGGGAAAGGAGAAAAGAAGCAATATTTTCTATGAGCATTGAAAGCCACTGGCAGGTGCATTTTGCTTTTGCTCTTTCAATTTACAAGCATACAGGATGCTTACAAACATAAATATCCTTTGGATGGTGGTGGAACTTTAGGCAGCATTATAATACAGAACAGAGAGAGAAATTCAGTTGCTGATGTTGTCTTCCAGCATTAACTGTTAAACAGTTTCTTATACAGGACCTCAAAACCTAAATAGATATGGAAAGTATCATGGTCTTCCTTGACCCTTGAGGCTCTCCATACATTCCAGTCTGATGACAGTGAAAAATTGAGAACAACAAGAAACTAATGAGACATGAAGTTGGATGGAGTTCCAGTTCTTCTCTTGGCAGCAGAGTGTAGTTTACATGGGGAAAAGCTAGGGTGTTTTTAGCTTTCCTACACTTTCTACCCTATCCCATAAGACAGTGGAGCAGTCTCCAATAATGAGTTTATTGAAGGTATCCTGGCTGGGACTGGATTGGTAGCAGTCTGAGTGCAGACAATGAATGGTTTTCCCTGTGTGTACACACGTAGTTCGCATCTCTTCTTTCTCTTCACAGACCTGTGTATCTTTTCCTGAAGTCCAGGGGTTGTAGTAGAATTGCAGTCATGTATGTCTAACAGAAGTCTGGGAGAACTGCATACCTTCTCTGTGTTGTTTTCGCCTAATGTTCTTGCATTTAAGCATGCCCCTGAAGCATTTCTAAAGTCTGAATTTGTACAACTGCTGTATTATTTATTATATTATTCATTATTAGGGTTTGTATCCTGACCCTTTGGAGCAGTAGACTTGCCACTCCTGTTATCTGTATCTCAGTCTTTACTTTTGTAATCTGAATGGTTAAGTGGGATGGATTAGATATATACTTTTGCAGATTTATAGCAACGGATACACAGTATTTTAGTTTCTTACTGATGTTATGATGGACATCTGTGTTGAACCATCCACTAACTAACCAATGTAGTTAAGCAGAATTGTCATCACAACAACATTCCATTCCTATATAAACATATGGGTAAAAAATGTATTTTAGACTTCTTAAAATAGATCTCTAGTTGGTGTAAATCAGCACACTTCTGTACAACATTAAAAGATCAGTTTAGTTTACTGCAACTGAGAATTTGGCCCCCTCTAGGCTTTGGCTGGCAAGAATACAAAAGAACTTCATTATTTCCAAGTTTTTTATTGTGAATAAATAATTGGCATTGATCTATGTTCAGTTACCTTGCATACATTATTAAACACTTGTTTACTAAACAACCTTTACAGTTTGAAAAGAAAAAAATAAAAATAAAAATAAAAATAAAAACTTCACTGGAAAGTATATTGAATCTCAGTATAAAATCAACCTAAGGAGTTTAGCAGTAAGGTGAGTGAAGTTCATTTAATTAAAAGATTGCTAGAGGGGAGACATTGGCAGATCAATTTTTTAAGTTTGTGGAATTATACATTGATATGCAAGTTTAAAGCCGCTGACTCTGATTGCAGAATATAACAAATGGGAAACATTATATATTTACCAACCATTCAATATCTTCCTTCTTTTTTTCCAACTGGCTTATTGGAAAAGAAAAAAAATATCCTTTCCAAGTTGTGACAGCTATAGTTAAACAGACATTACCAAAATATATATTAGAAGGTGTAAATGTACATTTCGACATGATTTCTAATTGAAACTTCTCCACAGTGGGAAGCCAGGGAATAATTTTTATAGCTTAGGGTCACAAGGAAACTGTTTTATAAGAAATTGCCTTTTTGATAATGAATCATAACTGATTATTTCTTGGGTTCATAATTTATTTAATAGGTTGCTACCACTGATTTGTATTTGGGAATTTTTCAGACATCCTGAAACTTTGAACTTTTTAGTTCCTCATTAAGAGTTATATGTTTAAAATATACATAGTAGTGATGTCAAAAAAGTTTTAGTTAAAAAATCTTTTAAGCTTATCAGTAGTCTCAGGACGAGAGGCCTGTCAATGCATGGCCTTAATGGAACCTGTCTTAAGAGTTGAAAGCATGCAACACAGTGCAATCCAAAAGGTTTTGGAAGAGTTTATAAAGCTGGTAGCATCATCGTAATTGTGAAAAATGTAGTATTTTGGAATCTTAAATATTTGTACAGTGATCATATAAATGGCCTTTTATGGGTTCACATAAAACTGTGTTATTTTTATTAATATTAGTATTATTGTTTACTATTATTGCAGCATAACACAGCACTTACTCTAGTTAAGAGTCCCTCAGAATTTCCATTACAAATCCCATTTTTGGAGGGGTTTATGACTCAGCCATTAAAATTCACTGCAGGCTAGAAATTGGCAAAGGAACACACAGTCTGAAGCAATCCGTTTAATGAAAAAATGGAACAAAATCAATCTGGTTGGTTAGAAAAATGGTTGGGGAAACCCACTACTCTATTAAGTAGTTCCTGAAGTTTGCTTTTTATTATTTTATTTTTAAAAAGCTGATGTTGTTTAGAAATAAAGCAATGAGACTATTCCATTGGCCCTGATTCATTTTTTGCCTGTAGGCTAGGAAGTGATTTACATCCTTTCAGACTTAGTGCAAAACACTTGTTTTTGAATTGATAGTGTCTTATATAATGTAGGCGTATCTGAATTTTGAACATACAGGACAACAAGAAACTGGGCCTCTTGACTTATGGTTAGGCAGTGGGTGTGTTAAAGCTTCTATTTAACAAGTTGATCAATTGTACTCTGTTGGAACACAGGGAAGAAATCCCAGAACAAGAACTGCTACAAATCAGTATGCCCAAACACACGATTTCGTTTGTTGCATCTTTAGCATGTCTACATCATATTTTGTCTGACTCTGAAGACTGATAATGTTTGTTTCTTCTTTTGTTACTACTTTGGTGTAGGTGTGTGAAATGTTTCATTGATGAGGTTTTCATGGTTATTTAGAATCATAGGACCAGGAAATCATTGAAGTTGGACCTCAGGGGGCCTCTAGTTCACCTTCCTGCTGAAAGTGGTCCAGCCTGCTCAAATGTGGTATTGCAGATGAAATTGTTCACTTCGCTCATAAGAGAGAAGCAGTGGTGTAATGTAGTGAATGATAAAGCTTAATTATAAATAAGACAGCAATTTATCAAAATTTGAGATGGCAAAGTACATTTGCTTATTTACTGCACAGAAGACAGGGTAAATCAGATGCATTGGAGAGACCTTCCCATTGAGTCAGTAGGTTCAGGGTGGACTCCCTTGCTTTCTAAACTCCTTGAACTGAAGAGGTGAGGAGCCTTGGTGTAGCTGAATCCACTCCTAGTCCCAGACTTGGTCAACAGTTTATGTCTAAGAATTATATGTGCACAATCAATCTAAGATATAATCTTAGCAAAGCTTACACAATTTAACAAGCTATTAATCACTTACCTAGGACCAGCTGTATTCCTTGCAGTAAGGAATATCTCATGAGGTATAAGGGATCTTGTCAGCAGAGAGGCAGCCCTAATCAAGGGGAGATCCCATCATGCAGCCAGCTGTGTGCAGAAGAGCTCAAAGGGTTCTTGGCCTGCTTGCTATTTATAGGGTAAGATGATGGACTAATAGTCTTTTTTTAATTATTTTTTTTTTGGGGCTCATGCTCCATTAGCCCTCAGCTGATGAGCAAGATGTCTGTCTTTCAGCTTTTGAACCAACATTGTGTTCACTTTCTGCCTGAAAAAGGCCTTGGGTGCAATGTCCAATGTTTAAGCAAGGCAATGACCAGATCAAAGTGGGGGGGCGGGTGGAGGAGAGGGGAGGTCAGGTATTGGAGGTAGCACAGAGCACAACATCACATATGGGGTCCATGCAGAAAGCTCAGAACACTATCCACTCAAGTTTTGGAAGCCTCCAAGGACAGAAACTGTATAGCTTCTTTAAGAAACCTGTTCCAACCTTTGGCCTCCCTGTACACACCTGCAAGCTGCTGTTATGTTCCCTTGAAGACTTCTCAAGGTTGAACTAGCCCATCTCCCTCAGCCTCAGCACCACAGCAAATGCTCTAGTCCCTAACCATCTTGATGGACACCACTGAACTCATTCATTTATCAAAGTCTTTATTATATTGTGGATCCAAAAGTGGGTGCATATTTGAGCTAACTAGTGCTGAGAGGAGACCAGTCACTTCCCTCAATCTCCTGTCTCCCTGTTCATGCAGTCCAGGGTGCTGGTGGCCCTTGTTACTGCCAGGGTGCAGTGCTTATATGAACAGATACCTGCCTACCCATCTTCACAATGCGTTTTCTGCAGAGCTACTCCCCAGCCTGAATGGTTGCAAAGTATTATTCCTTTCCAGACGCTGGACCTTGCATGTTTTCTTATTGAGTTTCATCACGTTCTTGTTGATCCAGTTCTCCATGTGATGGCAGCCTAGCCCTCAAGCATATTCTCTGTTCTACCCAGAGTTGGTGTCATCTGCAGATTTGATAAACAAGCACTCCTCCAAGTCACTGATGAAGATACTAAACATGACTGGACCCAGGAGAGACCCCGTGGTACTTCACTTGCTACCAGCCACAAAATAAAGTAAAACCTATCAGCCCTCAGGACCCAGCCATCAAACAAATTTTTAGCCATCTGTTTGTCTACCCTTCCAGACTGTAATGTCCTAATTTGAATATAAGAATATTGTGAGAGACAGTATTTAAAGCATTGCAAAAATCAAGAGTAATGCTATTTACTTATCTCTGTGTGCCCTCAAATCAAGTCATTTATTTTATCTTTAAATGGGACTCAGGTTTGTTAGGCATTTTTTTTCCCTTGTTAAATCCATGCTAACTGTTCTCAGTCACCTTCTCCTTCATCTGACTAGAAATGTGCTACAAGAGGGCTTGCTCAATGATTTTCCCAAGAACCAAAATGATGTCGAATGGCTGTTAATTCCGCATTGTCCTTTTAGCACTTTTTTGAAGATGGCAATGTACATCTTTCCTCTGTTATGAAAATGACTTCATAAGAATCATTGTACAAGACAACATCTACAATACAGGGACTTAGCTAATCTGAAATGCAGTACCTTTTGTTTTGGATAAAGGTGATTGTAAGGAAACAAACCTTCACTTTCTCTATTGTGCAGGACAGAACAATGGTATGTGACTGAGATCCCTGAGGCTATTGGAATATAAATTACAAGCTGTCCTGGTTTTGGCTGAAATAGAGTTAACTTTCTTCCTAGTAGCTGGTATAGTGCTATATTCTGGATTTAGGACAAGAATAATGCTGATAACATACTGATATGTTAGTTGTTGCTGAGCAGTTCTTTAGTCTAGTCAGTAACAGTTTTCTTCTTCTGTTTCAGTTTCACAGTCTCTTTCTTCAGGACAGCTGACTAAAAATTTGAACAGTGTTCTCAATGAACACTCAGTTGTCCCTCAGAAACTGACATCAAATTTTTCTTTTCTTTCCTAGATATACCTGTCCTGATACATTGTATGGCAATTTTTATTTACTCCATGCTTTTTCTATGACTGGCCAGAAATCCAAAGTGTTTTGCTTCCTCCTTGTTTTCTAACTGATGATAGACACCATATTCTTCCTTTCTTAGAAAGGGATAGAAGAAACTCTTTGAGTTTAACTTTGAATGCATTATCTGGCACTTTGTACAAATGTACAATTATTTCTCATTTATTTTAATACAGTCTTCAAGCTCCTCTTACTGACAATGGCTTCTAATATTTTTCATTACTGATAGTCTTATGCCAAGTTTGGTAATGAGGATACTATGATCAATTTCTTAAGCATTACTTCTGGAAAATAATAAAAAGAACAATACTTGACTTTACTTTAAAGTTATCCTCAACCTGTTAAAGTCAGTAATAATTTTTCACTACCTTCTTATGTCATTCCATTTGTTTGCTCTTTATCCAGCATCTAGTTCTTATAATAATCTACACCTTTTGCAGTTTAACCAATGATTTCCCATATGACAACACGTCAAACGATTTACTGAAGTCCAGTTAGAGTAAACCTATTGCCTTCCCTTTATCTAGAAAATCAATTACCTCATTGAAGAGAAATATCTGCTGGGGCTAATGTGATCTATCTTTGGTGAATTCATGTCACATTTTATCTCATTTGCCATTTACTTCCATGTATTTAATTATTCCTTCTTTTAAAATATGTTCTAACTCCTGAATAATGTGGCATCCAAATTAATGGGTCTATAGCTGTTCAGATCACTTTCCTATGTCATTATTATTATTATTATTATTAATTATAATTATATAATTCTTTAAATATATTGTACCACTCTTAGAATATCAGATTTAATAAAAGTCTTTACTAGGGTGTTCCCGGAATGTCTTCTGACATAGTAATAGTAATATATCTCCTTAAGATGAACTGATGACACCAATACATATTCTGAAGACAAAGAAGTTGGATACTATTATCTTTAAGTTAAAGAAACATAATATTGAGATACTAGACCAAGACATCACATCTTTGTGACTAAATCTGTACATTTTATCAGAAAGTGGAGGATAAAAATGAAATTAATTCCTTTTTTCCACCCAAATTTTTAAATTTTTATAAAAGATTTTACACTCTAAAAGTTATTTAGTATATTACACAATTGTAATTGAAATTGCCTTTTCCAGCTCTTGAAGACACAGCACAAGTCATTCTCCAATACACCTTCTGTTTCCTCATAAAATTAGTAAATAATCATAAGCCTTTTTGTCTATGAGTACAGTGATTGTTGAATTTGAATGACTGGAGAACAAGCCTGATGTGACGGGTGCATTCTAGCTGTAGATGGTGAGAGGGCTTCTAGCTGCCAGGTTTTAATGCATGCCTTGGCTGGAGTCCCACCTATGTGTCCAGATGAGGTGTGAGTGTGAGTTATTCCTCTTGCTCCCTCATACTTGTGTTTTTGTAAAAACAAAAGCCAGATGTGTTGGTCAGAAAGGATATTTACACAGAAAGAATATTTAGCGATCATGTATAAAG